>NC_141303.1:14387500-14787500 GCF_037954325.1 Fistularia commersonii | reverse complement strand
TATTGGCTCTGTTTTGGAATGATTGATCACCCATCATTAGTAGACTTTGGAAAGATTTGGAAAAGATTTGTCAGAACTATCGTCTCACACCTGCTCACGCCTGAAGATGAGTTTGTAGAGTTTTCAGTCTGAGCCTGGTCTCAGAATGGGATTTGACAAAAACTGAATCTCACAGGGTCTCTTTTTACTAGACGACAACAGAGTCTTTCAGGGTATGTGCAGAGCCTCTGCTGTTTTCACTCAATCACCTCTCCTTCTCCGCTTGGTGGTGACACATTGTAGAGTCGAAAAGGTCCAAACCGGGCTGTTCTGTCCACAGCTCTACCATAACTCCTCTTTCTGTTCCATGCCCATGGGACGTACTCCTCCGTTCTCGTTCATCCAGATAGTCAACAAATACCGTCTCTGCCACCGCTCTGGGGATTGTTTTGCCACCAGGTTTCCAGGTTTGTTGCCGGTCATCTGTTGGTCGTTAATGTTACATCGCCGTGAAGACTGGAAGACTTGAGGTAACATCAAGCAGACCAAGGAGGGGACTGATCTAAGACAGTAAACTCAAGTGGAAACACCAGGGGACCCAGGATGGAGCCCTGCTTGATCCCTGCAGCGAGGATGGGAGGAAGGGGCGGTAGAGTCCACCATCTCCTTTCGGTGGAGGATCAGAGCGAGAGCACTTGGATGCACGCCGTCCGACATGTGGCGAGGTCAAGGACGACCCAGAGAAAACATGGGCAGAAAATTGGTATCTTGTTTTTGTGCGTCATCAAAGCTGCTTCAAGGTCGGTAATAAATCCAGCGAATGGCAGGGGAGTCTGTTTAACCCCCCAATGTTCGCTTGGAATAATTGCACAGTTGAAAATAGTCATTTCACCACCTGCGCTGTTCTCCTGTCTCCTTTCCATGATTCTCCTCCGTCGCCGAGTTCGCCCGGCTTGACCGAAACTCCTCCACAGAGGTCCCCCACCATCTCCATGACGCTCTCCCCCCGAGAAGCGAGATGATCAAATGAAGGCGAGAATGAGCATCTGAAAAAGGATTCTACTGGAGTGAATATTCAATCCAAGGGCGCACAGAGGCCCCTTGTGTGCTGGGAGCTCAAGGTAGCAGCAGACAATCCTTTGTGCGATGCTCCCTCATACCTCAGGAAAACGGCTCCTTCATTCCAGTCAGAGGTGACTCTTATAAGTAAGTGATGTTTTTACAGCATCTCCAAGGTCCGTCCGCTCTTGAGGGACCTTCCAGAGGGCTCTCGCAGGAGACAGCAGCCATCCTCCCATTGCCTTTTTTTGGACTGGTTAACAGCTCCTGCCTTGCTGCTAGAAGGTCCTGGGAGTTGGATTCCCTCTGGAGGCCTTCCTGTGTGGAGTCCCCATGTTCTCCACACGGAGTTCCTCAGGGTTCTCCGGGTTCCTCCCACAGTCCGAACACATGCAGGAGGCTCACCTCAGAGTACCAGTTTTCCAACAAATTTTGGACAGGCCTTGGGTGCACCAATAAACAGACAAACCAACCAACAGTTGTGCTAAGAAGCATGAGTGTATTATAGCCCCCCTGAAGAGGGACACATGAGCTAAACGTGAGAGCGGTGTTGGTGTTACTGATCTCTCCATGCACTACGACATAGCTGAGTCAAACATCTGTATGATCTTGAAGGACAAAGACGCGCTGACGGCGGCTGGCGTGGCTGAAGAAGCGGCGATGTTTTAAAAAAGGAATGTTTTTGCGTCTGGAGAACGGATCAATGGGATTTAAAATGAACTCAGAGTCAAAGAATGATTGACGAGGTGCGAACCCTGCCCTCAGCCAATCACATCTGGGATAGACCCCCCCCAACACACACACACACACACACACCTGCCGCAGGATACGCAGTCCAGACAAGAATGAATGAATGAAGCCATTGGACAAGGGACGACTCCTGCAGCCCCTGGTGGTCAACACTTGTATTGCGAGGCCACTGAGTAGCGTCTGACTGCTTTGCAGACATGACTGGACTGCAAACAACTGTTAACCTGTCTGTAGCCAGTCTGTCTGCAAGAGAAGTAAAGGGCTATTCTGTAGTTCCGTATTATCGTTTTCTGTCTTCTTCTGACCTTCTATTGTGAGTTGCTTGGAGACTGACAGAAAAGAGGTTCTGTCCAACGCTTTATATATATATGTTTATATATATATATATATATGTACAGCCCACCTTCCTTCTCGAGGACTTCTTCACTCCTTCGTCTCCTTGGTTTTCCGTCTCCTCAGATATCAAACATGCTCTCGGTGTCTTCCAGTATTCACGGCTAAATCATCCCTCCCATACACGTTGGTGGAGTCTGAATAATAGCTGTGTGTGTGTGTGTGTGTGTGTGTGTGTGTGTGGGTGCGCACACCCTTTATTCACAGCCTCTCATTGTGCCCGGGCTTCATTCACGTTGGGAGTAGACACTGGCCTTGGGATGCTCGTGCGTCAGACCCTCCCGGTCCCATGCCAGCCAGCCCGGCATCGATCCGCCGTTGCGTTCGCTAACGCGCTGCCGTCCGGCCCGAACCGAGCCCAGCATTGATCACCCCCCTCCACCCCCCGCCCCGGCTGAGTGGCCGTCAAGGTTTCTCGCATTAAAAGCAGCACCAGCTCCAGTGCGACAGGATTGATTCCCGTCCGACCGCCACCGCCGCTAACGCCGCCGCCTCGCAGCTGTGTTGCCGGGGCTGAATGGGAGGCCGATGTCACACACTGATCCCTCTCCTCTTAACAAGCCAATTTATCAGGTGGCTCCTGGGTCCTTGGCGAGCGCCGGTCCTTTCATCACCCGGCCTCTCTCTCTCTCTCTTTGGCAATTCAAAGAAAACCTTCCAGTGCAAAACAAAACCAGGAGGACGAGGAGGAGGAGGAGGGGAACCCTGGTTCTGTGTCATAAAGACGGGAGAAAAAGGGGGTAAACGACAAGAGGAGGCGAAGCTCGTGTTCGGACAATGGCGGGAGAGCCGAGGCGATTCGTCTTAATTAAAGATGGCGGCGAGGAGGCGCTCCTAATTAAGAGCATCCCGGAGACGGGGGCGTCGAGGTGAAAAAAAAAAAAAAATCATTTGCGGTTTAGCATTTTAAACCGTTGGAGGAGGAGTCGTGGGCGAAGTGGGGGGGTGGGGGGAGAAATGTTAGAAATGTTCATCAACTGCTTCGCCTTTGCCTTGTATAATTACCAGTTTTGTGCTGTTTGAATGGCTGGGATGACTTCCTGCAGCCGCCTTCCACAGTTGGGCTCCCGGGTGATGAAATATATTCACCCCCCGCCATCCCTCCACCCCTCCAACACCACCCACCTCCATCCACATCTCCCCAGCGCCGCTACCTGGTAACAAGAATGTAACTGCTGCCCCTTCTGCCTTTATCCTTGAGACTCAGTCAGCTAATCAACGGCAGGTTAGATAGACAGGCATAAAAGCACCACACACACACACACACACACACACACACACACACACACACACACACAGGGAAGAGGAGCGGGCGAGCAGACAGTGATGGTGTGGATAATTAATGTATGTACAGTAATCACAATGGGAGAATCCTAATTAGTGCTTTTCAGTTTCCCGCTGCTCAGTTAGATGATGCTAAGCTAACGGTAAAGTAAAGCCCATGCTTCAGAAATAGTACATTTTGTTCTTAATATCATTATTATCATTAGTCACAGTTGTATTATTATTACTATTATTGTTGATGTTTTGATCACTATTCATATAATTATTACTAGAATTGCTTCTATGATGAGTATTACAAATAACCAATAAGAATAATAGTATCAATAATAAAGATTACAATAAAAATATTGTTGTTGTTAGTATCACAATTAATCCCATCATTACTTTCATCCCTTTTAAGATCACTGCAAATTATTATTATTATCATTATTATTGGTGTTTTTACCAAAACTGTAATATTATTTCATTATTTGCGGTAGGGGGGGTTAAAGCCCAGATAAATGCAGAGGGATGTGTCAGGAAGGGCATTCGGCGTAAAACTTTTGCCAAAAGCAAACATGCGAATCAAACCTAATAATCTCATACTGGATCGGTCGAGGCTCAGGTTAACAATGACCACCATTGGTACCAATGACCTACAGGGAACCAATGGAAACTGGGCCACTGTAGGTCAAAGAAGGAGAGGAGGAAGGCGTGTTGGGAAGCAGAGAGAGAGGAGGAAAGGCTAGAGTCTGGGACTGAGAGTAGGGACTTTGAATATCGAGACTATGACGGGAAAAGGTAGGGGATCGGTCGACACGATGCAGGTAGTAGTAAGGCTAGAAGCTTAGGAGCAGGCTTTAAGTTGTACTATCATGGTACTGACAAGAAGAGATATGGAGTAGGAGATATTTGAAGGAGGAGTTTGTTAGAGGTGAAAAGAATGTCAGGTAGACATATTATTAGTGACTATGCCCCGCGGATGGGATGTGACTTTGAGGAGATGGAGAAGTTCTGGAATGAGTTAGATGTAGTGATGAAGAATATCCCCAGAGATGAGAGAGTGGTAATTGGTGCAGACTTCAATGGACATGTTGGTGAATCAATAGAGGGGATGAAGAAGTGATGGACAGATTTAGTATACAGGATAGGAATGCAGAGGGACAGATGGTGGTAGATTTTGCAAAAAGGATGGTAATGGCTGTAGTGAACACTTTTTCTCCAGAAAAGATAGGGACATAGGATAACTTATAAGAGTGGCGGCAGCAGAACGCAGGTAGACTACATCTTGTATAGACGAGGTAAACTGAAAGAGATCGGTGACTGCAAAGTAGTTGTAGGTGAGAGTGTAGCCAGACAGCATAGGTTGTTTTTTTGTGGAATGACTGGTGACAAAGAAGATCAAGAGGACAAAGACAGAGCAGAGGACGAAGTGGAAGCTGAATAGGGAGGAGTGGTGTATGGTTTTCAGGGAGGAATTGATAAAGGCTCTGGCTGATCAAGGAGAGCTTCCAGATGATTGGACGACTACAGCTAATGTCATCACGGAGACAGGAAGGAGAGTACTTGGTGTTTTCATCTGGAAGGAAAGTAGATGAGGAGACTTGGTGGTGGAATGGGGAAGTGCAGGAGTAAGCGGTTAAGTGGGATAGTGAGGGGACTGAAGAGAACAGACAGGAGTACAGGGAAATACAACGTAAGGTAACAATAGAGGTACCAAAGGAAAAAGAAAGGGTGTATGAGGGTGACTTGTATGCTCAGTTGGGTAGTAAGGGGGGGGGGGGGGAGAAACAGAGATAAAGATGGAAAGGATGTACAACAGGTCCGGGTGATGAAGGATCGAGCGGGAAATGTATTGACAGATGCTAGAAGAGTGATGGGAAAATGGGAAGATGAAAAGAGTACTTTGAAGAGCTGATGAATGTGTAAAATGAAAGAGAGGCAAATGTAGAAGAGGTTGTAGAGCACAAAGTTGCAGAGATTAGTAAAAGTGAAGTGAGGAAGGCATTGAAGAAGATGAAGACTGGAGAGGCAGTTGAGCCTGATGATATGCCTGTGGAGGTGTGGAAGTGTCTAGGAGAGGCAGCGGTAGAGTTTCTAACTAGTTTATTCAACAGGATCTTAGAGAGGGAGAAGATGCCTGAAGAATGGAGACGAGGTGTGACGGTGCCCATTTTTAAGAATAAGGGGGACGTGCAGAATGAAACTAGACTGGGAGCAGAAGTCAGTATTTGTGAACAGCAGAATGGCTTCATGCCCAGAAAGAGTACCACATGTGCAGCATTTGCTTTGAGAATGCTAATAGAGAAGTACAGAGGAAGAGCTGCATTGCGTTTTTGTAGACCTAGAAAAAACATATGTCAGGGTGCCAAGAGAGGAACTCTGAAATTGTATGAGGAGGTCTGGAGTGGCAGAGAAGTATGTTAGACTGGTGCAGGACATGTATGCTAGCTTTGAGACAGTGGTGCGGTGTGCTGCAGGAGAAACAAAGAAGTTCAAGGTGGAGGTGGGACTCCATCACGGATCAACTCTGAGCCCCTTCTTGTTTGCCATGTGTCAGGGTTACAATGCGATTAAAGACTATCAGCCAGAATGAAAGGAAAGGTGTACAAGACAGCGGTTAGACAAGCAACGCTATATGGCCTAGAAACAGTGACAATGACCAAAAGACAGGAGGTAGAGCTGCAGGTCACAGAGATGAAGATGCTAAGGTTCTCTTTTGGAGTGACCAGGATGGATAGGATCAGAAATGAGTCTATCAGAGGAACAGCACATGTTGGATGTTTTGGAGAGAGGGTCAGGGAAGCCAGACTGAGATGGTTCGGTCATGTAAAGAGGAGGGATATTGAATATATTGGGAGACGGATGCTGGAGTTGGAGCTGCCAGGCAAGAAGTCTCAAGGAAGACCAAGGAGAAGATTAATATTATTATTACAATTATTGTAATTATTATTACTCTGGTATCCAACCGGGGACATGTTTCAAAAGATGACCACTCTCAACCAACCGCTTTGAATCTTTCCAAAACCTGGCATGTTCAGCGGTTAAATATGATGATACTAAATACAAATCAATTCATTCATTCATTCATTCATTCATCCACTATACCACTTGTGGGGTCAAGGGGTCAAATCAAGACATACAACCATCACCCTCCCTTTCATAGGTCATCCAGTCATTCATCAGTGCAGGGGCTCTAATGAACCTCCTGTGTGTTCATGGACTGTTGGAGGAACCTGGAAAACCCTCCTGAACCTCCTTGCCGAGGTGTTTTACACCTGCAAGAAGAAACAGCAACACATCCCAGCAACCCCGACGTCGCATGACCTCAAAGCCAACCAAACTTCCTGGTTCCTCCCATGTTCATCAGCTGCCCTACTAAAGTTTCTGTTCTGCTTCTAATTCTAACTTTGTAACCCCCACCCCCAACAGGACACACACACACACACACACACACACACTCACACACACAGGTTTTATGGCCTCATCTAACTTGGGTACATGAGCTGAAGGGGCCACATGACTTGTGATTCATGAGGACGCTGTCACATTGGAGGCAGGTGTGTCTCTCTCTCACACACACACACACACACACACATATGCATAGACGCGCACACGTACAATCAGTGTAAGAGGGAGCCTGACCTCATCCCCAAACACTGCAAGATGGAGGTCGGGTGGCTGAGGAGAGGCTCCATTTCCAGGCGATTGCACACACGCACACACACATAACACACACGTGCATGCACCCCCCCCCACACACACACACACCCCTGCACACCCGCATGTATGACAAGGACTTTCAAAATAGTGACTTGAAATTCGATCGAGCTGGCAAAGCCTCAATATCGTGTTGTGTGCTGGGAGAAGGGGGGGGGGGGGCTGGACCTTCTGGGCCAGGAGGTCTGGAATCCGAGCTGCCACCAGGAGTCTGTAATTCCCGTGTTTTCAGTGCTCATTAATTAGGCCTTAATGGGGAGAAGAAATAAGCAAGGAGTCCAAGGCCACGGGAAAGCGACACCCTGGAAGCATCAGACGGGGGAAACAGCTGCATGGGAGCCCGCCGAGAGATGGCCAATCAGATGCCCCATCTGACCCCCATCTCTCTCGGGGTCGAATTGTTAGCGTAAGCGCTGACTTCGTCCCCACAGACAGACCTTGGTGTTGCACGGCGAAAAAAAAAAAACACTGCTGCTGAGGCGGCTCTGCGAAAGGTACAAGCATGGTGGAGAAGAAGTTGGAAGCTCCTCCTTACAGCTAGAAGATCCACGGTTGGATTCCCACTGGGCGGCATCTCCATGTCTCTCCCGCAGTCCAAACACATGGTGGAATTCATGAAGACCTTGCATGGTCCAGACGTGGGGATGAGAGGGTGAATGGTGGTTCCGCCCCCCTTCACCTTGAGAATATACAGTATAAATGAATGAATAATTGAACGACAACATGACATGGAAGCTGATGCAAAAATAATTTATTCTCCCATTAGCGTGCTAAAGAAATCTTTTTTTTTTTTTTTCAAAAAATAAAGAAAAATAGTACAGGGTAGGAAAATAAACAAAGTAATTGAAAAATATTTTTGTTGGAATTCAGTGTGATGAAATAAAATCAAAGTGAAATTCCTGTGCAGGCGAGGACTCCACCTGTGTTTTTATCCAAATGTTCCAAGTTGATTATTAATAACCCAGGCAGGAGGAGGTGTTACATTAGCTGAGCGGCCATCTGTAATTACAGGACCCCCCCCCCCCCCGGGGATGGGGGTCTCGGCTAACGCCCCCCCCACTCCTCCATTTCAAAAGAAGACCTTTGACAGACACGCAATACCTTTCATTTATTTGCCTGTGCTTTGATTCATCCAATTTCCCGGTGCCTCCGAACGCCTCACAGAGCGGCCCGGGTTTCCTTTCTGCTCGTTATTCAGCTGCCGATGATTGACTCGTCCGGATCGCTGTGCAATCGCGTTTCGCGCCAACTTGCATTAATTAAACTTAACTCGTTGCCGCTCAGAAACACACAGGGAAATATTTCTGTTTATATTGGCACGCCGGGGCGTTTGACCTTCAGCACAGAGCACCCTGCCTGCCGCCACCAGAAGCCGCCTTCAGGCTCCTCTTCCCGGCCCTGGAAATATCCGCTCTCTGCAGAAATCTCGCTCTCGATGTTCGGGTTCGGCCCGATGGGCCGGCCCGACAGAACCGAGGCCCGACCGACCAGCGAACGGGCTCGGCTGCTTTACGCCGACTCCTTCACTTACTGTGGGAAATATGAGCATCTGCTCTTGTGTTGAGAAAATCCTGTTGACGTCCTGTTGAAGGTACAGAACCTTGACAGAACGAGAACCTGGGAGTCCCCTTCAGTGATCCTGCATCGACCCACGGGGACGATGAGTTCAGGTGTCGCCCTGTCAAACAGAAAACCCGACATCACCTGGACAGGGGGGGGGTTGTACGTCCATCTGGAAGGTCAAGAGTGAACTCTCTCCAGCCTCCGTGACCCTGAGTACGGTACGTCTTCAGGCCGACTGAGCGTCAACTTCTGACGTGCCGTCAACCTCCAGGGGAATATTTTCGTCCGATCAGACGGGCCTGGAGCAAACGAGAAGCGCCGACTCCACGTCTCATCCTCTCACGCAGGAACGAGTGGCGACGATCCGCGAATTCCACGACCCGCCGCAAGACGAGGATCCCCCGTTCGCAGCGACGACGACTTTTATTGAGACGCCGCCGGAGGAGCTGGCTATGGAATCCATGTCACGCGGGCCACGATCCAGTGAATGTGGCGCAGTTTAACAGCGGTAACCCCAGACGCGAGACCCCACTAGGGTTTCTGGGGGCTCGCCCTCTGGCCGCATTCCTACGCCAACGCCAACCTAGAGCCGCCACGGTGTTACCAGGGCCGCATGGCCGAGAGATAATGACAGATGATGGGCCGGAATTCACCACCTTGCGGTAAATGTGCCAGCGGCCGCCGTGTTAGCGGGCCACTGACAGGGAAGACGGGGGGCGTGAGGGTCCTGCAGGCCCAGCCGAGGAGAACTTAGGGGAACAATTCCATCGGCCATTTTGTGCCCTGCGACCCTGATCGATGTTAAGTTAGCAGTAAAATCACCGCCATTAGTTAAAGATGTGGACACTGCCTGCCCAGCTGTCTTCTCAACCCCGATTTCACAGGGCGGGGAGGCGCGGCTAGGTGGTGCTCACCTCCAAGCTAGTCGCTATCCTCACAGATGCTAACACATGTAGCCTTCAAAGGAGGAAGGACGGCGCTGCCATTTCTGCTCACCGTGGCTCGGAAACATCCGCCGCGAGAAACGTTCCCTGTGTTTGGCATTAGTGGTTTGTTTCCACCATCTCCATCCCATCTCACGCTCTCACTTGCAGTAACGCGATGGCGTTATCACGCCGGGGAGGGGCGGCGTATTTTTCAATTGTGTGAAAAAATGCCACCCTGCGTAGCATCCTGGCCTTTCGACGCAGCTTTAGCCTCATTCCCCGCCCAGACAGCCATTGTGCCGCGATTTTCCATCTGTTTTGGAAAAATGCTGGGAAATATCAGGTGCGGCGGCGGCGGCGGCGGCGGCGGCGGCGGCGGGGCCAAACCCCCCTCGCCGTCGACGAGCCTTGCCAAGTTTCACATTTACACAATGCCAACTTCTCATTGTCGCCTTTATCTCCATAAATCCCGAAGTATTGCAAATATAACCCCTGACAATTTGACCAATGTGAATCAATTACCCAGATATGTTTGCGGCTCCCGGGAGCGGCTTCAGATCCGCCGAGCTGATGGGGGAGAAACGCCGCAGCGAGCTCATTATTGACGGGCCCCCCGTGATCAGCCCGGTTGCAGTGAAAGCCGGCGGGAAAGCTCGCTCCTCCGAGCGTGGAGATTCTCAAGATTCCCGGCGGCATAGCGGCCGTGCCTGGGGCGTTTCTGCAGCTTGTTAAGAGGGGATGCCAGGCGGGGCTCGGCCCATGTATATTTTCACTGGGCCCGGATGCCTGGCACGGGGCGCCGGTAAACGGAGAGCCAAGGTGGGCATAGACAGCATACTCGCTCTGCACTCGGATGCAATGAAAGAAAACATTCATTAACGGATCTCATTTACATTGCTCAGAGAGGCGTCGGGACCCGGCCCACGGACTGTAATTAACACCACACACACATACAGACGGCTGTCACACTCATTAGCTCTCTCATTTAGCCCTCTGAAGTACGCGCACCCCGCCCCAACGCTGCCCCCCCCCCCCCCCCCCGGTTCGCCCTTGAACGCTAACAACACGAAGACCAGTCGGAAGACGGCGGCATCTGAATGAGGGGCCGGGAGGGGTCGGGGATCGGCCAGGCGGCGGCCTGAGCTCTGACATGGACAAGGGCTTCGGTTCTGGATCCGCGAGTGTGACGGACAAATAAAAAAGTGCTTCCTGATGGATTGAATTCACCCGTTCCTAAGCCAAAGGAGGCAGAGCCGTACCAAGCAAGCATCCGAGGCAAACCTTCCGATCGGTCGTCCGCTCTATCAGCTGAGCCACAACAGCAATATAATAATATTCATTCATTCATTCATGGTCCATCACGGGGCCGCATCTGCAGACATCCTACCATTCACTTTCTCATTTACAAATCTGCACAATGTAAGGTCTCCATGAACCTCCTGCACGTGTTTGGACTGTGGGAGGAACCCCGAGGAACCCCACGCAGACATGAGGAGAACACGGACACTCCACACAGGAAGGCCCCCCAGCTGACATCAAAACAGAAGCAGTGGTTCTCAGTACATTTTAACAAATAAAACCTTAAGTGGGGCATTACAGAAAAGGTCTTTTCTGTGGATAATTTTACCCCCGAGCAGTAAATCCTGTCCTTCCTCCATCGGTGAAATGTACACCGGCTGTAGCATATGTGTGTGTGTGTTTGTTTGTCGGCGCTCCTCTTCCAAGTATGGTCACTATGAGGCCGGGCCGCCGCTCTGGGGGCTTTTGCTTGAAATTAATGAGCGACAGCCAAGGGTAAAGAAGAGGAGACAGCTGGGCCTGTCAGCGCCCGGGACGGGAGCACCAGCACCCGGAGGCCCCGCCGAGGGGGGCCGAGGCGGGGGGCAGACAATGGATGAACGCCCCCCCTGCCCCCCCCATACGGCAAGGTCCATCTAATCTGCAGGGTTCCTTATTTAGAGGACGGTGTCTGCCCTATATCGGAGGTCTGAGCGATTACGAAATACGAGAAGTTCGGAGAAGGTCGCCGCCGGGGTTTGTCTTCCAGCAACAGTCGACCATTTGGACTCCGAACGTTCTGATATCCGTTTCATGCTTCAGATATCATGAATCCGCAGAGATAACAGAGCTTGTGGTCATGGGACCCTGTTCGGTACTTCCTGGCATCGCCATACCCATGCACGGGTCCATCTATCTCCGTCCCAAACCAGAGCCTCCATGGTTCTGGGAGCCGCTGAGGAATTCCACCCAGCAGGGGGCGCTCATGGTGTCATCATGGTGGTATGAAATATACCTTTCCGGTTGGGTCCTTCTACGGATCCTCTACACGCCGCCTCTCAGCCGCAACATAAACAAAACATCAGTGTTCATCGTTACGCTGACGACACCCTGCTCTACATATTCTCCAGAGCCACTTCTTCCACCTTCCTTCCCTGCTGATTAAATCATTTGATGATCTCAAACTCAACAGCAACAAAACGGACCTTCTTATCTGTACAGCCTCCACCATGCTCATAGTTTGTCAATCAACACTGACTCCTCCATCCTCCCCTCCAGTCAGGTTACAAGTCTCGGTGTCCTCCCAGAGAGTACGTTGTCTTTCCAGTCCCATCTGTTTCTATCTACGGTATCGATAGGCTCCAAAATATTGCTCCTGTCTGCCTCTCCCCTCCCTGTTCAGGTCCTCATCCAGGATTATTATGGGACGCAGAGCGTTAAGCGGCTTGCCGACGCTCTTCCTCAAAAGCCACCGGGTTTAGAAGGCGTCCGCAAATTGGAAGTATTACTATGATTCCGAGCGATGTTATTATTAACGTCTTCATTCAGGCCGCTCCACCTTTGATATCCTGGAAAACACTCACCGGGCCACCCAGGGAGACGCAAACAAAACCCAGAAGGTTCTCCACCATTCTGCGAGCTGCAGCTGCTTTATCCCAGGGCAGAAGGTGAGTGTGGGCTCCTTCTGGCAGTATCTAAAGCCAGACATTAGCATATAATCGTGCCCACTGCATGAATGAAGTCCACTTTTCTCTCCATTAGCCAGCGGTGGCCCTTCAGCGACTCTGCCGGCGTTGGGGTGCGAGGACAGCCTTCGCCGCTCCTCCGATACAGTCCACGCCGCCTACATTCATCCCGCCGAATCCATCCCGTTGACCGAACGCCAGAGAAGTCTGATCCTGCCGACAAGCAGTCCCTGAACCCTCAAGGCTCCCACTGGAAGGCCGTCACAGATGTTACTTTTTCAAAATAGGCACATAATGAATAAAGAGATGAAATAAATTGATTTTCAGCTGGCCTTTCAGAACACTGCCCTTGCTGTGATACATTCGGACAAATTCAAAATTAAATGCTTATAAATTGTGAAAAGTGGGGGATGGGGTGGGGGGATTAAATAAATAAAATAAATGTCACCCATTGATTTGGGCCCATCTTTTATGAGTTGTTAAAATGGGAAATGGTTCCTTTGTGAGGTTTGTTAAGTGTCTCCTCTCTCGTCCCAGTGCAGCAGCAGCAGCAGCAGCAGCATTAGCATTAGCAGCAGCACGAGCAGCAGCATCATCCGGGTGATTGCACAACACAAGGAACCCCTGACAACGTCAATTCAAACCCTTATTTTCGGCTTCTGTCTGACGCTTTCGCACCCATCTAGTCAAGGACCAGCAGGACCGACAGGACCGGGACGTCCCGGTGGTCATGGTCACATTCCTGAATAAAAGATCGGAAAATTTGCAAAATGGAAACGTGAGTCCACCCTCTGGGGTTTGTCAGGGTCGGGGTCAGAGCTCTGCTTTGCGTGGGCTCTCCATCGCTACGGACACCAGGTTTGTGCTCCATTAACCATGATTGATACTGGTTTTGAAGGATTTAAGAAAAGAGCGAAAGATCCTGGTCATCCGGGTTGGGGATCGCTGTCACAAGGTGGCCATACTTGAAACCATTTATCTGAAGAACCACATGAGATACAGTAATGGAAACTGGACAAATAGCACCACTCCCAAGCTTGTCCAACTTTCGTTTACAGAGTTAGGTTCAGCACCAGGGTTAGGGTTGGATTTGGGGGGTGGGGTTGATGTCAGAGCATCGCTTATCAAATAGCGGTGCGATGCGACGAATGAGATAAATGAGACAAATGAAAATCACCCGAAAGCTAAGACAAGGAAATATGACGTAATGTATGTAGCGCTTGGCTTCACTGTGACTACGGTGGAAGACGAGGAAAGGCCGACGTGTTTACTGTGTCTAAAAATGTTGTAGGAAGCCAAATAAATTTAAAGACATTACACCCCTGTTACACTGATCAGCCGCTTGGGTTTTTTCAGCAAAAACATGCTGAATATTGGTAACAATCATCCCACTTGATAGCTACTTCAGTAAACCAGCGAGCATCTTCTTCTTCTTTTCTTTTGGGCTTTTCCCTTCAGGGGTCTCCACAGCTAATCCACCATCTCCATCTAACCTTATTCTCTGTATCCTCCTATCTCCTATATATTCACTATCCCTCCTCTGTACATGACCAAACCATCTCAGTCTTCTCTGACCTTCTCTCCAAAACATCTAACATATGCTTTCTCTCTGTTGGACTCATTCCTGATCCTATCCATCCTGATCACTCCCAAAGAGAACCTTAGCATCTTCATCTCTGCGACCACCAGCTCTGCCTCCTGTCTTTTTGTCATTGCAACTGTTTCTAGTCCGTACAGCATCGCTGGTCTCACCGCTGTCTTGTACACCTTTCCTATCATTGAGCATTGTTATGTTCATAAATGTTCATAATGTATTTCTTTGTTGCAAGCAGATCTATATTTCTTTCTTTTTTTCCTTTGTGGGGATGTTGTGGAGAGGTGGACGTTACACAATTTTGGAGACAAATGATACTATTTATAGAGAGAGCTGGGGGCTCCGAAATGTTTTCTTCTTCCTCGGGGGGCGTAACAGAAAATAATTGAGAAGCACTGGTTTAGTGTCAGGTTGGATTGGGTGGGTTGGGTTGGGGTTGGAGTCTGATCGGATCCGAGGGGAGAACGTCAGCAGCCAAACTACAATCCAAACACACTTCTTGGCAAAACACATGGAGCAATGACAACTGGTCTGCTAGGCTATTAGCATTAGCTTACTTTGGGGTGCAACACTATGGCATGGCAGTAGGTTACACACACACACACACACACACACGCACACACACTTATGCAAACACACAATTTCAACAATCAGCGCAGTAGAGACACTTAGTCATATAAATATAGATGTCTTTAGCATGTAGCATCAATGCTAAAGACACGTGAACAGTGACTGATTATTTAGTGCAAAATTAACCTTTTACATATCCATTATATTTTGATATATGTAAAAGCACATCACACCCAGCAGGTGTACACTGAGACACACCTCCACAGCTTTGAAAAAAAACACAAAGCTTACAAAGTTATTAATCAGGGGTGTCAAACATATGGCCCGTGGGCCAGAACCGGCCCGCAAGGAGGTTCAATCAGGCCCGCAGGATAATTTGAAAGTAAAAAAATGCATAAGACAAGGATTTATTTTTTTTAATCAAATGCGATTCAAGGATTTTCCGCTCTGGTTTGCACTATTTTGGTCAGAGTAGACGACAAGCCGCATCACTGAGACAGACCAATCAGCGGATGTTATCAATGCGCCATCTGCTGCTTGTTACAATGTTGTTTCTACCCTGTTCTCTACCTCCCCGCTACTCCCTCATTAGCCAAAATGTCGTTATCAAAACAGAGAAAAGTAGATAAGGAGTGTAGAATTTTCAAAGAAAAATGGACTACGTCCTATTTATTTACGGAGATGCACGGGAAACCTTTGTGCTTGGTGGGTTTGCAACAAGTTTCGGTATTTAAGGAACATAATATTCTACAAGACTCATCTACGAAAAATATGACAGCTTGCAAAGACAACTGAGAAAAGATAAGATCAACAAATTGCTGGCGTCTGAGGAAACAGCGGTCCACTTTCACCCATAGCAGAGAAATCAGTGAAGCAGCGGTAAAAGCCAGCGAGCTAATTGCTGGCAAAAATGTGCAATTTAACGTTAGTCGCCAGCTTCACTACAAAAGAGAATGGTGGAATTCTACTGTTCATGCAACTCCATAAATTTTCAGTATGTATTGTATGTGTATGCATGTTTCATGGATGAAGTTTACAAATTTACAGGACAGGTGAATACTTTTTTCCTCACACATTTACAGTAATAGCACTCTCTTTAGTTTGTAAGGTGTAGGCAGGGATTCAATTTAGATTTCATATGCACATGTGTGAATGGTTTAAAAATCCCTTTCTTTATAAGTCTCATTCCATCTTAAGTGCATTACTATATTTTTCAATACCAATTACTTGTTAAAGTTTTGTGCCTTTGTACGATCAGTGGGATCAGTTGCAATGCATTCATGTGAATGATAAAAGTAAATTACACGTTTGTCTAAAGAAATATGAGGTTTTTCACGAAATGTTTTGTAAGAGGATTGTTCATTAAGTTCCAAGATTTTCCTAATGTCCTTGTGCTTCTTTACACCAAAACAGAGGAAAGACATGATATTTTGGTTATTTATTGCTGAGTATGCTATCATTTTAATGGTCCGGCCCACTTGACATCTACCTGGGCCGTATGTGGCCCGCAATGAGAAAGGAGTTTGGCATCCCTGTTATAAATTGTCACGTGTAGCAAAATAAAACATTAATAAAACCCTCATCTTCAAATGAATGAATGACGT
The DNA here is from genome assembly GCF_037954325.1 of Fistularia commersonii. NCBI lineage: Eukaryota > Metazoa > Chordata > Actinopteri > Syngnathiformes > Fistulariidae > Fistularia > Fistularia commersonii. The sequence goes on along the minus strand of NC_141303.1, from coordinate 14,771,116 downwards.
TAAGACGTTTCCGTCGTCAGTTGGAGGAAAAAACATCTGGATGATGGCTGAGTGTACACACACACACGCACACAAATGGACTGTCCTTGGTGTCCATGGGCAGACTGGCAGTAAATGGAGGGTCATCTCCAGGTCTCTTTTTCCACGCAGCCCAACAAAACCAGCACTTTCCTCCGCCATGAAGGGAAAGCTGGTGAGAGATAGATGAATGAGGGGGCGCCGTGCCCCCCCGACACCCACACACACCTGCTCAGCCTGTCTTGTATGCGCGCATGCACACACACACGCACACACACACACACCAGCCCAGCCACTGCTGACAGACAATATCTGGTGTTTATTGTTAGACAACGACTCTGGATATACAGATGCTTTAAGCACCTGTGTGTGTGTGTGTGTGTGTGTGTGTGTGTGTGTGTGTGTGTGTGTGTGTGTGTGTGTGTTCCAGTATTTGATGCATTGCCTTTGTGTTCCGCTCCCACTCTTCATCCTCAGATTCATTCATCTGGTTGAATCCAAGCGTTTCCTCAGCAAATACACCACCTTCATTTATTTTACTTCATTTCTATTTTATGTTACATTATTCTACTTCGTTTTATTTTGTGTTTTTATTTTACTTTATGTTGTGTTATTTACTTTATTTTATGTTATGTCATGTCATGTTATGTCATGTTATGTCATGTTATGTCATGTTATGTCATTTCATGTCATGTCAGTTCATGTCATTCCATTTCATTTCATGCTATGTTATGTTATGTTATGTTATATTATGTTATGTTATGTTATGTTATGTTATGTTATGTTCTTTTACTTTATGTTATGTTGTGTTATTTTACATAATTTTATGTTATGTTGTCATTTCACAGTTATGCTTTTTTAACTTTATGTTATTATGCTATGTTGTCATGTTATGTTATTTTACTTTATTTTATGTCATGTTGCGTTATTTTACTTTATTTTATGTTGGGTCATGTCACGTTATGTTATATTATGTCATTTTACTTTATGTCATGCCATGTCATGACATATATGTTATATAATGTAATGTTACTTTATTGTTTATTATTACATGTTATTATTTATTACTGGTATGTTATGTTGCATTATATTGTTATATTATGAGATGAGATGAGAACAACTTTATTAATCCCGAAGGAAATTGTTGAACCAGAGTTTCAAGTAAAAAAACTTAACAGTAATAGATAATAGTAGAAAGGAGGAAGAATAAGAAATATAATGAAATATGAATTGTCTAACTGTTAGTAGTAACTACAAAGATTGAAGATTCCTTGCGGCTGAGGGAAGAGGAATTAAAAAGTCTGATAGCCTCAGGTAGGAAAGACAATGTTATGTCATGTCATGATATTACATATGTTATTATCTTATGTTATGTTTTGTTGTGTTATTTTACTTTATTTCATTTGATAACAAACCAGCCAGTTTTGATAAAATGACAAAAAAGAAAACCCAACAAACAAACGTTGAATTCTGTGGATAAAATCAACCAATGCTTTCCAACAAATCATCAGTTTAACTATCTTGTTACCACAACATGCTGAAAGACTGGCTGCCCTCTTGGATTGCTAATTAACCGTCAAGGGTCAGCGCCTCCATGTTAACCTGCAGGAGGTTCCACGCCCATGGATGAGAGGGTGAATGGTTGGACATCTCTGCATGAGGCCCTGTGATTGGTCTGTGTCTGATCACAGTTGGGATAGGCTCCGCCCCCTTCAGACCCTGAGCGGAGGATAAGCATCAGCTAATGCATGATTGATTGATTGAATGAATGAATGAATGAATGATGTCACTTCCCCTTCAGCCTCTCCACCTTCTGCTCCTCAGATTTCAGGCATTTTCTGGCCACAAGATAAACCACCGCCGACCTTTGATAGTCTGGGGGGGGGTTGAGTCGATGTGTTTCCGGTGTTTTCTTTCATTTGCATGTACTATCTCAGTCTCCAGGAAGTCATCCAGCTTCTTGTTGTGACTCCAGTCCTGGACCTGGACCTCCAGTTTCCAGAGTCAGACAGCAGCGGCGGCGCTGGAGGCGTTTCCTCCCAGGCGATGAGGGAAACTGAAACAGGACTCGGCCTTTCTTCGGGGTAGACACAACATCAAGATCAGCCACAAGTATGTGCTTCTGGGCCGCTTCCAGAACATTGCCATGCATGTGTGTGTACGCACGTGTGTGTGTGGGTGTGTGTGTATGTGTGTGTGTGTATTAGTGCAGCTTCCAGTCAAGCAGAGTCAGTTTTCAACATAACCTCTAGAGCTGTTAATTGTTGGCTTAAGAGCCTTAATGTGTGTGTGTGTGTGTGTGTGTGCGTGTGTGTGTGTGTGTGTGTGTGTCTGTGTGTGTGTGTGTGTGTGTGTGTGTGTGTGTCCACAGAGATTCGGTCCTGAGTGGAGGTGCTTGAGGGTTAAGCCTCGGGGTCCTGGATGGGATGGGGTCCTCAGATGGTGGAAGTGGCCCTGGTCCAAGAGGACCTGGTGAGTTCCAGAAGAAACTCAAAGTAGTGCTGAGGCTCCTCAGCATCCAGAGGAACCACGGAAGGAGACTCAGGACTCGGGTCCAGGTCCTGGACTCGTCCATTTTGAGATGTTTTGGCCAGGTCCCACCAGGAAGAGGTCCCAGACCAGATAAGGGGCACGAAAAGGAAGAACCCTGGACCCGGAGGTCAACATCAGGTTGGACCAAGAAGCCCATCAGCCCTTTTAATACTACATCACTGAGGTCACTAGTTGCCATGGTGATTTGAGCTGACATGAAACATCACGCCTACATGAAGTGTGACTGACCGGATGGATTCAACCACCTTGCTCTTTCATCCAGGTCCTCTTCAGCCCAGCTGCCGACCTCCAGGCAGAGGTCAGAGGGGGCTTTGGTTGGCCTTTGACCCTGGGGGGGCTCACATTCCACAGGACAGCCGCTGGATTTGTTTGTTTACCCCAGACCAACGCTGAGGGACGGCTGGTGGAGAACATCTCAACAAGGAAGCCTCTTCTCCACAAAAGCTGATTTAAATAAGGTGAGGAGGAGCAGCGGACACTTGCCTGGACTGACACCTTCTGGAGGTGGACTGAAGGTTCTGGATGTGTGTGTGTGTGTGTGTGTGTGTGTGTGTGTGTGTGTGTGTGTGCGTGTGTGTGTGTGTGTGTTTGTGTGTTAGAATGTTAGAAAATATATTTCAAGCCTAAGATTTTAAATCCATGTATGAACATTCCTATTCCGCTTAAAATTATGTTTATTATTATTGCAATACCTCTACAAATGCCATATATACAAGTAAATTTTAGCATTATGAATAAGAACAATAAAAAATATAAATGTAAAAATGAATCACATAAATTCCAAGAAATAAAGTTTTAAAGATGAATTCTATCGCATTTCCTTTTAAGATGCACCAGTTATATCCAGCTCCTTTAAGATAAGATAGGATAAACTTTATTGATCCCTACAGGGGAAATTCATTTGTCACAGCAGCGTAACAGTATAGTATCAATAAATATGAATATAAATAAAATTAGAGAGATAATTGGAATAGAATTAGAAGTTACCAAACAATATCTGCAAATAAATAAACAACAACATCAAGTATAAAAGTGGAGCATAGGAAGTAAAACATCTTTACATCTTCTAAATTAACCTGTTGGTTGATGCCCTTCAGAAAATAATTCACCCGTTACAGAAATGATTCCTGGCTAATAAATTAAGTCTACAATTTATTCTTTCTTTATTTTTAATCGCCATAAACAGCAGTGCGCGCCGTCGCTTCGGTGACCTCCTGTCCGGCTATTAAAAGCCCATTAACGCGGAGGCGGAGCTCTGCGTCTATGTGTGTGTGTGTGTGTGTGTGTGTGTGTGTGTGTGTGTGTGTGTGTGTGTGTGTGTGTGTGTGTGTGTGTGTGTGTGTGTAGGAGGAGTACCTCGGGGGTGTTGCGCGCAGTCAGTGCGCTCCGGCCGCCGGCAGCACCGCGGGGCTCCGCCGCTCCGCCTCGTCCCGCTCGGCCTCCCCGGGAGTGAGCGCTCCTCCGCGGCCGCTCCTCCGCCATGAGCTGCCTGGATGTGATGTACCAGGTGTTCGCTCCGCAGCCCTACTTCAGCTCCTTCGGCCCCTACCACCACCACCACCACCACCACCACCACCCGCAGCACCAGCAGGTACGGACCCGATTCGGTTCTCAAAAAAAAAAAAAAAAAAAAAAAAAAAAAATGTTATTCCTCTCCATCGTGCAGCCCGGAGAGTGAAAAAAAAACTTCTGCAAAAATAACTACGGTGGGGAACTTTGCGTGCTGGTCGGACGGTCGTGCGCGTCTTTACGTCCAGCCGCTTCCACCCGGTAACGAAGCCCCGGTTCCGGAGCGCTATTACTATCTTACTACAACATTCATCGTTATTACTGCGTTATTAAATCATTTGCTGTGTTATTACACCATTCATGATTTTTTTTTTTCTATTATGTATTTTTTTTCCTTGTCTAAATCGATGGGTGTTTAGGACTCAATTTTTTCACCTCGATCGATCCGGCTGATTGACTTTGTTGACTGCGTGTGCGGTGCGACTGCAGATTAAATATGATTCAGAAATTAATTCGATATTAATTCGAATGTTAGATTTTATTTCCACTTTTATGACTATATTTTGTGTAAAATCCAGCTGGTCAAATACTCGGAGAACTTACTTGTGTTTTTGTACTTCTCCGAAATAAAAGTGTCCGATCGAAGGGACGCATAATCAATAACGCTCATCGATCCGCATCGGTCTGAAGAAGTCTTTGTACGATCGCTGCGATGTTACAAAGTTATAATACGTGTAATACGTATTTTCTATTGTTGGAAATAGAAATGAGCTGAGAAATTGAGGGTAATTATACATTTAATTTATTCTGACAAATCCCCCCTTCTTAAAAAGAAAGCAAACAAACGTTAGAAGGTTAAAAATATTTGAAATTGTAATTAATTATTCTTAGATTGAGTTGCAGGTCTACGTTTCCCAAATTCACAGCTTTTATTGTTCATTTTTTCTGCTCCCAGCCGAGCCCGAAAAGCAACACAGAAATCATGTTGCGGGTGTGTTTTTATAGGAAAGCTCAGAACAGTGGAATAAACGGCTGATTGTTCTGAAACTCACTCCTTTTTTAAAAGGAAGTTATTGAATTACCTCATCATGAACCGTGCCGTGTTCAAAGACGGTGGTCATCGCCAAATGTCCCTCACTCGGGGTGAACCATCACCCGGTGAGCGCCGCCGACCACCCGGAAATCTATATCAACCATAGAGGGAAAGTTCACACGGTAGGATTGTGTAATAACACAGTAATATCAGTGTAATAACAGTGTAATAAGGAGGAGGTTGCTACAACGCGTTACCCGTGGGGGTAGTTTTTAACAGACTCGGACTGTTAGTCAAATCTTTAATGTTGGTTTTTATCAGATTAAGTTCGCTTAAAGTTAAGTCACGTATGTACTGCTGTGTAACTGAATCCACCACCTTCCCGACCAGAAACTGGCCTTGTACTCCAAAATGCAAGACCCGCAGGACGGCAGCGGGCGCTCAGGCCCCCCAGGACCTCCGGGGCCCCCGGCTATCAAGGAGGAGGACAAGGACCTGCCGCCGGGCGCCGAGTACCTGAGCTCCCGCTGCGTCCTCTTCACCTACTTCCAGGGGGACATCAGCGCCGTGGTGGACGAGCACTTCAGCAGGGCGCTCAGCCAGATGGCGGCTTACCCCGCAGCAGCAGCCGCCGCAGCCGCAGCAGCCGCCAGCCACAAGGCCACCAGAGGTGCGTGTGTGTGTGTCAGTGTGTGTGTGTGTGTGTGTGTGTGTGAAGCGTGGAAGGTAAAGAGCTCAGAAGGAATCAGTCCTGCAGGTGGAGTCTGCAACTACCTGCAACAGAAGTAAAGAGGAATATATATATATGAGCTTTTTTAATATGAGTTCATGTGCTGCATGTGTAAGAAAAGGGTTATTGGATTTATGAATATATAATACACATGATAAATCGGACAAAATTGGGATTTTCAGAACCATAAACTCAGGTAGAGCCAACTTTATCAGGTGTCTGGAGGTCTTTACCCAGAGCTTCCAATCCAAATCCACCTGCAGTGGGAGTGTGTTTAGTGGATCCATAATAGTAAAACATTATTTTATTTCTTCATATTTTAAATCCAAGGATTCCAGGACTGTGTGTGTGTGTGTGTGTGTATGTCTGTGTGGTCCGAATTATGGGATGGCATCGCCACAGGGTCACTGTTTTGCTTTATTTTGTTTTGTTTTGTTTTGGACGCTGAGCAGCTCAGGAATATCCAGACACATCCCACACACACACACACACACACACACACACACACATACACACACACACACACACACACACTGCTGCCATCTATACACATAGCATATATAGTACATTATCTTTACACTCATATAGATTATATATAATGTATATACACTATATTTATGTGTATATGTACCATACATATGTATACAATATACATATATATATATATATATATATTAGCACTGAGATGGTCCTTCCGACAGAATTCTGTCTCTTTACAAGTTTAATCTTTGGATTTGAAATGAAATATGTGTGTGTGTGTGTGTGTGTCTGTGTGTGTGGGTGTGTGTGATACGCACAGATCAAAATTCATCCAGTTCCAATAACTCGATGAATTTGCAATCTTACCATAATCTGATGAATCTACAATTTTTGATATCATTTTTAAATTAATTTAGTTATATTTTCCAAAGCTCATGAATTAACTCACGATTTTAAAACTCAAATTTTTGCTCCAGGTCATGGAGCGCACACACACACACACACACACACAGTGTGTTTTGTTTTGAGCCTCGCCGACGGGCTCCTTCACGCTGACCTTGGCGTTTCCTGGATTTACAAAGTCAAAAAGAAAAGAAAATTCAAACTATAAATAATAAATAAAAATAAAAAAAAACTTGTGTGGATGAAAAGGAGGTTTTACAGCCGTAACAAACGGATACAGTCACATGACCTCGAAGGCTGCCGCCGCAGCCACAGTGCATCCTCACATTTGCTCTTTTCTCACCATTGGTATGGTTTCGTAGCGCACACACACCCCCCCCCCCACACACACACACACACACGCACCTGTAGATCTCCAGCTGAACCTAAGGAGCCTGCAGAATTCAGAGCGATCGGGCCGTCCGTCGTCTCTGCGGTGGCTCAACCAAAGCAACTGTGGCGGCGAGGGGCTTCTCCCAGAGCGTTCGCCGCAAATCCAGGAGACCAGAGGGGACCTTCTGCTCTAACCCCCCTGTCGGTCTTTGCAGACGGGTCCTTCCCGATGAGCCAAAGAAGTTTCCCCCCTTCGTTCTGGAACAGCTCCTACCAGCCGCCGGCCTCGTCGTCCTCCTCCTCCCTCGGGGCCGCCCTCTCCGGCCCCCACTCGGAGCTGTCCTTCCCCGGGGACCCTTACTCGTCCTCTTCGCTTCACGGCCACCTGCACCAGCCGGGCCCGGACACCTGGCACCCCCCGCACCACCACCACCACCACCACCACCCCTACTCCCTGGGGGGCGCCATCGGCTCCCAGGGCTCGTCCTACCCGCGTCCGGGGATGCACGAGATGTACGGCTCGGCGTTCGACCCGCGCTACGGCTCGCTGCTGGTGCCCTCGGTGAGGCCTCACCACCGCCTGGCGTCCGGCAGTGCCGTGGCCGGGGCCGCGGGCTCCCCCTGCGACCTGGGGGGGAAGGGGGAGTCGGGGGCGGCGGCCTGGACCGGGACCTTCACCGGAGCCGCCGCCGAGATCGGGCTGAACATGGACACAGGTACCGGAACCCGGGGCGCTCGCCTGGAGCTCAGGTGACGGGTGTTTGCAAAAGAAGGGGGGGGGGGCATGAGGACGGGAAGGAGCTTTAGGAGAAACTAAAAATCAACATCACACACACACACACACACACACACACCAGGGCAAGTATGCAAATCCAGTGTATAGTAATAATATACACTGCTCAATAAATTAAAGGATCACTAAAATGACACATCCTGGATCTGAATGAATGAAATATTCTTGTGAATTATTTTGGTCTTTACATAGTTGTTTGTGTTGACGACAAATTCACGCAAAAATGATCGATGGAAATCAAATGTACGAACCCATGGAGGTCTGGACTCCAAACGAAAAACCCACTCCAGGCTGATCCAACGTTAATGTCATGTCCTAAAAACAAGTCCCAGTGAATCAGTTTAGCTTCCTAAGTGGACACTTTGATTTCACACAAGTGTGATTGACTTGAAGTTACATTGTGTTGTTTAAGTGTTCCCTTTATTTTTTTGAGCAGTATATATTTATATATCAATATATTTGTATTTCTATCACGCCTTCCTACTCCAACTGTCAATCAATTAACACCAGCTGTCAACTTCCTGTTCCTGTTCCTGCTTTTTACACCCCGAGGCCGAGTGTGTATGTGTGTGTGTGTGCGTGTATGTGTGTGTGTGTGTTTCCTTTTCTAATTCCCCCCTGTTCTTGGCTGTCCTCTCAGGTCTGCAGGCGCAGGAGAAGGCCAAGGACCTGTACTGGTTTTGAGGCAAACCCTCCTCCTCCTCCTCCTCTTCTTCCTCCTTCTGCACCTACTGCTTCAAGCCTCTCTTACCCCCCTGCCGCCCCGCCCTCGTTGCCCCTCCACCCCTTCCTCCACCGCTGCCCTGAACTGACAGACTAAAGGGGGGCGGGAGGAGGAGGGGGGTTGATGTTTCTATGCTGTAACGCCTTGTGGTCTACTTGCAGCTCTGCGCTACGGTGGCTTCTGCAGCGGCGGTGCAGCCTTGCTAAGCTGATCCGGGGTAGGAGGAGGAGGATGGGAGGTGTGACGGACAGAGACCGGACTCTGAGCTCCTGCATCAGGAGAGGACTACATTCCTAAAGGGGGAGCGGCCACCATGGTTGGGGGGGGGCGTGGGGAGGGAGACGGATGGAGACACATGGTGTCGGGTTGTTTTTTTTTTTTTTTATTTTCGGACTCCGAAGAGGAGCTGGACAGGCTTCGTATGGACAACTGGAGGAGGACACTGGGAGCCCTGTGGCTTGGGGTTTGGGGGGGGTCACACACACACGCACAGACACACACACACACACACACATACACAGTTTTTTTTCCCATCACCAAGACAATAAAAGCCCCCACTGCTCCCCCCACACTTCCTGTATGTCCCCAAAGGAGGCAGCGGCGGGCAAGAAGGTTTTCTGGAATGAGCTTGGCCAGACGTTGTGAATTCTATGGATTGTGTATCATATTATTATTATTATTATGATTATTATTATTACTAATTATTATTGCTATTATTGTTATTGTGGTTGTGGTGTTTCCAGGCAGGATGCCGGCGGGGGCTTCACGGCTGCGAAATGACGGTCAAACTGGTGGCGGCCACTCGGGTCTGGATTCATTGATGTTAAAAGCCGGTGACCTCTGACCTTTACCTCTGTGGCGTTTGTTTCTTTCTCAAACCGTGTGTTTGACAAAGGATGGAGGTCCTGGTGGAGGTCACAAACCAACCGGGGGGTTCATAACTTTATTCCAGATTCAGACTGGAGATCCAGGGATCGCCAGACGGGTATTTTTTCTTAAAAGTCCCTCAAAACATTTATAGAGTATTTATTACATTGTAATAAACAGTTATAACCAAGCCAAAGTTTATTGACCAAGATCAATACCTGGTTGATTGATAGCCAATCACCTGTCTAATAAATCGATTGGCTTTAGCGAGGTCATTGGTGATTACCAATGACCTCGCTTTATAATCAATAACTATCTTATTTGAGATTCTCTCATCTTCGGACAAGAAACGTGTTGAAGGTGAAGGCTGTTCAAATTAAAAGCTTTCATTTCTTATTTTAGAGAAGAAAATAAAACCCACCTTTGACAGACTTGTAATAAACATGAATCACAAATTGTATTCAAAATCACTCTGGTCAGGGTTTCTTACATAGCATCATAAAATACTATTAAATTGATCTAGCTTTAGAATTCTTTATTTGTCCGTGTAGTTTGAGGACGTCTCTTATTGCTCTCTGGCCTGCTTAAGGAGGTCTTATTACGCCACAACAAGCACAGCCATTTCACTGTCAGAATGATAATAATACTAATTCTACTTATAAAAATAATAATGGTAATAATAGCAGTGATAGAAATAAAATGACTATAATAATAATAATAATAGAATTATTACTATAATAAAGCGGGGATGATAGTAAAAATGGCTATTAAAATAATACCAATAATAATAGTAATAGCAGTGATAGAAATAAAATGACTATAAAAATAATAATAAAATTATTACTATAATAAAGCGGGGATGGTAGTAAAAATGGCTATTATAATAATACCAATAATAATAGTGATAGAAAGTGATAGAAACCTTGCAGTGATAGAAATAAAATGACGACAATAATTAACACATATTATTAATATTAATAATAATACATTCAATAATATAGCAATAATAATAATAATAATAATAATAATTGTTAAGATAAATTATTAGCCTAAATTATTTGGGAATGTATAAGCTATGAATGGATGGGGCAACCCCCCCCCGGTCCAACCTGCCTGGCCACCAGTCCAACCTGGTCCATCCTGGTCTGACCCCCCCGTCTAATGGTGGGCGTTTCAGGGCCGTTACTCTGCAATGAAAACAGAGATTATGGAACGGCGGCGTCACTCTGTCAACACACCCGACGTTCACCTCACACCAGGGGAGGAGGAGGAGGACGACCGCGGCTATTTGAAGACACTTGACTCTTCTCTGGCTGCCCCCATGCAGCTGTCAACAACAACTGCTCCTCGACTCAGTGAACACACACACACGCACACACACACCGTTCCGCTGTGTGGTTTCCAGGGGGGTGGAACTTAATAAAAGGGCCATTTAGTGCGAGCAGGATCCGGCCCTGCTAGGACAACTGCTGGGATATAGGTCAACACACACACACACACACACGACTGTGAAACAACTGTCAGAGAGTAATTTGTGTGTGTGTGTGTGTGCAGTCCTACACTTGTAAGTCCTGAAGGTGTCATGCTCGTGGGTAGCGGTGAGGAAAGGATGGTCATCGGAGTCAGATCGATAGTTATAAATCGGTCTAGGAGGTCCAGGACGGGCCAAGCTTTGAGGGACAGATTCTCTACGTGAACATTGAAACAGAGGGTGGTGGTTGTATCTCCTCACAGCTTCACAGGCGCAGGCAAAGCCACACACTCCTGTGAGCACCTTCAGGATGCAGGAGAGTCTCATGTTTACCACACGGACAATCTCCTGAGAAGGACCTACTAGCTGAACTTCTCCAGATGGACCAGGTCTCCTCAAAAATCCACCAGGACGTATTACAACAACCAAACACCGATGAGGTTCAGACCAGGAAGTAGTCATGTCCGGTCAGGACAGAGTTCTGCTTGATCGCTTCCTGATCTCCACGGAGATCTTATTTGGATTGACGGGTCGGAAGCGACCAATCACCACGCGGGGTCTGCCGGTCGCGGCCGAGCTCCTCTCAGACCTCCAAGGCCCGGAGAAGACCCGTCCAGACTCGCTCCGCCACAAAGAAGCACATCTGGAACGGAACGGGCGTCTCCTGACGAGGGTGGAAAAACAGAAAGCAGGGGGCCGGATCTCCAGACACACACGGTCGTGGTCCGCTCGAGATGTTTCAAAGATGCTCGAGATGTTTCAGCGCTTCTCGGAAGCAAAGAAGCACCTACAGAAGCCAGGAGAGGCCTCACAAACGTCGACGCAGACAAAAGTACAGACGCGTTTTCATGCGGTGGGAAATTTTTTATTCATTCTCCTTTACATCAGAGGACATCCCACCCTCCAACTTCACATCTGGACAGACTGTGGGAGGAACCCAGAGAACCCTGAGGAACCCCACGTGGACACACACAGGAGGGCCTCCTGTGGGAATCCAAGCAGGGATCTTCTGGGTGCAAGGCAGAAGCTCTCACCGCTGCTCCGCCATGTAGATGTTTCCCTGTCTGGTCCAGCAACGGCACCAAGATGGGAAACTTCCTCTTTCATGGAGGAGGGGGAGGACAACCCGCGGGTCCATGGACCTCCCCGAAAGCCGCGTTCTTCCACACAATGTTCTCAACGTGCATTCCGCAGTGCAACACACACACACACAGAAGTTCATGGAGGTCTCTGCGACGCAGCATCTTCAACCCCCTACCTCAGCAGCTCGAGAAGGCTTCCTCAGGGCAGAAGAAGAACCTACCTTCACGTCTTCCTCAGGTGATGTGAGCCGGGCGGCAGATCGGGTTTCCCCTTCGGTTTGCAGAGGAGACGGAGCGGAACATCTCTACAATGGAGACTGGATCTTCTTCTCTGTTCCACAGCATTCCACGCATTCTTCCCCCCCGTTCTGCGGCCAGAAGAAAAGACACCGGGCCGTTGGGAGGAGAAGAACGATGGATGTCTCTCTGCAAACAAAGGTGAAGAAGAGACTTGTTGGGATTTCACAGGAGCTTCTTAGAAGATCCTATGACTTTTAAGTCACTTGAAGATCTCCAACATGTTCTTAATTACACACTGAACATTGAGGTCCTCGTTGATGTTAGAAGAACCAGGAGACCCCTCTCAGAGAAGCAAGCGTCCATGAAGACATCCAACCGTCACTGGACAAACAAAGGTCCACCCAGGAGGTTCTGAGAGCTACATGCTGACAGCTCCACCAGAAGACCAAGAGACCAGAGAGGTGTGACCTCGTGGAACCTGTGGAGGAACCCTCGAGGAGCTGTGGACCTCAACTTCAACCACCAACAATGGAGAGTAATCGCACTGCAAGAGGAGGTAGACTGGGAGCCGTGTACTCGAGTACTGAGATGAGTACTCGAGTACTGAGGCTGATTACAGAAGATCCCTCCAGGAAGCTCCTGGGCCTGGTTTGGGCGAGTGTACTCTCCAGGTGAGTTGGATGGTGCGGATGGATCTCCAGGTGTGTGTGTGTGTGTGTGTGTGTGTGTTAATCTGTCGTGTTGCATAGCAACCCCATTCAGCCCAATTGCTGTGCAGCAAGTCACTCATCAACATCCCCAACCCTTTCTTCTCGGACTCTCCCCCCTCAACCCCCGCAGATATCTACCAGATGCTACTCACGGCCTGTTGGGACTGGACCTCTGGGATGAAGAGGAGCAAAATCTTCAAGAAGAGAAACCAAGCCCTCCATGTTAAGTTCTGATGAGGAAAGACCAGGTCCTGGAGGTCCACGAACCTCTGCAGACACGGAAAGCAGCATCTGGATCTTCTGTTCATTTCCACCGATGCCCCTCACTTTAGCATTATGCCAAAAGGTCACATCTGGAGGTCAGAAGGTCATCCGTGCGACCCAATCAGAGGACCTCCTGGATCCAGCACCTGCAGTTCCAGCACCTGATCACCAGGGGCAGCAGAACCTGAGGAGCTCAAACACAACCAGCAGGTTGGAGGTGCTGGAGACCAGCAGGTATGTGCGTGTGTGTGTGTCTGTGTGTGTGTGTGTGTGTGTCACTCAGGAAGAAGACGTTCTTGGGTTGAGTGTCACCTCTTTCAAATGTAAACACACACACACACACACACTGGTCTCTGAGCTTGGACCTGGACCTCCTGGGAGGTGAAGATAAACAAACAGACATACCTGGACAGGTAACCTGAGGAGGTCCACCTCACCCCCACCTACTTCCTGTCCACAAGCACAAACAGGCCTCGGGCTGTGTGTGTGTATGTGTATGTGTGTGTGTGCGTGTGTGTGTGTGCAGAGGAGGGGGTGAGAAGATGAGCAGATGATCCATGGCCGAGGAGATTTTTGGAGGAGGTGCCTGCAGGAGGAGATCAGGGGATTACAGGTTGAAATCCTGAGGAATCTCCGGAGCTCAGAGTGATGTGTGACTGAAGGAGCTGGTGAATGCAGGTGTGTGTGTGAACCCACAGGAGAACATCATGAGATGTTACACCCCACAGAATCAGCAATGTTCCTCAGAACATAATGGATCTCCAAAAATAAGAAGATTTGGTAAGGGAACCGAGAAGCTCCTCCACCCGCAGCCGTGACCTCCTGTTCTTGGATTCAACATCTAAATCCAGGAGATGAGTCGTTGGTGGTTTCCTCAGCCGCTCTCCGACAGAGAACTTCCAAGACATCTCACTTCATTTCTCATAGTCCACGTTGTCCCAGAAGAGCATCTGAGCTGTGACCACCATAGATTTCGAATATGATGCTCCACAGGAGGCGTCTGGCAGTGAGCTTGAGTTCCTCAGAGGGAGCTGAGATGGTTCCTCTGCTGTCCCAATGCACAGAGAACCTGAGAAGGTTCTGGGACCTGCAGAAGGTTCCTGCAGGGAGGGAGAGGTTCAAGCGGTCACTTCCTCGTGATCTTCGTCCTTCAGAGAAGATTTGCTCCTCTTCTGCCCCCCCGGCTTCTCCACGCGAGAACTGTGGGAGAACAGGTGGACATATCTTCTGTCAGGAGTGATGGAGTGGGTGAGAGCGCCGGCGGGTGTTAGCTTACAGACAGCTGGGCCTCCACGCGAGAGAGTGTGTGTGTGTGTGTGTGTGTGTGTGTGTGTGTGTGTGTGTGTGTGTGTTTGTGAATGTTGGTCTATAAGGAGATGCGTTGTGTCCCTCCTCCTCAAACAACAAGCCGGCGGCTGCAGGACTCTGAACTGCAATCTGCTGAAGATATGGAGATGTGACCTTCTCAGAACTTCCTGAAGATCCAACACTTTCTGGGATGAAGCGCTGGTTCTTCAGGAAACCAGCACCGGCTGCAGATTCTTCCTGGAGCAGATTTAGTACTCAGTACGTCAAAAAGTACTTCATAAGTACTGCGTTCTGCTGGTTCTTCTCATTCTGCCTTTTCTCTGAAGGACTTGGAAACTTCTATTCATCCATTTCATTTTCCTTCTTCTCCTCATCTTCTTCTCAGCTCCTCCTCCATCTCCATCTCCACACACACACACACACACACACACACACACACACACACACACACACACACAACCCACATTGCACCACACACTGTACACACCTCACAACACACCTTTAATACAAGCTGCACACTACAACACATACCGCACCTCGCATTACACACACTGCCTTGTACTACACACACCTCACACTACACACACAAGACACACACACTCACACTACACACACACACACACACACACACACACACACACACATACACTTACACACACACACCTCACACTACATACACTGCCTTGTACTACACACAGCTCACACTATACACACATCTCACACTACAAGCACAACACACACCTCTCACCACTTACACTACACTACACACACATATTGCACTATACATACAATACAGTCTACACACATCACACTACACACACTTTGCACTACACACACCTCAAGCTCTGCCCACAATATACTCTACACAACTCACAATCACATAACTCACACCACACTCACCTCATACTACATACAATGCACCTTAAAGTACAAGCTACACAACTTAAACTACACACCTCATACACACGACAAACAGGACACTACACGCTTCACAACACACACCTCAAACAACACTTGGAACTACAAATGGCACATTAACCACACACACACTGCACACCTTCAAACATTGTATTGTGCGTCTTTGTGAGCATTTTGTATCCTAGTAGTCGTACTTGTGTCGACTCACCTGCCATCTGCAGGAACTGAAAGGTTCTCCTCACGGAACGCTGTGTGTGTGTGTGTGTGTGTGTGTGTGTGTGTGTGTGTGTGTGTGTTCCTCTCCAAATGCCAGGCCTGCAGAGCCACATGGACATCAACATCAAGTCCCGGTGAGGGAACAATGCCGATGTCAGGGTGGAGGAGGTCAAAGGTCATTGCTCTTTTTTTTTTAACAACCAAATCCAGGTGTGAGGACACCGTGAACTGCCGTCACCGGCGGCGACGAGGACAAAAGAGGTCTCCGTGACAAGTACCCCCAAAGAGGAGATGTTTTCATTCTCCGTCAAGAGGAGCGAGAGGTGCCCCCTGATAATAACACGCCTGCGTTCCAGGCAAAAGATGCTAACCAGCTTAGCATCCGCGTTCATCATCCATGTCAGGGCGCCGCTAAAAAGCACAGGCTCTGCTTCTTCTTTCGCTTTACATCTCCTCCTCTTCCTCCCTCCTCCTCTTCCTCCTCCACCTCCGGCTTCAGCGGCGTGTAAAAAATGCCCGCGCTGCATCTCGCTTTGAGTTTAATCGCGCATCCTTTGAAAGCACGGGGGGGGGGGGGGGCGCGGCGCCACAATGGCCCAGTCAAGGTCAAGTCACTTAACCGATTCTTTAATCAAAGGAAAAATGCACTCAATTTAAGGAACAATGTTTTTCTTTTTTCTCTTTTTTTTCTCTCCCTCTGAGCAAGCGGCGGTTTGCCGGCGCCGACAACGACTCGCCGCCGCCCCGCATCTCGTCCATCCCACGACTCTGTAATTGAAAGCGCACAAAGGGATGACATTTCCAAGGCTCGATAAATAACTTTTTCTCCCGTGTTCAGAAAAGGGAAGTGACCATGACACGGCGGCGGCGGCTGGGGGGGGGGCCAGGCCCGCGGGGATTGCCCGGGGCACCACAAACCCCGGCGGGACCACAAACCCCTGTTTTATTATTAATGGCCAGGTCGCAGTTTTAATTTTGATATTAAAACGATGACATTCAAAATGAAAAGTACATTTTTACATGTCACGGACACCATCTTGGCTGGAGAAGTCGTGACGATGAAAGAGTTCTCTCGGTAACACAAGAAGATGAGAAAAGAAGAACTGTATGTGTGTGTGTGTGTGTGTGTGTGTGTGTGTGTGTGTGTGAGATCATACCTGCACAGAATCTACATCGATGTGAATGAACTGGATAATCATTTACGATCCACTGGGAGGTTGCTAAGGACATCTTTGAGAGGATGAGGAGAACCACCAGCAAAACCATGAGGAGAACCATGGGAAGAAAGCAGGGAACACCAGAATGAGGGCCAGGAAATTCGGAAAGTTACCGTCGGCTCTTCTGTTGATGCCGCATCAAACTGACATGTTTGGGTTCCAACAACAAAGAGCAGCCAGACGCAGAGGTGTGAAAAAATTCATCCATTCATCGATTCCCTTCCGATTTTCCTTTCCTAAGGTCACAGGGGGCGGAGCCTATCCCAGTCATCGGCAGAGAGGCGGAGTCTCCCTGGACCAATCAGAAGGACACGGAGACGTCCAACTATTCACCCTGTCATCCACACGTCTGGACAATGTAGGGTCTCCATGAACCTCCTGCATGTGTTTGGACTGTGGGAGGAACCCAGAGAACCATCAGATAAAATAATGTAAGATTAACTTTCATATTTCCTTTGTCACAGACGCGTAACAGTCGTAATGTCAAATAATAAAAAGGTAACGTACACGTGAATATAAATATAAATAGACAGAAGACAGAAGATAGCAAGACATCCACCAATAAATAGACAGCACCAACACATCATGATCATCGGGATAATAGTGGGCACCATAAAGGAACAGTGAGGATGAAAAATACACAACCAGAACTAAACGACAATATAAACAGAGGATAAAATAAATAAACAAAAATAGTTAGGACATGACATGTGAATGGGTGAGGTTGTGAGATTGTGGCAGGAGCACAGATGCACCTCAGGCCGGTCAGAGTTGTGTGGCGTCCAGACTGCTGTTGCACAGTCGACGGCTGTGGGCACAAAGGAGCCTCTGAAGTGTTCTGCACCAGGGTGGATGAACTGTTGGCTGAAAGAGGAGGGGAACCCCAGCAGACACTAGGAGAACATGGAAACTCCACACACACAAGAAGGCCTCCTGTGGGGAATCCAGTGAGGCAGTCTGGCAGTGAGGAAGAAGAGCCAATATCTACCTGGCCTAAACTTCAGACTCTGACAGAAAAGTCCAAGATGTCGATAAACTCTTATGACGTTCTCACCACAAAAAATACAAATGTCCCTCACAGCTGGTCTGCAGGCGGCGCTAGGAGGCAGCGCTGAGCGAGGGTGGGACCAGATAATTTGGTCTCTGATCTTCTGAGAAGAAGGGACGGCCACCGCATTAACCCTTTCTGCTCGCAGCTCAAGCGGTTGCCACCGGCAAAGACCGCGGCTGTGACACTTCCATGCATGACCTTGTCCAACACGCCACTGAGGGAAACCTCTGCAGCCCGGAGAAGCCTGCACTGGTTTCTGAGTTGTGGCCCGGTATTGATCAAGCCGCATTGTTGTGGTTCGTAGAGGAGGTTGACCTTCATCTCCCCAGAATTGAGAACAAAACCACACACACGCGTGGGCTCTCGGGGAAACAATGTGCTTCTGAAGCCAGTGTTAAAGCACTCCGGGGTTCAGACGTTGCTTGAAAACATCTGTCTGATTTTTTAAAGGACTTCTAGAATAAATATTGTGTTCTTGAAGAACGGGGGAGGCCGTTCAGACCCTGACCAGTAACCAAAACCTGCCCCGTCCAAACGCTGACAGAGCAGCAAAGCCCTCCCCTTCAGCGTCCTTCAGCTCCGCTGCATTCCATATTCTCAAGGAAAATCCCTCCCAGGGAAATAAGGTTTCCATTTGAAATTGTTTTCAAGTCTCCTTAAGTAGAAACGGGGCTTCTACTCTCAAAGGCTGTGACCCAGATGGGGGAGGGGGGTCGGGAACCAAGGAACCAGGACGGTAACAGAAAGTGGATGGCTGGGCTTCGATACGAGTCAAGCCGATTACAAAAGAAGACGTGAGCTAAAGCTGGACGGGCTATCCAAAAAATCAGGAGATCAAGCAAAAACAGGAGCGGGAGCAAGATAGCTATGGACGCCCCTCACAGCCCTGCCCCATTGCCCTTTCCCTTCAACACTGCATCATCCCCCACATGGCCTTCTCCAAAACCTTAAGGGTCAGAAATTCAGACAATCGCCGTGCAAAGAAGAACAAGGACTGAGCAAAACAGTTACCTCAGGAGAGGTTTGACCAAACTCCACCCAGGAGGACCGACTGGACATCAGAGGGGAACAAATGACAAAGGACAAAGGACGAAACCGTCGCTGAACACCAGAGCTGCCCAGATAGCAAACCTGTGATGATGATCAGAGGTCCACTACAGAGGGCCAGTGCTAACCAGACCCAAGGAAGGACCAGTGATGCTGTAGTACACATGCCAAGCCAGTAGTTGGCGCTGCGCTTTTGTGATGAACTAAAACACATGTGTCTCTCGACACTACCTGTCTGGGCGCCATTGACAGCAGTGGGAACGACAGCGAGTATACAGTGACCGACAAGGAGGTGGAGCTACTGTTTGGAGCGACTGAACTACAAGGAGGGTCAATTCCAAGAGGATGTAGTAAAGGACTCATGCCATTCCAAGTACTCTGGAGTGCTCCTGAGTACTCTGGAGTGCGCCATGACCTCAGTGAGCATACACATTTACAGAGAGGTGTCTCTTCATGGTTTGTCTCCGTCCGTCAAGTCTCCAGTCCGACGCCCCCCCCCCCCCCCCCCCCCCTTGTTGCCCTCCAGCTCTTCATCCCTGTCTCCTCTTCGCTACACCAAATTCTCTCTCTTTTTTCCGCCAAGGTTATTTTTTGGTGTTTCTGAAAGGATCCTCCGGGGAGCTGCACAAACAATCTCCAATTTAATTTGGAAAAAAAAACCCTATCCCCCCCAAAAATATCATCTCTACTCCTGTCAAGGACGATGTGCTTTTAATGTTTTCGTTCAAATGAGTCAAAACCAAAAGAAATAAACTGAACTCTGACTTTACCGCCACACTTATGGTTTTCAGACGCTGTAAGAATAACATGCTAGCACGGCATAACAGCAGCTCCGAGGCTCTGCCGGAACCCTCAACCCCGGGTCCCCTTACATGCTTTCGTGGTGTCGGAAATGGATTCAGTTTACACTCAAAGAAAGATAATAAAATAAAAAGAAAAATCCAAGTTAATTACAAAATGTGATTCATTTTAAAGCACTCTTGATTCTTCATTATTTGTGTTTGTGTTATCACATTTCCAGTGACTCAGGCCCTACCGGCTCCTGCCGTGTCCTGGAGTCTAAAGTATGGGGTTTGGAAATCCAGTGTTTGCCGTGGAGGACCTTGTTCCCTTCTTATGGGTGAAGATTAACGAGGCCTATTGATCCTCTTCGATGCCAAACACTTATAAATGTATTTTATTCGCAGCCGGATTGTCAATCTAACGCGTCTCGATATGAACAAACAAACTAACTTCATTAAGGAGGCGACAGTCAATGGAAGCAGTGATGAAATCTAGATAGGGGGTAAAGGAGAGGCTGATCGGGGGGTGGAATGGCGGAAGCTAAAGGAGGTCAGGGGACATCAGGAGGAGCTTAATGTCCTACATCTTCTGGACGGTCAGAGGACGTGGGCGTTTTCTCGACAAAAGACAAAAAACAAGAATGGGTAAAAACCGGAGAGAGTAGAAAGAAACCAAGAAGCAGAGTGTGACGATGCGCCGCAACGTCTACACATCTTTAAAATGTCCAGTAAACAAGGTTTTTGACCCCTCGCTCGTTGCCTCCCCCGCCGGGCCAATGATTGACCAGCCGTTGAGACGCCCTGTTTGCCCTCCCGACATGCTAAAAGGAGCCCGTTGATATGCCAGGTGGAACACCGTATCACCTTAGTCGCCCACCAGCTAGTGGATTGGAGGGCCTCATCATGGATCCGTACAAAGCGGCCTTCCTGCTCGGAGCCCTGGTTTGCACCGGTAAGACCCGCGCAGCCACTTTAAAGTATCCTCGGCTGTTTTAGCAAAGTTGGCGTCCCGTGGTAAACGTCAGACCAGGACTGGACAGGATAGATCCGCATGTCCGGGGATGCGAACCCAGAACATGGAGGGGGTTCACGGGGGATCAACTGTCATGCTGTGGATCCTAAAGTCCACTGGTCTCGATGAGAAAATGAACGGAGCTTTATTTGAACTTAAATATGAATATTATATTTGTATAAAAAGCATACAGAGACTAATGCAAAATGGAGCCTCGGGTTATTTTCCTGGGAAAAAATGAATGGAAATTAGCTTTACCTAAATTCGAAGGAAAGCATCTCCGCCCCCAGATTGGGTTCGTGTATCTGTATGCGGGCCCACCGGGAAATAGCCGAAATCAAATAAAAATACCTTTTAAATGGTTGAAAAGAGGAGGTAGTACCTCAGAATTAACGGCAAAAACACAAGATACTGCGATTCAAGATTTGCCAAAAAAAAAGGCGTCAACCGCATTTCAAACAACCAGCCAGCCCGAGAGTGAACAACATTAAACTGCTCCGATATTTTCTATTCCTGATATCTTCTGATAATCTCCCCCAAGATCTGTTCGAACCATAAGCTTCCCCGGCCTGTCAATCAGGTTTGAGTGTTTGTCAGCGGCGACTCTCGGCTCAGGATTCAATCACGTCTGCTCAAGTGTATTGAGCAGTTGTATAAGTGTATTTGAGTTGAAGCTGGATCAAACCAAACAGTGTGGGGTCCTGAGGGTGCTGTCCCCAAACAAGCCCCACTTCTTCCAAAGCTTAGCACGCTGTTCATGCTAAAGGATGGCCTTAAATGTAAAACCAAACCAGTTTGAACGGCCTCGCTAACGTGATCGCTGCAGGACTTGCTTTATCAGTCGTGGATTCCAACCTCCCCCCGCTTCTTCTGCCGCACGTCCAGATCAGTCCGATTAAACGCTCAAACCCGAACACTTTATCTAACAGTAGGTTGGTCGACCGGTTGACCGACAGGTCACTGACTGAATAGGAGGTCGTTCCCAATACTTAAGTTTATGATGGTGTTAGCTCAGACCTCAGGTTTCCTGAGCTTTGGATGTCTGTGATTCCAGTCATTGGCCAGCAGCTGGAAGGCTACGAAAAAACCGATGGGGCATGGATCGTGGCCTTACAAAAACGACAGTACGCAGCCAACAGCGCAAGTGATTGCGCCGCTAAATGTAGCGTGGAGTCGGCCTTCACGTGCAGGTGAGCTCACATCTTTACATTCTTATTAGACAGAAGAATTCGGTCGTCTTCACTTAAACTTACATCACAACATCGTCTGCAAAATGTGTCACCTGCATTTCACCATTGCGGATGGATCCTGAGCAGCGGGCAACAACTTAGCGATTCAGAGGGGCAGTTCGGGGTTCACTGTCTCGCTCGGCAACACTCGAGGCTAGGAGGAGCTCCAGATTTGAACAAGTAACACTCCAAAGATGTCTGCTCTACAGCCTGAGCCAAGCCACTGCCAGATTCTGTTAATCTCATGACTTTTAAATAAAGATGTCCGGGTTTTGGAAGATGATAACCTTGATGACAGACATTCATTTATTTCAAGTTGCCACTGACCTTTCTTTACATCGGAGTGGTTCATCACTGCAAATATGCATGCGGCATGATACAACCTGAAGGCTCTCCTAACTAAGCAAATCACAAATGTCTATTCCCCTCAGGTCCTTCATGTACGTCGAGAAGGACCAGGAGTGCTGGACCGCCGGTGCCAACTCCAATACAGAGTCCATCCTGCGCATAGGTGGTACCGCTTTCTACGAGAAGAAAGGCAAGTCTCTATTCCTGGTGACTTGGACACCAACGAAAAAATTTCTGCTGAGAGGACGTGAGGAGAACAAGCTGCGAGGGACCCAGAGCCAGGCTCTCGCGGCGTTCATAGAGGCCTTTAGTCTTCAATTTCATGATAAGCTCACATCAGCACACTTCTGTGTTCAGCTAAGACACACTCACAGTGGTCCAGTGTCAGCCATGTATTTCCACACTACTGAAATGGACATGACAGGTGGTGGCCACCATTATTAGTAGCAACGTAGAAGTGCTACCACAGGTAGCTAGAACTATAAACCGCCTCCACGCTTATCACCTCTGCACTGGATGACATTAGTCCATCCACACATACTCACATCGATGGCAAAGCTGCTGTGCAACAATACAATCGGGTGCAGCTGGGGCTTGACTGTCTTGCCTAAGGAAACTTTGGCATGTAGACAGGAAGAGCTGGAAACTGAACCTCTAACCTTCTAGTTGGAGGTTTGCCGGCTCTACCAGCTGAGGCACTTCCTGTCAAGAGCAGCTTGAAGGACACATTGTCACCTGAGAACCAAATCTGGCCGATATTAAGACGCCTAGAGTTCCAGCACCAACTTTCTCCTAGTAAATGTTGAGTTTCTCCATCAGGCAGCAAACTCCTCCATCTCAAATCAGAATCGAGAAGTGGGCTCTCCCCGCTATCAGATGAAAACTACAATCAGACCTCAGAGTAGCTCTCATTTGAACAGCATAAAATTTTTATCAATGTTTTACTTCACTCAAATCCTTCAAGGGCCACTTGGGTATAAATAGCAAGGTTCTGTCTTTTTCCAGAATACCTCCAGGAGTGTGTGAGCGGGATAGGAACAAACTACAGAGGAACCAAGAGAAAAACTAAATCAGGGAAGATGTGTCAGCGGTGGGAGGGGATTTACCCCCACAAGCCCAAGTATGTCTCAGATGTCCTTTCCACAAAGTCCATATTGTCAGACTTGTCATGACTGCTCTTCATATCCCGGCTGCAGCTTCACGCCAGAGTCGCATCCCCTCGCAGATCTAGAGAGTAACTTCTGCAGGAACCCTGACTCGGATGGCGGCGGGCCCTGGTGCTACACCACCGATCCGGACACCCGCTGGGAGCACTGCAATGTGACCAGCTGCGCAGGTGAGCTACCCCGTCCCTGAGCCGAGCACGGCCGGCGCTTCGCGCAAACTGACATCCGTTCCGGTTGCCTTGCAGAGGACTGCATTGAGTGCAGCGGCGAGAACTACCGAGGAAAAACGTCCGTCACTGAAAACGGCTTCACCTGCCAGCGCTGGGACTCGCAGAAACCCCACAACCATGGCTACATCCCTAGCGCGTAGGAAAAAGCATACGCCTGCACTCACCAGCACCACCTTATTCCTTCTCAGTGGAACCTATTTTGAGGTTGTAGAGCAACCCTTTTTGTAATGTCCCAAAATGTACGAGGACCCTGAAGGTGACAAACAACGGCATGAGAGGTAGAAGCAACAAGTGCGGTGTTGGGAATGACTGACTAGTTATAGAATGTGATGTTGATGAAAACTTAAAGTGGCATTGACAAAGTTCTTCTCATTCCTGATGCATCTTCAACCACCTACGGTGCACAAGGGTTTCTGACAATCTTCCTCTTTTTCAGTCTCGCGGACAAATATCTGGAAGAAAATTACTGCCGGAACCCGGACGGAGACCCCCGGCCCTGGTGCTTCACCACCGACCCATCCAAACGCTGGGACTTCTGCTCGATCCCCCGCTGCAGTTAGTTTAGTCAAAATCTGCTTCTATTGCTCATTGGCCACTGGGCTCAACCTGAACTTTAACGGGGGTAAACGTTTATCTTACACCATTACACCATTATTACAACAGTAATAATCTCTCTACACTCTACAGCATCAGAGCCTCCCACTATCATACCGGAGCTGACCTGCGCCACCAGTGAGGGCGGAGCATACCGGGGCACCATCGCTGTGACAGAGTCTGGCAAGACGTGCCAGAGCTGGTCGTCCGAGACGCCACACAAGCACAACCGCACTCCTGAAAACTACCCCTGCAAGTAAGAGAGCCGATGGCGGGGAGGAAGTCAATATTTGGGGAACTTTTGAATCCTTGGCCAAACGGAAGAGTGCCAAACCAGCGTTGCGCTGTATGCTCCATTGGGGACGAGCAGAAGTGGCAAAGAAGAAGAAGAAGAAGACAACATGGTGCCATGTATTTAGCGGCACATACACCACCGACGTCTACTACGTTGTCTCTTTCTTAGGATGTACATTTTAACCAGCTTCTCCACCAGCCCCATGCCGGCATGTTGGCCCCATGGGGGGAGAGGCCACTGCCTACTCATTCCAACTTCCTGTTTGTTTGACAGGGGACTTGAGAGCAACTACTGCCGCAACCCTGACAACGAGAGGATGCCCTGGTGCTACACCACCGACCCTGGAACTCGCTGGGAGTACTGCCAGGTGCCCACCTGCGGGAATGAACCCAGACCAGGTGGTTGTATAGTACAAGTACTACAATTACATGCAGTATTTTGGTCCGGATCTGTTTCCATGAGTACAACAATCACGTCCTCATCTCAAACAAATTCATTATTTGACAAGAGACCACAAAGCTGGGGGCTGGGGGGTACTCCGGGAGAAGGGGGCACCAGTCTCCAGAACCAGAACCACCAGGGACAAACTTCTAGAATCTGAGGGAATGTCAACGCACGGCTGAAATGAAAATGAGAATTCACGCCAAACTCTGCTTCCCCTCGCCGCTGCAGATGAGCCTGTCATCCCGTCCGAGGACGACGACTGCTACAGGGGTGACGGCACTAGCTACCGTGGAGTCACGTCCACGACCATCAGTGGAAAGAGATGCCAGGCCTGGACCTCCATGACGCCTCACAAACACGGGAAGACTCCCCAGGCCTTTCCCAACGCGTGAGTCCACCCCCAAGGCCAAGGGGTATTTCAATGACTGTGGGAAAAAATTTGGGGATGTCATCATGTTTCTTGACATATGACCTTCTGGACACTAGCAGAAAGGCCATAAACAAGGTGGTGGACACACAGTATAGTGTTCATTTTTATAGGATTAGTATCATATTCATTCCTCCATCCATCATCTGTACTGTTATCCTGCAGTCAGGGTTTGAGGGCTGCCATTCAACCCTCATCCAAAGGTCATTCAGAGGTACAACCGTTCGTATTTTACCGCTATTTCAAGTCACTTCACGGCATTGATTTGTGGATTCGTAGATGGTTTATGGTGGATGTGGTGGATTTTCTTGTTAGCTCTTTGGTTTTTTCAGTCTTTCAGGATATCTCTTGCAAATACGTGAGGAAATCGATTGGGTTTCATAGAAGTTAAAGAATCGATTCGAGGCGAACGGATTCTGAAACACAGGACTCTACAGGCGGAGGCGGTTTGGTCGGACTGGATGGCAAAAAGAAATGTGCTGCCCTCTGCTGTCTGAACCACGTACTTACAGTGTTTAGACACAAAGTACCTTAAGGTAAATCCCTGGTTCCTCCAACCACAGAGACCTGAGGAGGAACTTCTGCAGGAACCCCGACAACGACCGGGCCCCCTGGTGCTACACTACCGACCCAAGGGTCCGCTGGGAGTATTGCAACCTGGAGAAGTGTCCCCTCCTTCCCCCCACGGGTGCAGACGACACCAAGCCCGTTGCCACCAGGCCACCGCCGGACAGCAAAGGTATGTCACAGCTTTCAGAGCAGAAAAAGACCATTGCTGATCGAAGATGTATGACCTGGGAACAAGATAGAGTTGGTCTCCTTTAGAAAGGCATTGACTCAGTGCTGCTTCTCTGTTTGACCACAGACTGCAAGGTTGGAAACGGGGCGACGTACCGAGGCCCCACCTCCATCACCATCCTGGGCGTGACCTGCCAGGCGTGGAGCGCTCAAACTCCCCACAGTCACCAGAGCTTCACCCCGGAAACACACTCCGACAAGGGCCTCGAGGGCAACGTGAGACCCGAAGACGGCCATTTCGACCCTTTAGCTCATTGCTGATCTTGGTTTATTTCAGTCATCAAAAATTAAATCGTGGCATCGGAGAGAGGGAAAGGATGAAGATCCTGTTCAGCTGTTGGTCGATTGTCACCCACAGAGCTGCAGAAACCCAGACGGCGACGTAAACGGGCCGTGGTGCTATACCACTGACCCAGACAAGAAGTGGGACTACTGCCAGATCCCAGTCTGCGGTAAGTGAAAAGAACCTTCAGGGGTTCAACCATCTCATATGCTCGTAGTCAACCAGCAAGTACGAGGCGTCTGTGGCCTCAACAGCGACCTCTGCTGCCACCAGTTGGCATTACAGGACGTGTCCCCTCCCCTTTGAACTGGCCCAGGAACTGGTCAGCCCCTTTCTCACCGTAGTAGCTTTTTGTAGGTCATAGAACCCTTTCAGGAATGAGGTCTGTTCCCGGTGCATTCAGACACCCAAGGACCCGTACACTAGGGCGGGTTCTTTTTACAGTTCCAGAACTCATAAGCCATGCCCAGATACTTCTTGTGGACTGTGGCATGCCATTTTCAAAGTCCACTGTCATCTCTGGTGAGATGTTCTCTCACCGAGGCACTAGAAATGGAGGGACAAAGATGTCTAAGCTCTTCTGCCTGCTATGCCTCAGAAGGGTTTCTGGGACTTGCAGAGAAACATCTAGGAGTTAGCTCGTGACTAACAGATTTCTTCACCTGGTGAAGCAGTGCAAGGGGAATATAAAAACACTCCAACAATCTGATGGTCAAATGTTTATTATTCAATGAACGCTGTGACGGCTTCCACCTACATGGTGTCCGTGTCAGCTTCCCCTTCTTCTGTAGTTTGTTTTTGAGCGTCGAGCTGAAGGTGCACATCGGCCTGGTCCCTCACTTCCTGTGGGCATGGTAACCTTGAAGGTTCCCCTGGGGGAGGCTACTGAACCAAACTGGAGCTGGACACTTCTTGGAACTTTCTTATCTCGAAGCGACCTCACGTCAGCCTTGTTGGCTCACAACTTTATTTGACCACTTACCATCTTGAAGAAAAACACACAACCTTTGAGCTTGTGCATGTTTTGGTGTAAATAAGTGAATAGACAAAATGAACCCTTTGCGTGTTTGAACTCCCCCCTGCAGCGTCAACGGACTGCGGGACGCCCGTCACCAAGCCCAGGCGCTGTATCAGCCGCATCGTGGGCGGCTGCACAGCCAGACCTTACTCCTGGCCCTGGCAGATCAGCTTGCGCACCGTGTGAGTGCCCTCCGGGGAACAGAAAGGATCCTGCCCGGTGGACTCCCGGGGTGTGTGCGATCCAACTCTGACTGACATGTCTCACTCTCTTACACCAGCTCGGGAATCCACTTCTGCGGAGGAACCTTGATTCACCCTTCGTGGGTTCTGACTGCCGCCCACTGTCTGGAGAGGTCAGACCCTCCCGGGCAGCCATTCATTCATTCTTTCCCTCGACACTCACTCTGTAACCAGTCTCCACGGCACAACAACAGAAACAGCAGAAGGACGAGCACCATGAAGTACTTAAGCAAACGCAAAGAATCAAGTGATTTCAGATCCACTTCAAGCTTCAGACATGGAGACAAATCCCCCCAGCAGGTCTCCGGGGCAAACTGGAGACCTGCCAGTTAATCGCTATGGGATCAGGAATGAGGGATAGCTACATTCGGGCACCTTACATTCACCAGTGAAGTACCAAAGTAAAACAGGAAGTCCAGAAATGTGAGAACAGAAAAAAAATCAACATAATCCTAAAAATAAAAGCAATGAAACAGCAGGAAGGCATGAGAGGAGAGTGTACCACATCACAGGACGCAAGAGTCACCAGATGGGTCTCAGGACAGCAAGACGAGGGAAAGCTAGGTTTCAAAGTCACAATGCGTTCACTGACACCTGCAGGCCGCTGCAAAAACACCCGGAGCCGAGCTCAAAGAGTTGGACTGGTCGGCCAGATAGGGAGATTGGGCTTTCATCCAGGTTGATGGAGCGTACAAATAGTCAGACGGGTTGTTTGGATAGTTAGACGGGTTGTTTAGACAGTAAGATGAATCATTTGGATACTTAGACTGGTTGTTTTGAAAGCTAGACAGGTTGTTAGGATAGCTAGAAGAGTTGCTTGAGTGAGACAAATCATGATGATAGATTGGCTGTTTGGATAGCTGGACGGGTCGTTCAGATAGTTAGACAGTTTGGTCAAATAGTTAGAAGGGTTGTTTGGAACTTTAGACATGTTGTTTGGATAGTTAGATGGGTTATTTTTGATAGTTAGACAGGTTATTTGGACAGATGTACAAGCTGTTTGGATAGTTAAGACAGGTTCTTTGGATAGTTTGCAGATGACTTTGTGATCTGCAGTGATAGCAGGGAACAGGTTGAGGACAATCCAGAGAGATGGACGTATGCTCTGGAAAGGAGGAGGAATGAAGGTTAGTTGCAGCAAGACAGAGTAAATGTGTGTGAATGAGAGGGACCCGGGAGGAACAGTGAGGCTACAGGGAGTGGAGATCAAGAAGTTGGAGGATTTCAAGTACTTGGGGTCAACAGTCCAGAGCAGCGGAGAGTGTGGAAAAGAGGTGAAGAGACGGGTCAAAGCAGGTTGGAATGGGTGGAGAAAAGTGTCAGGGGTACTATGTGATAGAAGACTTTCAGCCAGAATGAAAAGAAAGGTGGAGGAAACCAACTTTGAGACCAACTTTGCTGTGTGGACTACAAACAGTGACAATGACCAAAAGACAGGAGGCAGAGCTGGAGGTCGCAGAGATGAAGATGCTATGGTTCTCTTTGGGAGTGACCGGGATGGATAGGATCAGGAATGAGTCTATCAGAGGAACAGCACATGTTAGATGTTTTGGAGAGACAGTCAGGCAATCCAGGCTGAGATGGTTGGGTCATGGCCAGAGGAACAATAGTGACTATATTGGTAGACGGTTGCTGGAATGTGAGGTCTAGAGGAAGTGAGAGAGGATATGAAGTGAGCTGGTCTGAGAGAGGAGGATATAGAGAATAGGGTGAGATGGAGATGGTGGACTCGCTGTGGAGACCCCTGAAAGGAAAAGCCCAAAGGAAAAGAAGAAGACCGGTTGCTTGTACAGCAAGGATAGGCTGATAGTTAGATGGTCCATTTAGGCAGTTAGATGGGTGGTTAGGACAGTTATACAGGTCTTCAGTGGGACTTCAGAGGTGGTCTCCTCTGGTCCAGAACCCTCGCTCCAGGTATCTATTTGTGCATGTGCAGGTCCAAGCGTCCGCTGTTCTACCGGGTCCTCCTGGGCATTCACACCGAGGGCGCCAACGAGCCGTCTAAGCAGGAGCGCCGTCTGGAGAAGCTGATGCTCGGACCCAACAGGGCCGACATCGCCCTGCTAAAACTTGCCACGTCAGTCCTGCTGCTCCTTCTGAACCGACATCACCCTGACCTCCTGCTGCCGTGATGTTCATGTGTGTGTGTGTGTGTGTGTGTGTGTGTGTGTGTGTGTGTGTGTGTGTGTGTGCTTTTTCAGACCTGCAGTAATCAATGACAAGGTCCTGCCTGTATGTCTGCCGGAGAAAGACTTTATCGTTCCAAGTCGAACGGAGTGTTTCGTCACAGGCTGGGGGGAGACCAAAGGTACGTGTGTGTGTGTGTGTGTGTGTGTGTGTGTGTGTGTGTGTGTGTGTGTGCGTGTGAAGCTCCCACCCTCTGCGCAAAGCATCGTCTCAACACACAGCATAAGATGTGGTGGCTGAAGTTCACCCAAATGAAGACCTCATGCTGAACGCCGCAGCTGCTCCTCTTGGCCTGAGGGGGGGGCGCCAGACTCTGGACGATCCAATTGGACAAATCAGCGTTTGTGCTCCTCCTGCTCCTAATCCTTGATGGCTACGTTTCTGTTCCTGCCGACGGAGGACGTTTGAGGAGTGGTACTCTGATGGAGGTTCCTCGTTGCAGGGACTGGGGGCCAGGGTGTCCTGAAGGAGGCCGGATTACCTGTGATCGAGAACAAGATTTGCAATCGTCCGTCGTACCTGAGCGGCAGGGTCAGGGACCACGAGATGTGCGCCGGGAACATCGAGGGGGGAACGGACAGCTGCCAGGTAACATTCTAGAAGATGCCCTGCTCCAGTTACCTGTGCGTGCCTCAGGTTCTCCAATGAAAGACGAATAACTTGGACGGAATTTCAAGGACCTGGATTTACTCGGTTTCTTGCGTAACTGCTGCTAACCTCAATTATGACTAATTGAGGTTAGCTGCAGCAAGACAGAGTATATGGGTGAATGAGAGGAACCCATC
Organism: Fistularia commersonii; assembly: GCF_037954325.1. NCBI lineage: Eukaryota > Metazoa > Chordata > Actinopteri > Syngnathiformes > Fistulariidae > Fistularia > Fistularia commersonii. Next base: position 14,740,271 of record NC_141303.1, on the reverse strand, counting down.
TGGAAGCTAGAGTAGATCGACAAAGAACATCTGACAGGGTGCTGGGAGAGGAGCTGCGCATGTATGAGGTGGGGCAGAGAAGTATGTAAGGCTGGTGCAGGACATGTACTGTTTGTAAGCTGTGAAACAGTGGGGAGAGGTAAAGGTGGGAGAGCGTCAGGGTCAGAATGTTAGAATCTCCATTGACCATGATGTTTGTAGATGATATTGTGATCTGTAGTGAGAGCAGGAAGCAGGTGGAGGAACCTCGGGAGAAGTGGAGGTGGACGTGTGCCCTGGAAAGGAGAGTAATGAAGGTCAGGAGTAGAGGACACAATACATGTGTGCGGATGAGAGGGAACCAAGAGGAACGGTGAGGCCTCAGTGAGATAACGAAGGTGCAGGGGTTTCAGTACCAAGGGTGAGAAACAAACCATCAGCCAGAAGGAAAGGTAATGAGGAGAAGACCGAGGTGAGAGCAGTCATGGTGTCTGATTTGGAGATACTGAGGAGAAGACGGGAGGCAGCAGAAATAAAGATGTGGAGGCTTGTCTTTGGGAGTGAGGAAGATGGACAGGATCAGGAAGGAGTCCATCAGAGGGACAGATGTTCTGGAGATGAAGTCACCCTGAGACAGTTTGGACATGGACAGATGAGAAATGGAGAACATCTGGGTAGAAGGATGCTGAGGTTGGAGGAGATCCAGAAGAAGACCAGAGAGGAGGTTTATGGAGGGGAAGAGGAAGTTGTGTCACTTCAGTTGTGGATTTTAGGCCTTTAGTCCAAACAGCTTGAGCTGTTCCAGAGTCGTCATCAGCTGCTCAGGATAACAGGAAGAAGCTGTAAAATGTGATCTACTGTGTGTGCGTCCTCTCCCTCCAGGGTGACAGCGGTGGTCCTCTGGTCTGTAACAGCCAGAACAGGTTCATCCTGCAGGGCGTCACGTCCTGGGGGTTGGGCTGCGCCCACGCCATGAAGCCCGGGGTCTACGCCCGTGTGTCCAAGTTCACCGACTGGATCCATGAGACCATCAGAAATGAATAGAACCTCACCGAGTCGGAGAGCTGGACCTGCGGAGGAGGCTCACGTCTTCCCTGGAGATTCTGTGAATGTAGTGTTTCTCTGTTTGCTGCACAATTTTACCATGTCACCCATAAGTACTCAAACGTTCTACCAGGGCGTCTGCTGAGATTTGACACCTCACACTCATTCATGAATCGGTTTAATGCGGTTCCTGGATGATTGCTGACGACGGAAAGGTGAAACCGTCATTCTGCAGAAGTGTACAAACAGAACAATCACACAACAAGGTGATCCCACGTACTACCATGTGGGCAAGAGAAGAAAAATCATGAAGGTGATGTTCAGCGTGATTTGAGTTTGGTGGCCATTCATCGCTCGCTATTTTTCTGGTTCCTCACCTTCCACGCTCAGAGATGTAAATGTGTTTTTCCTGCAAAAGTAAGAAATAAAACTAAAGACGGGGCGAATCAAGAACTTAATTATCCTTTTGCCGAGGATACACTCTCGCACTCACACACACTCGCCTCCGTGCTCCTCAAGTCAGATGCTGAATGTTGGTGCAGGCTTTGAGCTTCTGGTGGAGGTTGTCTTTCCCTGGGAGAAAGCATCACCAATGTTACTCCGGGAATCACTGCACTTCCACAATGAGCAATATATTATTTAGAAGTACTGAATCTATAAAAGTTCATTCTGAAGAAACCCCATCCTGGTGGAAATGCATTTAAGAATTTCCTTTGCTTGAAGGGATTGAGGGCAGAGATGAGCGGCAATATGCGTTCATGCCAAGGAGTGCCACAGATGCAGTAGTTGCTTTGAGAACATTGACAGAGAAGCACAGGGAAGGTCAGAAGGACCTGCACTGGGCCTCTGTAGGTCCAGAAAAAGCATCTGTCAGGGTGCCCAGGAGAGAAGCTGTGGTTGTATGAGGAGATCTGGAGGAGCAGAGAAGTGTGTTTGGGTGGTGCAGGAGAGCTGTCGGTTGCAGCTCGAGGCTCATGGATGGAGGGAAAGAGGACAGGAAGTTAGTCGAAGAGAGGGTTCAGAAGAGAGGGTTCGATGGAGGCGGGCGATTTGTTGTTGAGACCCCTAAAGGGATTGGCCCAAGGGAGAAGAAGGTCCGACACTCAAACTGTTAACAACCGAGCAAAACCAAAAGCAGGTTTTCATTTAAAAAAAGAATAAACACATAGAAGAGTCAACCTGAAGCTAATACTGACAGACGATGGTCCACAAACAACACCGGCAGGTACGACCACAACTGGTACCACAAATGTACAGGACACTGATGTTCAGAGCAAAGCTCTGGAGCTCATTCACATAATTGCACATTGTAACTCCAAACTGTCTGCGGGTTGGATCCTTTCTGTCTGACAGCTTTTCAGCACCCGCCATGGGACTGGTGTTGATTTGAAAACATCAGAGGTTCCATCAGTTACCATCCCAGAAAGCAGCATACAACATCTGGGCAGCAAAAAGAGGGACCTCTAACATCGACAAGTTATGATGAAGTGAGGTGTTGAGCACCAGGAGACACGAGGCCATGTTTCAACCGACAGTGGGATTTGGGCTAATGCAATTAAAAGCTACAAAATCTGATTTGGATAAGATGAGAGGGATTTAAGTTTCTGCCCAGACTCAGAAGGCCACCAATCATAACAATTCATAACTGCCAAAAGAAACATGAAAAATTGGATCAAACAGCAAAGGGGGGTGGCTCTCCTCACCGATCAGGAAACTCAACGTCGTCGATGGTCTCAGGAAGAGGAACTCCTTTGGTTTCCGGCAGCATCAACACAGAACCTCCGGCAAAGACTGCTATAAATCCTGCATCACAACACAACAATAAAGATTTGGTCAGTAAAATCTGTGCTGCACTTTCCATTCATGGTGACTTGTATGTTCCATCCAAGTATAAACTGTAGATCAGAAGCATACCAAAGATGATGAGTGGCAACTCAAGCCATACAGCAGCCAGCCTGTAGAGCAGGAAGGGAACAGCGATACCTCCGATGTCGCAAAGGGTGGAGCAAACAGACACACCCATGTTCCTGTAACCATGGAGACTCGGTTGGCTCACAGGCAGCCACGACTTATCGAACCAAATGCCAAGTGCGAGTGAACAATGGCGCCTGAATGAACCCTTCTCTGGATGCAACTGGTCAGACCTACAACCGGCTGGTCCGCCCTACCCCACCTCATGTACGTCGGGTACAGCTCCACGTTGACAAATGTCACCATGGCGAAAGATATGGTGATCCCCAGCCGGCTGACACAGGCCACCACCGTCTTCAGCCAGAACATGCCTGGAGCCAAAAACACCACCGTCAGCACATCTTTAACCACAGTCTGGTCAACAGGTGATCTACTGGCCCCGAACAGGACGGACTGTCTGGAATGAGGGCAGTGATGAAGCAGGTTGCCCCGGCGACAATGTTGGCGCCGGCGAAGGGAAGACGTCTGCCGATGCGTTCGATGGTCAAAAGAATGAAGAGGGAGGCAGGAATCTCAACCAGGCCGGCAACCAGGAAGCCGATGTAGATGTTTCCTCCGATAAGCCCCACCCGCATGACGAGGCCCTGATAAACCACAGAGCCAGTGAACCTGCAGGAAAGGAGGATACGTTCACTGGTTTGTTTTGAATTTGTTTTGACTTAACCGTAGTCGTCTGCACAGGACTGCACCCAGGAGGACAGAGAGATAGAAACGAAGGAAAAGCAAAGATCAGCTCGTCAACAGCTCCAACAACAACCACTTGTCAATGCAGAACCCCAGAGAAGAAGCGTGACCCTGGAGACCTCCTCCAGCTGGAGAAGCACAAACACAGATGAACCACTTGAACAACAGCGACTCACCAGTTGAACATGAGGATGATGGTATGCTTCCTCATGTTGGGGGTTCTGATCAGGTCCAGCAAAGAGGCCGCGGGAGAGTTGCCTTCCTCGGTAATCGGTGTCTGAAGGAAACCACAGTGACCTTTCAGGACCATTCTGATATGTGACTTCAGGAAGAAGAAGGGATCAGTCGGGAGATTTATCGGTACAGGAGGTGTACCGAAATGGTTTTGACATGGACAGAGGGATGGAGAAGATCTGGGTAGAAGGGTGCAGCTTGGATTAAAGGGTTAGCTGTGGGTCAGATGGTACTCAAGTGTTATTGTACCTCAAATGTACTGCTTAGTGTCCTCTTGTTCTCTTTGGCAATGGCCTTGGTGATCTGAAGAGCTTTGGTGAGATTGTTCTGAGAGATGAGCCACCGTGGAGACTCTGGAATGAGCCTGAGAAATAAATCCGCGAATGAGACAACAGACGCGGGGCATTTTCAGGTGCCTCGCATCCCGTCAGCCCCAAGTCAAGACATCCTGGGTTTTTCTGGACAGATGGAGTCACTTTTCCATCCCGTCGGGAATTTAATTGTCTTTCCGTCTTCGTTTTCACCTCCAATCCGACACCTATTTTCTAAAAGCCATTCTCAGATCCGTCCTGACTTTGGGCGCCGTAGCTTCCTGACGGGTGTGAACGCACCACTGACTGCTCCCCACAAGGCGTCTCACCAGTAGTAGGACATGATGAGGATGTAAGGGATGGTGATGGCGACCTGCAGCCACCGCCAGTCCCGGATCAGGTAGGCCAGGGGGATGAGGAAGAGGTTGGCCACACCAAAGAACATCTGGAACAAGATTCCCACCGTCCGTCTGTGCTCCACACCGACGATCTCCGTAACTGGGAGGAATCATAACTCAAACACATTGGCCAAAAAACGACTCTAGCTACCAATATATTTCCACATTTTTGATTCTTCTACTTTCCCCATGGGTACTCAAGTACAACCTGGGAGATCCAGCAAAGAAGTAAAGTTTACTCAGCACAAAGGCGGACATCCAGCTTCCCTTGGCCCCGAAGCCAAAGAGGGTCCTGAGGCCCAGGATGGCGATGAAGTCTGGAGCCAGGGCCAGGGCCAGCCCCACCACGCCGTTCAGGAGGTTGGACGCCATGAAGCTGGTCTTCCTGCCAAACCTTCACCGCCAAAAGACGGACAAGTTGTAGTCAACTGGCTTCGGACACTTTCATTCACTCATTTTCTTTGGCGCTGAACATGCTGTCAGGGTCTTGGGGGGGTTGGAGCTGATCCCAGCTGTCATTGGGCGAGAGGTGGGGTTCACCCTGGACCGGCCAATCACAGGGGCGCATGTAGACGTACAACCATTCACCCTGTCATTCCCCCATGATTATAGTTTACTGTAGTAAACCCTGTCTATTAAGTCCCGGATGTTGATATGCAACTTCCATGGCTGTCGTAACACATATTGAACTATAAAAAGCTAGCTCGTTAGCGTAGGCTTTCAGCCAAGTATGCACCTGTCGGCGAAGAAGCCAAAGGCAAAGCTTCCCACCAGGAAGCCGACGTTGATGGCGGCCTGGTACGCGTCCACCCACCAGCTGTCCGCACACACCAGGTCGAACTGAAGACAGGGAGGAGGAGGAGGTCATCCAGGTGTTCCATCACGAAGCCCACGCCTCCTTCTCACCTCTGTGACGAAGGTCTTTCTGTCGTACTGATACTCCCAGCCGTCCTGAAGGAGCCGGGATGCCAGGTACCGAGACATCAAGTCCGAAGCCAGGAAAAAATGGAATAGTTTAGTGGAGTATTTTAGAAAACAGATGGTACACAGGGCAGAGCAGTCTGCGTGCTAGCACTGCTGACTACATACTTATGCTACATTCAGCTACAGAGTCTATAGGAATACTGCATTTGAATACAGAATACGAAAACTGGAGAGGCACTGCTACTGCACTTGAATGCAAAAAATATACTAACACAGAGCAGTAAAAGTCCCTAATCCTGCGGAATACTCATACTGCAGATTTGAGAATACTGAGTAGTACTGCCAGCGCTGCCTCAAACCTCAGGTGAGCCAAGGTGGAGCCTCGACTGGAAGTCCAACCTCCATGTTGGTCCTGGACTCCAGTGGACTCCAGCACCTGTCTCACACCATCCCCTGTCTGTCTGACCATTGTTTTCCCGTGTCAACGGAGGCGGTATAGTTGTGTGACCTTGCAGGTCTCCAGCGCTGCTCCTCCGAGGTCCAGCTCCTCCGGGATGCAACCAAGGCCGCTGGAGTTCCAGTCCAGCCGGTAGCGGCTGCAGCTGGCGGTGCCGTGGAGGCGGGGTCTGGCCAGCCGGAGCTCCTCCTCGGGGCTCCAGCCGCAGGCCCGGCTCCTCTGCGCCAGCACCGGGTCGCGGCACCAGTGCTCGGGGGTGAAACCCTGGAACACGATGCCGACGTAGGAGCACGAAAAAGGGAAGGTCAGCATGCAAAGGAGGGCGAAGATGCGTTTCTGGCAGCGGCCGAAGGTCCCGGCCTCCTCCAGGACCTGGTCGAAGGTGGCCATTTTTGTCCGCCCTTCTGAGATCTCGGCGAAAGAGCTTCGGTTCTCCCTCGGATTTTAATCCGCTGTCAGGATTGAACACAGTGCTCGCTCTGCTCACTGATCACCGTCCAAAGTCCAGAAGCAGCAGGAGGGCTGGGCTCAGAGGCAGCGTTACTGTTTGATAGAATCACAGTTTTCCAGGTGAAGACATCCTGAAAATATGCAAGGACTTGGACCCAAGTGGACTTGATACTTCGTCTGGGATTGAGACGCACTGACAAAATAAAACATCGCTCACCTGCTTGATGTGCAGGCAGACAGCGGCAACATGTCAGGTATATGGCGCTCTGAGACACCGCAGTGATAAGACGCATCACCAGCAACCTGATGCCAGTGTGATCGTAGCTTGCAACTTCATCCAGTGCAGCTGATAGACTGCACTCCCCATGTACCACCAACATGTTGACATTCCCAACCAAGACAAAAACATCCTGGTGCGCACAGGGCCGCACTCCACCCCCACTTTGGACGGTCAGATCACATCTTTGTTTCTGTATCCTGCGTACAGACAGAGACTGAAACACATTATAGTCATAACAAGAGAACCCAAACTCTGGATCCCAGAGGACATCCTGCACGACTGTTGTGCTACAACCAACCGGGATGTGATCAAGACCGCAACTCTTCAGGAGTACTCTTCTGTATGCGCACAGGAGTACGCTGAGTATGCTACTGGGTACATCAACACTTGTGTTGACAACAGACAAGTCAAGAAGTTCCCGAAACAGAAGCCTTGGCTGAACAGTCAGGTACACCACACACACGGTGCACGCCTGCTCTCATGCATTTAAGTCAGGAGTACAGATCTGGAGTACAGAGATGGACTGAGGAAGGCCATCAGGAGGCAGTACAAAGAGAGGCGGGATGGCTTCTACTCCAATGCTGACCCTGAGCGGATGTGGCAAGGCCCGCATCACATCCCGGACCACAAGTCCACCACCAGAGCCGGCCTGACGACCCCCCCCCCCCACACTTCCACCCTCTGCCAACAGTAGACGACACAGCCGACAGGATGGAAGAGGCCAGTCTGGTGAAGTGATGTGAGGACAACAACCTCACCCTCAACACGTACAAGACCAAGAAGATGATAGTGAACATGAGGAAGGAGAGGAGACCTTATCAGCCACTGTTCCTCCAAGGCGGGGGTTCTCACCCTTTTTCAGCATGCAGGTTACTTATAAAATGACCTAGTCAAAAGGATCTACCCACAACAAAAATGCAAAACATTCCAATATGTACAATGTATGTTGATGTACTTGGTCCAGCTCCCCCATCCATTTTATACAGTATCTTCAGTTTAAGAGAAAAAAAACGAGAGCTAAAAATTGAAGCTAACTTGCTGACTAGCTTGTTAGTTTTGTTGCATTTCGTGCCGTTGTTTGTGCAGGTGCGAGTGACCTCAGTGTCAGAAAAATCCGATGTCAGCTGACTGGCTGCCCTGTATATCAATCAAGTGACAGGGTGGATGATCAGCTGACGTCTATTTTTTTTAATGTCATGTGATCTACCAGTATTACCTTTGCGATCGGCTGATAGATCGCGATTGACATATTTGGCACCCCTGCTCCAAGGTCTCCAAGCCCTCCACCACCTCAGGTGTGGGAGGGCTCCTCAGCGGCTATACTTCCTGAGGAGGTTGAGGAGGTTTGGCATGTCACCTAAGATCCTCAGCAACTGCTCTCCTACAGCTGCTTTGTTGAGAGCATCCGGACCAGCTGCATCACCGTGTGGTACGGCAGCACCACCGCTCTGGACCGCAGACGCCTGCGGTGAGTGGTAAAGACTGCACAGAGGATCACAAGAACCCCACTGCCTTCTCTGCAGAACATCTGCCTCCATCGTCGAGGACCACGCCCACCCCCGGCATGGACTGCACACACTCCTACCGTCCGGCCGGAGGTACGGGAGTGTGAACCCGCTCTACCGACTGCCATCAGACTCTTAAATAGCTGACACTCCTTCTTCTTGCACATGTAAAGTCCACTGCCCACTGAAATTGCACTCATCCTTGCATCTGCACTTTGTGAGTTGCACACCAAGCCGCACTCAAATATGTTACTGCACTGTTCATACTCATATCTATAATCATATTTATGATCATGTTCATGCTCTTCTTATGAGCACATATCCAGATGCACTGCAGACAGCGAAGTAGAAATTTCACTGCACAGGGAAACACGTTTCTACAAAGCACACGTGACAATAAATACTTTGAATCTTGAATCTTGAATCTGAGGAGCATCACCCGGCCCATGACGTACGTCAGCAGATCATTGAGATATATGTCAAGTGGTGGTCAGAGCTGTGAAGGAGCGTCCAGCAGGGTGGTGCAAAATGTGGGTGGTGCCTGATCCCAACTGCAAACGGTCTCCAGGGGGCGACACCCCCCTTCCCCAATCACGAGGAGGACACTTTCGACGCCGCTTGGTCTTCAAACTCTTCCATGAAGAACCAGTTAGAGTCAGACAGGTTCTGACCCTCCTCTTCAGATGAGGCAGGAGATGGAGATGAAACGATGCCACGAACCTGCTCTGATAACGGCTCCTCATTGGATGCGACCAACTGATGAACAAAAACAAAGATGGAGGACAGCTGAGGAACCAGCCCGTAAATCCATTCTCTGCTCGGCTGACATTTCACCTGAGCATTCCCGACACGGGACAATTTAACCCGGTAACTGTCGCCCAGTTAGAGAAGATAAAACACTCAGAGTCGAAGCTGCGTTAAAAGAGAACTTTAATAGTTAAATAATACAATAATTCTCACAGTAGAATGAGGGCGAATCCTGTACAGTAGAATCCTGACGAGAAGCCAGAACTTTGTCCTGGAGTTCAGCTGGTTCCTCACACCTCATCTCAGGAAAACTTGGTGGGATTTGGCATCCCAGAACTTGTGTGGGATTGGTCAAAAAAGTTGGGGGCGGGAGTGCCGACGTTCCTGCTTTTCTACCGGCGCTGAAGGTTGAACGGGGTTGGATGGTTTGGAAGAGGAAAGGAAGAAAACATCTCGAAAGGGAAGCACGTGATGAGGTGTGAACGACTGCACGGCTCCGTATATGACCCTGTGACGGGCCGGTCCAGGGTCAGCCCGCCTCTCCACCAATCACAGCTGGGAAAGGCTCCACAACACTGACCGCAGGGGAAGCGGGGAACATAATGGATGAACATCTACCGAGGCGGTAGTTCTTAAAACGAGGAGCAGAACATTGTGCACGGCGAACACCCGTCAGAAAAGACGGCGACATCTTTGCCGCCGATTTCCAAAAGTCCGACCAATGTGTCCAGATGAAAAGGAGCAGAGGAGGAAGAAGATCCCGGCCCCGTCCTCGTCTCCTCGCCGCTTGTTGCTGCAGTTGTTCTTGTGCGATTCCTGCAACCCTTAACATGTGTTCGGAGCCTATGAGGACTTCCAGAAAGAACTTGTTCCTCTCGCCTCAAGGAAAGGAACAATTTCTCTGTTCTGCCAGAGGACGTGGAGAACTTCTACTTCTGTGTGGACGTTGCTGACTTGTCAAAAACCAGAGGAGTCCAGGGCTGCTCCGGGTTTGAAGGAACGTCAGTTGAGGGAGTTAGGAAAGCCGTCATAAGGCACCGATAGATTTAGAAGGAGCTTTTCAACAGTTGATATGATATACGTTTGTCGGATTCATGTGTTCACCGCGGCATTTTGAAGAACCGGTCGGGAGTGAAGGTTCCCTCAACATCATGAAGCTGAAGAAGGACGCTGCAGCGCTGACCTGCATTCAACCAGGGGAATAAATACCGATCTCGGGCCACGACCTTCACACCACCGTGGGGTCTTTGTTGGCCGATACATCTTTGCCGGGGAGGAGGTTGTCCATCTGGTGGTGCATTGCCTTCTGCTTCGCCCTGAGAAGATCCAAGGACCAATGTCAGGTGGAGAAGTCACAGAATCGAACACGCCGTTCATGCAGAGCCCAGGTGCGGTCGCCGGTAACTCACTTTTCCGGGAACTCGATGTCGTCGATGGTGTCGGGCAGCGGGACGCCTCTGGTCTCGGGGAGCAGAAGCACCAGACCTCCGGCCACAAACGCCAGGGACCCTGAAGGCAACGAGACAGGATTTTGGAGCAATCGGCATCTCAGGGCAAAGCAGAGGTTCGCGCTTCGACCCCACGCCAAAGAGGCCCCTGGTTGGATTCCCACAGGAGACCTTCCTGTGAGGAGTCTCCATGTCCCCCTGTGTGTGCGAGGGGTCCCACAGTCCAAACATATGGAGGATGGAGGCCCACTGAAGACCATACATTGGGCAGACGTGAACGAGACAGCGACACGTATGCCCTTGCTGTCCTGGGATTGGCCCCAGCCCTCCACAACCCTGACTTCAGGATTGGCATGACGGACAATGAAAGAATAAATGAATGAATGCGAGTCGGCACCTTGAACCCCCCTATTTCATTCAGACTTGTGAAATTCCCAGAAAACTTGTTTCCCTCACTCGAGCTGTCCAGGAGTATCTTAAAACCTTAACTCGGGTTAAAGGTTGATAGAAATAAAATGTATGTTTGACATCCTTTCAAAGAGTCTCAGCTGGTCCAATGGACCATTCGTTTGGGGGTTCGAGTCCCGATTCCTCCTGACTGCACGCCAAAGTGACACGAACCCTCCGGCCGCTCCCATCGGTATGCTTAGTGCCTGCATGGGTGGGTGACTGTGAGCCAGATGTAAAGGGGATGAAAGGATGGGGATGAAACGCGTGGAGACCATCTACCGTGTATGTGGACGTGTCCTTCGTGATTGGAGTGAAGGGAGGCGGGTCCGAATCTCACCGAAGATGATGAGCGGGAGCTCCAGCCAAATGACGGCCAGCCGGTAGAGAAGGAACGGAGCCACGATCCCGCCCACATCACACAGGGTGGAGCAAACCGACACGCCCAGGTTCCTGGACCCGGAACCCAGAAGACCACATTTAGCTTTGGACGAATCCAGTCTGGCTGACGTTGATCAAACCGATGGACCTCCTACCTGACGAAGGTGGGATAGAGTTCCGTGTTGACGAACACCACCATCTCGAAGGCCATGGTGATGCCCAGACGGCCCACGCACGCCACCGCCGTCTTCAGCCAGATCAGGCCTGGTGAGGAGCAATGAGCATTCAGCCTCAGACGGAGACCTCCACGAAGAGGACAATGGGCCGGCGGACTCACTGTCAGGGATGAAGGCGGTGATGAAGCAGGAGGCGCCTGCCACGATGTTGGCGGCGGCAAAGGGGAGGCGCCGGCCGATGCGCTCGATGGTGAAAAGGATGAGGAAGGCGGCGGGAAACTCCACCAGGCCGGAGATGAGGAAATCGATGTAGACGTTTCCCTCGAGGATCCCCAGCCTCATGATGAGGCCCTGGTACACCACAGCACTGGTGAACCTACAAGAGGAAGCGATGATGACAAAGGAGACAAAGAGGAGAAGAAGAAGAAGACAGGGATGGAGACAAGTTGATGAAGATGAAGAGGAGAACAAGCAAAGAGCAGGACATGGGGATTACAGGTGAAACAAAGTGACAGTTGAGTGAAGAACTCTAAATGTCTCAGAATAAGCTGGGCCTGGAGCAGACACTCCTTCCCCTCCAGGCTTTTCCATCTGGAGATCTGAAGTTTCACGCTTCAGCATCCAGACCTTCACACGACATCCATACCTTCAACTCCATCACTCTATGACTGGACCTTCACCCCAGGCTTTCAATGGATGTCCGGACCTTCATCGGGTGCCCAGACCCTTACCAGACATCCAGGACGTTCACTCTACGACGAGACCTTCGCCAGACCTTCACACCCCGAGAGGAGGGAAGAGGATAGCGAGGCTCACCAGTTGTAGCTGAGGATGAAGGTGTGCTTCCTCATCTTCGGTGTCCTGATCAGGTCCAGGAAGGAGGCCATGCTCGAGTCGGCGTTGTCGTCGGTCAGAGTCTGGAGGGAGGAGAGAGAACTTCTCCAAATCAGCGGAGATTCAAACATCTCAACTTCCCGCCGCGGACGCGGCAACCATCGGGACGGACCTCGATGTTCTTGGACAAGGTCATCCTGTTCTCCTTGGCCATGGCCTCGGTGATCTTCACGGCCTGGGACTTCCTGTTCTGCGACAGGAGCCACCGCGGGGACTCTGGGATGAACCTGCATATGGAGAACCTTGTCAAGCCTCCAGGAGGAAGAGGAGAGGGCGGCTTCGGCCGGCCGGTCTCACCAGTAGTAGGACAGGAAGAGGATGTAGGGCACCGTGATGACCACCTGCAGCCACCGCCAGTCCGTGATGTAGTAGGCCAGCAGAGGGAGGATCAGGATGCCGACGCTGAAGAACATCTGGTAGACCACGCCCACCGTGCGCCTGAACTCCACGCCCACGATCTCAGTGACTGACGGGGGACACGAGAAGAAACTTCAGGGTCCGTTCAAGGTCTTCCCTCCTTCATCAACAGTCGTGCAGTCATATCGATGGCTGGAATGCAAAACCTCCTATCTGAAAAAAACACTTTTTTCAGGAAATGAAAAAAAACGTTTCATTTTATTGTAGTATTGTCTTTGCTAAAGATATTTGAGAATGCTCTATTGTTCTATGTTATAATTTAAAAATACATAGCATGTATTTTTCCCAATGACAATGCAGATGAGTGTTTTTTTCCTCATTTTTTCTGCTTCATTGTGCACATGGGTGTTTTGTCATGTGACATTCATGTCAAAAGAAAGGGCGGGATTATCTTGCCGACAGACTGAAAATGTGGAGCCGTCCCATTTCTCACCATTCAATGCAAAAACGCAAAATCGAAAAATTTGCACATAGGAGGTTTTGCATTCCAGCCATGTTTGCTATAGAGAAACGTCTGATCTTCGGGACAGAGGAGGATGGAGAGGACCAGGAAGGAGGCCGTGTGAGGTTGTCGGGAGGAAGACCAGAGAGGAGGCTCATGGATGGAGGAGAAGAGAACAGGAAGTTAGTTGGTGAGAGAAAAGGGAGTTGGATGGAAGCAGATGATTGGCTGAGGAAACCCAGGTGGGAGCAGCCCGAAGGAGGAGGAGGTCATTTGCGGAACAATAAACTGGAAATAATGTAGCTCTCTTCAGAAGCGGCTCCAGGCTGGACCCTCTGCGGTCACAGGTGACCTGGGATTTGTTTCATTCATGATGGCTGTCGCCATGGCGACAAAGCGGCAGCCCTTACTCAGCACGTATCCAGCCACCCAGCCTCCCTTCACGCCGAAGCCGTAGAGCGTTCGGAAGATCAGCAGCGCCACGTAGTCCGGCGCCACGGCGACCAGGATCCCCGCGATGCCGTTCAGTAGGTTGGACATCAGGAAGCTCATTTTCCTGCCGAACCTGCGGAGGCGGAGAAGCCGTTAGCAAGCTGACGCTTGGCCACCGGCGCGCAAATATGAGGCCTCACCTGTCGGCCAGGTATCCAATGGCGATGCTCCCGATCAGGAAGCCGATGTTTAGGGTGGCCTGGTACATGTCCACCAGCCAGGCGTCCCCACACACCAGGTCGAACTGGAGTAAACACAAAGAGGACACCACAACCCCAACGCTTAGGAAACCAGTGCGGCCTTTGACCCTCCCGGTATGTTCTGAACACCGGACGGGAAAAGGACGGTCTGGGTGACCTTCGACCCGCAAAGATCAGATCAACCTGGACTCCATGGGAGTACCAGAACCCTCAGGTCTGATTCCCAGGGAGGAGCGAGGTTCCACCTCAAACGCAGAAGGTTCTTTGGATGAACCCAAAGACTCCTCGTCAGAGGACACCTCAGAAACTTGCTAGTATGAGATGGTCGGGGGGGAATCGGGCTTAACTGAGTCGATATTTTGACCAAATATCCCGGAACCTCTTCGACTCGGGATCTGGATCCTTTAGCTTCCACCGTCTGACGTTCAAACCTGGCAGACACCCAGGTCATACCTGAGGTGTGTTCTGAAACTCCGAGCCCAGAAGAACCCCCTCCTACCTCGGTCACGAAGGACTGCCTCCCCTGGTAGTCATACTCCCAGCCGTCCCTGCAGGTGACCCTGGGCGCCGCTGTGAGGTCCGGCCCGTCCGAGCTGCAGCTGAGGCCGCTGGAGTTCCAGTCCACCTGGTGCTGCAGGCAGCTGCTGGGCTGCAGCTCTCCGGAGACGTTAACCAGCGGCGCCGTGAGTCGCCGGGCGTCCGCCGGGCTCCAGCCGCAAGACCGGCTCGTCTCCGCCAGCGCCGGGTCTCGGCACCAGTGCTCCGGGGTGAAGCCTTGGAACACGATGCCAACGTAGACACCGGCCCAGGGCATGGACACCATGCACAGCAGGGCAAAAATGCGCTTCTGGCAGCGGCCGAATTTGCCAGCTTCCTCCAGGACGTCATCAAACGTGGCCATGGTCGGCGGCGGTGGCGGAGCGGGATGCGGCAAAGAGTGACCCCGGGGCCGGACGCCGCCGGGCTTTAAAGGGGACGAGCGGGGGCGAAGGTCCAACGGCGGCGCAGCAGACCGTTAACATGTTTGTTTTGCTTTTCCCCCCCCGGACGTCACCGCGGTCATGTCCGTGGAATCTGGCAGGAACCCCGGAGGCGACGCACATCGCTGTCAATCAGTCAACACCGCCCTGTTTCTGAGAATCCACCAGGCGTGCAGGGGAGGAGACGGACAGAAAACACCGAGCCTTCACATAAAGGTCCTGGACGGTTCTAATCAGGTCTTTGAAGTTCTTCTGAAGACCTTTGAAGATTCTTTCTAATGTCCCTAAGATCTTCTCAAAGTCGATCATTGACCATCATCAACTTGTTAACTCTTGACTAAGTTCTTCTCCACAAAAATGATCGATACACCCTTTTATCAATCATTTACGATCCCTTTGTGGTGCATTTACTGACAGTAGGACATTTCTGCATTTCTGCATCTAAAAAATCAACTCACTGACAATCACAAGCAAGGTTGATAAGTGAGAGTGGTACTTACCCAAGATCTCCACCGACAACTGCTGGACTCAGTGTTTAAAAGAGATAATGAGTCCAGTCTGCTCTGGACTGAGGGTTCTTGGCTGTCGGTTGAGAACTTATCTCCAAGAGGCTCCTCCATCCCTGAGGTCTGCAGAGGCTGGAATCCATGGAGTCGCAAGCCGTCTGTCTCCACGGCGGGCCGAGTCTGCAGACGCCACCCAACAAGGAGGTCATCAAGAACTTACTCACGCGTCATGAATACATGAAACGTTCACCCTCTCATTCACGTCAAACAGACACTCATCCACACATCTGCACAATGTAGACCCTACATTGTCCGCGTATCCAGAGACGGTGGCCGTATTCAAAGAATACAATCTGCGCCGACTCAAGACGAGTATGATAGCTCGCAAGGCCAAACGCGAGCAGACAAACTCTCACAGCTAAAAAGTGGACCGTTAGCTCAGCGGATTACATTTGTACGCCGGCCTCAGCTGAATCGGTTCTATTTTCGAGCGAGCTTTCGGGTCGCTCAACCGATAGCGAGCAGCGGTAAACCTTTCACTGATGGAGAATTTGTCAAGAAATGTTTGAATGCTGTCGCGGAGGATGTGTGTCCTAAGAAGAAAGATGTCATTTTAATGTCTTGAGTTTGTCGGCTGCTACAATCACAAGACGCATTGAAGAAATTGGGGGTAATGTATATGACCAAAGAATTTGACTTTTTTTCAGTCGCACTGGATGAGGGCATGGCTGTGCAGGACACAGTGCAGCTGTTATTTTGTATTCGTTGAGTTAGCACAAACTTTGAAACGAGCAAACGATCTACCAAATCATGGAAGAGTTGAACCTGGACAGGTCAAAGCTTGTTAGCATCACGACTGATGGAGCTCCTCGTATGGTGGGCGCGTCTCGCAGTCTAATCGGGATGAACATTTATTGGTAAGCTAACTTTTCTGACTTGAACGAGCCTTTCTGAGTACAAACAAGTATAATTATAATGACATCTATTGGGATAAAATCCGTCCTACAACCATGCTGGTGTGGAAATGTGTTGTGTTGGTATCAGTTGGGTTTCATAGCCGGCTTGCTTTCTGGTTTTCATAGTGAATTTGATATGAGAGAGCTGCAAACAGGTGTGTCTACAAGAAAGTTAATGTTCCTTGGTCTGTTTTCTGTGAAAAACTTGAAAAGGGTTATTTGGTTATTATTTATTTCATAAATAGTGTTATTTATTAATAATGTTATTATTTATTTTGGTTTTTTTTTCCTGTCAAGATCCCAGAAAGGGTTCATATTTGGTTATGTATGGCTTTCTGGAAAACAATAAACGTTTACATTTCGACAACTCTGCTTAGTTATTTGGCCCTCGCAGGAAAAAGTTTGGGGACCCCTGATGTAGAGTCTCCAAAGGACCTCGGACCCGGTGCAGATGAAGGGATGATGTCTCTGTGGAAGCTCCTGCCGGGAGTAAGCGAACATCAGACGGGTGGAAGCCGGGCCTCTGATATCACTTCCTGTCCTTGGATGTCACTTCCTGTCCCCGGCGTACAAATGAAAGGAGGGCGGCACAAAGCAGCGTTTGTCATATTTATTCAAACAATGCAATTTGTTTTACACCCACGATCATTTAAATAGCAAACCAGGCAAAGAGCAGACATGGACAGAGAGGACACAACCCATGGAGAAGACCTCCTGTGGCAGCCACACATAATTTGTGCTTTTTTTTTAATTTTTTTTAAATTTTTTTTGTTTTTCCCCTCAGGGCTCTTGTGTCAGGGCTGACCAGATGAGAAGGTTCAGGGCGAAGACGTCCTGCTGCCGCGCAGGTGAGCAACACAAATACAGCGGGGAACCGACGCGACGGGATGACATTCATATCCTAGACCTCCCAGGAGGTCGGGAACTGGAACATGAAGGCCGGTCAGGGTTGGGCCTCAAAGAGAAGAAGTCCACATGCTGGGGGAACCTCCTTCGTTCCTCCGGTTCAGAACTCACTCTTGTGAGTCTCCGATATCTACAGAGGAGGCGAGAACTTCATCCGGCACTCTGGATGTGGGTGTCACTTGGAGGAAGTTCTCCAAGCTGAAGAGGGCAGTGATATGTTCTCCTAAGAACCCTGCCGCTGGTGGAAACCACACTTCCGCCTCCAATACTGATTTGGAATACCTTCTGAGGAGGAAGCAGGTGCGAAGTCTTCAAGCCCCGCTCAGAGCTGCCGGGGGGGGGGGCAGATTGTACCGTCTAAACTTGCAGATCTGCGTACTTTTACCTACAATGTACTTCCGATACACAGATCTGTCAACCTCAAATCATTCATCAGGATATGAGACCAGGAGGAACCAGAGGTTTGTCAATTCGGCCAACCTGGATCCTCCTGGCTTCGGAGAACAACACTGAGGTTCTCCTTATTTGTGTCCAAAGATGCTTCTGCGTGACGATATTATGGGATTTATGTGGAGAGAAGGTGAAAGTCACGATTTTAAAAGCCTGAGAGCCAAAGAGAAGCCGGGCTTTGTTGACCCTCTTCATGGAAACAATGTCTGCCCGTCAGGTCTGTGTGGGCGGAGCTAGAGGCCCGTGGACTCGCCTCTTCCGTAGGTCGGTGACAGAGACCAGCTTGGACACATCTCTGCTGGTTGTTTTCACACCGACGACAACAATGGACGGGACCCGCCAATCAAATACTGCCTGTCGGCGAGAGGCCGCCCATGACCGCTGCCCCCGACCGTCCACTGACGTCGGCGCCGCCAAAACTTGAGCGCAAGTTAAAAGTTTTAAAGCGAGAAAACCCCATGGAGAGGAAAAGGGAAAAAAAAAACCCGAAGACCCGAACCCGGCCTGGAACGTGCAAACCCGGCGTCCAAGCGTAGCGGCAGCTGTTAGCAATATGGCTTTGGCGGGAAGGGGAGGAGCCTGGACGGCCACAACAACCCTCAAAAAAAAAAAAAAAAAAAGGATCAACAAGAAGAGCCCGGTGGACCTTCTGGGTCACGCTAAAGGCCATCTGGTCTCGGCGAGAACCACCTCATCTCCTCAGAGCCGAGGGTCAGCCGATCAGGAAGCAGTCCTGTTGCCAGGAAAAAGCGTCAGGTGGGATGTTGCGGCGCAGGAGGCAACCAGAGAAGATGGAGCGGCGTCCTGGTTGCCTCTGGAAGCCACGCCAGCTGACGCCCCGCTTCGCCCGTCGCGGCTGCAGACCAAGCGAACCTTAAACATCACGTCGAGAAACCCCGAGAAGTCCCGGAGACCTCTCTCACCAAACACCGGCTCCAATTTGTCCTCCGCTCCACGGTCGTCGACCAATCGCAGCGCCTTCGGGATGATGAGCCGATGGGGGCGGAGGTTCTACACGGGCTGTCAAGCCGAAGCTCCGGGAGCTCCTGCATCACGTCTCCACTTCCGAACGAAGATCTCGCTCCACAAGAACAAAGAGAAGGAGTGGAGAACCTGCTTCCTCTGAAACTCAGGCGGCGCATGAGGGGAGGGAAACTAGACTGGCCGCGGGTTCGATTCCAGGGTCTCCTGAACACCTCCTTCTCCTCCTCCTACCAACATGCTGGTTCTCTGACTCTCCAGGTACTGGCGCCTGATGGAGGAAGCCTCCCTGACCGGGTTCTTCTCACAGGTTTCAACAGGTAACTCAAATCGGTCTCTCCTCGCACCTCGGCGTGTGTGACTTCCAGGAAGTAGACGCTACTGTAAAGTGCTAAAGTAATGGCACAGCTTCACTTAAAAAAAAAAAAAAAAAAAAGGCATCGTTCAATTTTCCGTGCATGTGATCTGCAACCGTCTCCGGGGGCAACCGTCTCCCAACCTCAGCCCCCCGCCAGGTGAAGGTTAGAGGATTCACCGAGAGAAACACCGGAGGTCGAGAGAGAAAGAGAGAAAGAAAAACAAATCCGAAGACACTTCATTAAATAATCGGCGATCAATAAATAAGGAGCCACGTGCACGGCGGCGGGTCCCGGGGGAACCAAGGGCTCCCACAACAAATAAATCCCAAAAGGAGAGAAAGGGTTCTGCCTCCCTTCACGTTTCCTTGTCGCTGTTGCCACGGAGACATTCACTGAGCGTTCACACCGGTGCCGGGGAGGTTGGGGGAGGGAGGGGGGAAGTGACATCACACCCGGAGGAGGTCCTCGTCACTGTCGTCCTCGTCCCGCTTGCCGTTGGCTACGGTGTTGTTGTCGCGGTTACCCGCGGGAGGGCGCCGCTTGCCGGCCCTCCTCTTCCTGTCCGGGTCGTCCAGGAGGCCCACCAGGTCCTCGTCGCTCTCCTCCTGCGGGGAACACCGGAAGACCCTGAGCTCCGAGAACCACGGCCGGCGGCGGAGGAAGATGACAGTTGACGCCAGGCGGCGCTCACCTGGAGGAAGGCGCTGCGTTGGGCCACGGAGTTCCTGGCCGGCGCCGAGGACTTGAGCACCCGGACCCCCGGCACGCTGAGGACCTCGTCCTCGCTGTCGTCGTCCTGCTCGTCCAGCGAGAAGGAGCGCAGCCCGTCCGTGTTGACGAGCTTGGTTCGGATGTGGCCGTTGCTGTGGCTGCTCCGGGCCCGCTGGGAGGACGAGGCAGGCGGCGCTTCCAGCTCCTCCATCAGCCACTCCATCTCGTCTTCGCCGCCGTCCTCGTCCATGTTGACCTGGTTTACAGACAGGGTTGGAGAAGACCGCGGCCGACGAGGTCCTCGTGAGACCTTTACTGTTGAAGTAAGCCGTGCCCACCACCAGACACTCGTTGCAGACTTTTCGAAAGCTACGGGGGGTCACTGGTCAGACCTTCTCTTGGACGAAATAGACAAAAGCAGCAACAAATGGAGCAACCAAGAGGTCTAAGCACTCAGAGGGGTCTCCAGGGCTCGCGGAGGAACGTCTACATTTTGGACCACAATAGGTGAAAAGTTAGCTAACTTCAAGCGGGGGTTCTTCACAGTGCAGGGAGACGATAAAAGCAGCTCTACCATCTGATTGTCCATGGTTATTACTCCATGAACACTGAGAGCTTCCACCTCCATGCTACCTGTTGTGTCTCCCTCTTGTTCTTTGTGGTTTGAGTTTGTGTGGAACTGAAGGTGCACATCACGGCAGACCCTAACACGGTCCTTCACTGCCTTTGGGAATGCTAAGCTATAAGGTTCCTCTGGAGGAGTCAACTTCCTGGAACCGAACGTGGAATTGATGAAGTGCCCTGTCTGAAGGCGCCATTGTGAGCTGTGTCTCTGAGATTTCGAGGAATGCGGTTACACGATATCATCACGGCGCAGCAGCTCCGCTCAGCCCTCTGACACCCATTAGCTTGCTGCGATCGAACTTCAAAAGCCTTTAAGATGATGACGCCAAGGACCGACCCGACTCCACCCGACAATCATTGCCAGGACGGCGGTCGGCGACTGTCAATGTGTCTGCTAAAAGGAACCGGAGGAACCGTTGCCTCGCCGGGCCTTCGGGTCTTGGGCCGACCTACCTTGGAATACTTATAGGAGACTTTGTTTCCTCTGCGGCAGCAGCCGGTGACCTTCTGCATCACCAGCTCTCTGGGAGGACAAAGAGCGCAAAGAGTTCAGATAAACCCAGCGGACCCACTTTGTGCTTTCTGGCTTTCTGCTCACCTCCTCTCCCTCTTCTTCAGCAGGAGTCCCAGCAGGCAGAGGACCAGGCCCAGCAGTAGGAGGGCCAGCACTGCCCCCGCCACGTGACCCCGCCTGGCCAGGGCCGGGGCCTCGCCGCCGCTCTCCTCGTCGTCGTCGCCCATCATCTTGGCGTCCACGGTCCTGCGAGGACACGGGCGTCAGAGGTCTCCCGCCCGACCGGACGGTCGCCCGGGGCCCCCCGACAACGGCCACTCACGTCAGCCCGCAAACGGCGTCCGTGTGCCACACGAACAGGTACTGGCACTCGTCCGTCTCCAGCATGAACTCGGGGATGCCCACGCCCGCCGACGGGTTGCAGTAGAACATGATGGTGGACGACACCATCTTGGTCTTCTCCCCGCCGCACTTGGACTCGGAGGGGACCATCAGGTCCAGGTTACCACCTGCAGGATCAGGGTCGGTCCTTTACTATTCGGATTCGACCAAACCAACGCACGAGTTTCCATCACGTGGGGCGGGTGGTGGAAAAGGTCGAGGGCAGCCATAGCGACCGTAACCAAGAGGGGTGGAGCTTGGCAAAGAGGAAACAGACAAAGTGGACAGAAGGTCGGCCTTATCACGGTGATCTGAAAGCTACGGGCCTGTTACTACACCGGGCTTTGACCTTTGACCTGCGGGCAGATCTGGATGGAAAGAAGACGGGGTTACGGGGTCGGTGGGGGTGCGGGCGATATTTGCACTGCGTTGCATCATCCATCGGGTGAGTGCGGACACAGGAGGAAAACTTCCAGCGTCAAAACCAAAACCTGCCGGCAATTTTTTTTTTTATCATGCGAGAGAACCCAAGCTGAACGGGAGGGCGTCAGAGCGTTGCCATGGTGACCAACCGGGCTCACCTTTAATGTAATACTTGGCCTTGCTGGAAGAGCCGATCCGGCGGCGGTAGGGGGCGTTGAGCTTGACCTGGCAGATGTTTGCGCCCAGGCAGCTGGGCAGGGAGCTGTTGGTGATCCCTGACAGCTGGATATGGTAAATGTAGCGGTCGCCGTTGGGACGGATGTCTCCGGATGCCTGGTGCTGGCTGAGGACGGAGCGGAGCACCGAGTACATCAGCAGCTAGAGCTTTTCATGCCGGTCATTCTATCTGTGTGTGGGTGTGGGTGTGTGTGTATGCGTGTGTGAGCTACCTGAAGTAGATGGCCCCAAGGCTGAGGCTGGTTCCCGTGTCGGGAACCTTGATGGTGCCGTTGGTCATGAACACTTCATGCTCCTTCACGGCGCAGGCTAGCCGTGTCTCCCAGCCAATCACAAAGCGGCACGTCGCTTCGTCGATGCTACACACACACACACACACACACACACACACACAGAGATCAGGCAGCAGATCTTGGAAGGGAACCAAGCAGCTAGCAGAGTGTGGAGAATGCGATTGTGGGGAATAATTACAGCAGCTGAGGACAGTGAGTGACGTTGGGTCAGTCGTGAGGAACGCGAGGCGTCATAATGACGCTTGAAGAGGTTAAAGTTTAAGCTTGGAGACAAACTATCTTCTGACATTAACCGCCCCTGGAGATTCGGGACCAGCCCAGCAGACCTTCTGCAGAGCGGGCTTACCTGAGAATGGCGGGCCGTCCAACTGTTGTTCCGCAGCTCAGCTCGATCACCGTCGTCACCTTGGCGCCGTTCCCGCACACGTCGCCGCCCGCCCAGTAGCTGACGGAGATCTTTCCATCTGCGGATGGAGACAGGAGACATTCAGTCACAACTCCACTGCGGACACATCCACCATCCACCAGGAAAGAGGGACATATCATCTCGCAGGTTTGGACACCGGAGAACATCCTGCCACGTCTACATGCGCTGAAGGGAAGACGAAGACACCGGGAAATGTTCACGTCTCAGGAGGTGGGAACGGGAAGCGAGGTGAAAGCCGCACCGGTGTAGCTCATCCTCTGGGTGTGTACCAGGCCCAGGGCCTGTGTGCTCCCTGTGGACAGGCGCCGGCACACGGTGGCGCCGTCCGGGCAGCCGGTGGGACCCCCGTGGATCTCCTGGCACAGGTTGATGAAGTATCTGGGGACGGCACACAGAGGAGCCACGGCCATTAATGACACAAGCCTCACCGATGGGACTCTTTCATTAGGATGAACAACACACTAAGGAAGCTGAAGATGCCGCGGAGATACGATCATATCCGACAGCGCCACAGCTTCAATTAGGTACTTTAGCTTCTGATAAGAGGACCTCTCCTCCTCCTCCTCCTCTAATCAGCTCATCGCTTCACACCAGTGGGCTTTTTCAGCAGTAACTTTGCCTTTTAAAAACACCTGCCACGGATTTCTCTCCAGAGTTCAGTTTGGAGACCAAGGTTCTTGCTGTGTGGGATTCTTCCTAGCAAACACCAGACATCAGTCAGCCATCTGTTCATTCCTTATCTCCAACTGTGATTGGGTTAGAGGTGGGTTTTACCCTGGACCAATCACAGTCACATGTAGACACTCAACCGTTCATCTATCTCTCTTTAACCTTCTAGCTCAGTCTCTTCTGCTGGGACACGCTGGAGAACAGCAGTAATGCCGACGGGTCCACTTACGAATCCCCCCGGTGGGCAAACTTCCAGGGCTCCGTGCGAGAGGACAGCGTCCGCAGGTCAAAGGTCAGGTGCTGGCTGACCAGCTTGCACTCCATCTTCCTGGGGGGGCAGACGGCGCTGGTCCTCCACTGGAAGGTGGCCGAGCAGCCCCCCGTCTCGGAGAGCAGCTGCGGGGCGCCGTGGCCCACCCACTGGTCACAGCTGAACAAGATGGACGACTGCCGCTTGCCGTACGCTGGTGGGGGAGAGGAGACAGGATTGGCCGGCAGTGCTTTGTGATGAGCTTGGGATTTTGCAGCTGTCTTTGCTAGCCGTCTGTCAGTTCCGTGCTGCAGCAGCAGCAGCACCTCCACTGAGGAGCGGAACTGTTTCTGGGGCAGAGCGTATAAACCAAGGGGTTCGAATACCAAATTCATTTCCCATTAAAATGAAGTGAAATACTATGAATCCATTGCAGCCCCCGGTTTTGTTACACGATAATACAAATGTACATAATAAATTACAAAGACAGAATAAAAAGTAATAATAGACAAGAAAAGAGGATGTAAAGAAAAAAAAAGGGGTTTTATTCAGTGTATTCACACTGGCTAGGGAGTTTTCCATCTAGTTCTCAATCCTTATCTCAGCTTACTGGCTCCACCCTTAATGCTATGCTAAATGTAATATGCACACTTTGTCGGAACTCCATTTATGGACCGAGTGAAGCCATTCCTCTTTCTAAATCATCAAACCATCCTCGACCACCTTTGAACGCCTCTTCCGATGCCTCGTCCGTAAATGTCCGTAGATGTCTCTTGCCTTCTCTCAGACGATGCTCTCCGTCACCGTATCTCACTGACAACTTCTCCGCCTCTTTGTGGACGAGTCCACAACACTTACACCGCGCTCATGTTTTCCATGACGTGTTCTGAGCTACCTAAGAGCGGTGGCACCATCTTTAAACACCACTTCACAGAGCGGCGTCCATGTAGGTGCGAAAAGCTCATTCTGTTGCTGCTAACTCAGATCAGGGCTCCGATTATAAAGCAAAACATCCACTGAGCCGAGACTACGATCTCTGACAAGTCCTAAGATGATGTACTTGGAAGTCAGGGTTCTTAGCGATTGCGAAACATCTCATCCCAGAACAGCGGTGGCTGTCCGTCACTCACCTGCTTGGCAGTACCCCCACTTCCTGTCTGCGTCGTAGTTGGAGGTGGTCGCACACCACTTCCTCCCGTCCACGTGGTGGTCGGAGGTACAATCTGTGTACGAGCTGCCCATGGCGCTGAAGGGAAACACGCACGCCTCGCCCTCCACGGTCACTGCAGATACACACAAACCGCTACTGACATCCATCCGTGTGTGTGTGTGTATGTAGGTTGAAGTGTGTCTTACTCGGAGGGCAGGGGTCTCCGCCGCCGTACTGCATCAGCACTGCCTGCTCCTCATGCTTGAAGTCCATGGTCATGGCCTTACTGATGCCGAACGAAGAGGCCCGCTTGTCTGGGCCGGAGCCTGACAGCCGGCAGACGGCGCTGTTCTTGCAGGCTGGGTCGGCCACCGCGCCGCAGACATTGATGCGGAAGAGGTCGGGGCCGGCTGCAACCTGCACAAACACAGGACCACTTTAACCCGGAGAACTTTCTCTCCATCCAAAGCGAAGCCCCCCGCAGACGCTCACCTGCACCTCGCCGGACAGGGCGGAGAGGTCGAAGGTGAACTGGAGCTGGGAGTCGGTCAGCTGGCAGCCGCTGGCGTTGGTGGCGTCGGAGCAGACGATGGGGGTCGCCCACTCGAACAGGTAGACGCAGTCCTGGAGCGTCAGCATCTTCGGAGAACCCTGGAGACACGGAGAGGAGAGTCAGCGCGGGATGACCGGCCACCGCAACGCGCCCGCACAACCTGCAACCAATCAGGGGCCGCGTCTAGCCTGCAGCACATTCACACCAATTCCTTCACGAGGTGGAGCAGCATCTGTGACTGACCAGCTCTAGGCCTCTCTGGCAGGTAAAGACGATGGTGGAGGCGTAGTTCTTGGCTTGGTCGGATGCACACTTGGTGGAGCTGGAGTAGGTGATGGACACCTCGCCCGTGGTGGCACTGACCTGAGGGCCACTGGTCGTCCGTCCGATATCCTTCGAGAGGCAGAGAGAGGGGATTTGTACGGACAAGAAGAAAAGTAGAGTTATGTGTGTGTGTGTGTGTGTGTGTGTGTGTGTGTGTGTGTGTGTGTGCGCGCGACCTACGATGGGCGGCCCGTTGTCGGGGTCCATGCAGACGGCGGCCCCCGGCGGGCAGCTGACCCCGGGAATGGCATTGAGCGGCTGACACACGTTGATGTAGAAATCCGGGGAGTTGTCCATCTGGTCCAGAGCCTCGTCTGAGTGACAGCGGGGAGGACGTCACCAATCACACAGATCCATTCCGGTATTGATTAGCTATAGACTACACACACGTACTCCGGGCTCAGCGCTGAGCCATACTGCACAATACCAAAGATTCAGATGGGCTGACAGTCTGGCATCCATCAGAAGGACCGGACGTGTCCTCCTGGTTCTTGACCTAGAGCCCACAGGGGGCGGGGGGGCACTGACCTGTGGCGGTGTAGAATCCAATGCTGTGGATGAGGGGTGTCAGGTCGATGAGGGTGGAGCCGCTTTGCACAGAGCACGTCACCTGAAACACCAGAGAAGCGTCAGGACCGCGGACGTCTTGCTGGGGCTCCTCACATTTCAACTTACATCTCCGTCTGACAGCGGGACCACAAATGAATGAAAATATCTGCAAGTATTCTCCTCACTGTAGTTACTTTACGATCATCCATTATCTACAGCACTTGTTCAACTGTCAGGGCGGCGGAGGGGCAAAGCCTATCTCTGCTGTCACTGGGCTGGAGGAGGAGGGGTCCAATACAGACACCAAGAGAACATGGAGACTCCACACAGAAAGGCTCCAACCAGGGATCTTCTAGCTGTGAGGAGGAGGTAGCTAACTACTTAACCAATGTGCAGCCCTTTAAATATATATTTTTTTAATTCTAAATAACTTAGTTTAATTAAAATTGTCTGCTTGTCACGGCAACGGGACTTGAATTTCTTCACTTGAAGAAGTTTCACCCCAGATGTGAGGGGCTTCTTGAGTTCTTCTTCAGTTCCAGAGTTCGGATGAAGGCTGAAATGGCTTGAATGGAAGAAATTCAAGTCCAGTTTCTACCACAAGACTTTAGAAGACTTCACCAAGACCTGGAGGACGGCCACAAACATGAATCTGTTTTCATTGAACTAATGGACGCCATTGAAACCTCACACGCACACACACTCACAGGCTGCTCGCAGACCAGGTGTGTGTGGAAGGAGAAGATGTGGGTGCAGGTGTTGTTGTTGGAGTCGATGAGGACGGGCTCCGGGGGGGCCGAGCCGGCGCTGGCTGGCCTGCGGAAACACACCGGGGACATTTAAACCTCAGACATGGACACTGCAGCACTCCGTTCAAAAAGAGAAAGAAGAGGAAGGAGAGAAAGCACCTGCAGATGAAGTGGATGATGCTGCTGTGCTTGAGATTGGGGTTTGCGGCGCACGGACTCCCTCCCTCGTACGTCAGCTCCAGAACATGATCCTTGTAGGAGAGCTTCCTGCTGACCTGGCCGGCACTCAGCACAGAGCTGCCCCCCTTCAGGCACACAGCTGGAACACACATGCACACAAACACACACACAAACTTAATTACTGTATCTCACAATGTTGGTGAATCAAACCCTATCTAGTCATCTCTGGCGGGTGACGGGTGGACGACTGCATGCTTCCTAGCGGCGGCTCTCTGCTCTCACTTAGGATTTAGTATCACACCCTGCTCTGTCATTGGTCGGACCTCCGTGTTTTTACCCGGTGCGTCCATCTTGTGTATTATGCAGCAGCTGGAGACGGCGGCAACCTCCCCGTTGACCCTCTGGCCCTCCAGGCCTGTTACATAAAGGCATGGCGGCGTCTGAGCGTGGAGCTAAACAGTAACCATACGGACGCCGGGCCTCCTGTGACCCTCTGACAGGAAGGTGCAGCATGGACTCGTCCCTGGTGCCGGAGAACCTCCACAGCTCCATCTCCGCTGCCTCCAGCCTTCTCAGCGTCTCCAAACTGGCTGATACTCTTTCCTGCGCTTGTTCCAAACTGCTTGAACATGTTTCTCCACCATCTCTGGACTGTTGACCCTCGGTTCTTGACCTCTGCCACCTTCATCATCTCCACTCTCTGTCCCATGGTCCCGCTCATCCACTCACATGTACTGTCGTGCTGCAGCTAACCTTCATTCTCCTCCACCTCTCTAGATGTTCTTCCATCCTGCCCTCACTACAGATCACAATGTCATTGCCATGGTCCACGGAGATTCCATAAGAAGCTGTTCTGACAGTTTTCATCTAAGTGATCAGCAGTCAGAGGCAGATCCCGGTCCTCCAGGATCAGGTGTGGTGGGCTAAGGGAAGAGTGAACTCCTGTCCACCGTGTTAAAGGCCAGCAGGAGAACTCAGCTCTGGGCTTCAGCCCTCCAAGAAACATCTAACATCTTACTTTGACTTGGCGGTGTATTGTTTCCAAAGCCTTACCTGTTAATTAAAAGTTTAAAGCTAACTGTGAAAAACAAAACATGGTCACGAAGTGCTTCAACTGGATGCAGCTTAGAGATTACCTGCACACTGAGCTGTTCATTGCTGGGTTTCTGTTAAAAGTTACCTCCACCTTCACGCAGAATTACCGCGAAGGTTACTAATCAGTGCCTCCAGGTGCGTTCTGCAGCAGCCAATCAGGAGGGAGGAGAGCACCCGGCAGTAATGGGCGAAGGACGTACCGGTTCCAGGGCCGCAGCCGGCGTTGGTCATATTCCCGCAGACATTGAGGCGGAAGGTTTTCCTGGAATCGCGGTGGTCGTGGACGGCGTATCCGCCTTCACGGGTCAGGCCGCTCAGGTCAAAGAGGTGACCTGCAGAGCAGAGGCACAGGGGTAGTGACAGCGCCCCCTGGATACTTGCACGGCTGAACGAGGCGTGGATGTGAAGTGTGAGCGGTTGCATATCTACATGGCATGTGGATGAGAGGGTTCACGGTTGTGTGTGTTTGTGTGAAGCCTACCTGTGGCCGGGTTGGTGACCCTGCAGTCGTCGTGCTGGCTGCTGTTCAGCGGACAGGCGGCTGCCGTCAACCAGAGGAAGGTGTACAGACAGTCCTCGATGGCCAGGATCAGGGTGGGCCGGGAGTCCTGGAGGCAGT
Source organism: Fistularia commersonii (assembly GCF_037954325.1). Classification (NCBI taxonomy): domain Eukaryota; kingdom Metazoa; phylum Chordata; class Actinopteri; order Syngnathiformes; family Fistulariidae; genus Fistularia; species Fistularia commersonii. Next base: position 14,711,504 of record NC_141303.1, on the reverse strand, counting down.
GGAGTCCAGAGAGTCACGACGACAAACTTTCTCTCCTGTGTTTTCCACCTTCTTAGGACACGTGGACCAGAGGTCTGTCTTGGTAATGTTCTCATTTCCCTCAGAATGTGTAACTGTCACGTTCTCAGGAGTTCAATTTCCCATTAAAATGAATTGAAAGGCATATTGGTCAATTACAAACCCTGGTTTTGTTATGTGTGTTTAAACAAGACAAACGTACTTTATAAATAACAAACAAACAGGAAATAATGATACATCATCAAAGACAATATAAAGAAATAAGAAAAAAAAAACATTCGGTCAAGAAGACCTTTCTGTGTCTGAGAATAAATGAGTTGTTTGTCTGTATATGTGGCCCTGCAATTGACTGGTGACCAGTCCAGGGTGTACCCCGCCACTCGCCCGAGGATACCTGGGATAGGCTCCAGCATCCCCCCCCAAGCAGTAGAAGATGGATGTATGGATGGTAAACCGGAGGAGTTTTCCATCTGGTTCTCTGTCCTTAACTTAGCTTCCTGCCTCCACCCTTAATGCTACAATGCTATGCTAAATGCAACGTGCACACTTTGCTCCACTTTATGTCTAAACTCCACTTACGGACAGAGTGAAGCCGTTCCTTAGTAACTTGGACAGTCGCTCACGCTCAAAACTTCAAAGCATCATCAATAAATCAGAATCATGGCTCGCCGTATCTCACTGACAAAAACTCTTCAACTCAGTTCTGGACTCTGATCAGAAAAGGTAAACGTCCACTGAGCCACGGCTCCCATCTCAGTAAACTCCTCAGTGGCACTCGGAAATCAGGGTTCCACTTCATGTTTCTCTCTGAAAACACGCAGGCTAAACAATCTTACCACTTTTTCTTTGTCACACTTGAAGCGGATGATGCTGGTGCGGTTGCGTTTCCCGTCGGGACAGGGCTGCCCACTGCTGTACTGTAGCTTCAGGACGCCACCCTCCCAGGTGGGCCCGGCCTTCACCTGGCCCAGGCTCACATATGCATCCCCCTCCTTGACGCAGGATGCCGCGCTGGACGGACACTTCCAGGACCCTGGGAGGGGGGGCGGGCGGAGAAGTTAGCTTATTTTCACGATTTAACGGTTTAAAGATAACCAACTTTGTCGGGGGTTGATGTCCAGGAATCATCTTCAGGAGACTAATCTATGAGAAGATTTTCATTTTCTGGAGAGTGGTAATTTTATTTCCATATCTTCCATATGTTTCTATCTCAGATTATTCCTCCTAAGCTGTTTTCTTCTCCACATCGTGCTCAAATCGATGTACCTTAAAAAAATTTTACCAAAAAGCTACAATTCTTTCCAGGAATGAATATTAGTCCCGACAGGTTCGAGGGTCCCGGCGTGAACTCTGACCTCCCTGCTGCACCAGCGACCTGCACACATTGATGTAATATCTCCTCTTGGTGTCCACGGTGGACGACTCCACTTCCCAGTTCTGCGTCTCCAGGGCCAGAGAGGAGAGGTCGTAGGACTGACCCTGAGGGTCTCTGAGGGGACACACACACACACACACACACACACACACTTTAACTCATAGTCACTGTGAGTGTTCAGTGGGGAAATATTCCAAAACAGAGATAATAGAGGGTTTGCAACTAAAAACAGAGGAAACAATTGTCAGTTATTGCCTGATGTAGAGCTGATATACAACTTATATAGAGCTGATATATAACTTTATGTAAAGCTGAAAGACTATTTGTATAGAGCTGAAATACAACTTATATGGAGCCAGTTTAAAGACTGTATGGAATTGATAAGCTTGTAATATACAGAGCTGATATACAATTGAAATAGAGCCGATACAGAGCTGTGATACAATGTATACAGAGCTGATACAGAATGGGTATGCAACTTATGGAGCTGACGTGGAGCTGCTATAGAGCTGATGTTCTCTTTCGCTTTTCCCTCCATGGGTCTCCACAGCGAATCCACCTCCTCCTTTCAACCCTATTCTCTGTATCCTCTTCTCTCACACGCCACCTCACTTCATATCCTCTTTCACTACGTCCATAAATCTTCTCTTTGGTTTTCCTCTGGATCTCCAATTCCAGCATCCATCTACCAATATAGTCACTATTCCTCCTCCGTACATGACCGATCCATCTCAGTCTGGCTTCTCTGACCTTCTCTCCAAAACATCTAACATGTGCTGTCCCCCTGACAGCCTCCATCCTGATCACTCCCAAAGAGAACCTCGGCATCTTCATCTCTGTGACCTCCAGGTCAGCCTCCTGTCTTTTGGTTATTGTTGCCGTTTCTAGACCACCGCTGTCTTGTAGAGTTGCTATAGAGCTGATACAGAGCTTATCCAGAGCTGATACAGAACCGATAGGAAACTCGACCTGACATCGAGGTGATTTAGAGCAGATACAGAGCAGATAGTCTCTTATTTCTTAGACCAACCCAGGTTCCTGGATTCAAACTACCGCGTTGGATAATTTACGTTCATAAAGGCAACGTGCCAGCAGGAAGAGAGGAAACCCCAGGGCATGGAGCGCAGGGCTGAGACAGAAGGCCTTACATGTAGGAGCAGCTGGAGGTCTTCCCCTGGATGCAGGCCAGGGCGCTGGGCCACCTGAACATGTAGGTGCAGTCCGGGGTCTCGTTGATGAACTCCGGCGCCCCCTAGAGAAAGTCAAGGTGCTGGCGGTCAGTCTGACGCGGGGTCTCAGGATGTTACGTTGGGGGGAGGGGAGGGGATAGCAGCTCACCGGGTGCATGGCGGGGTCACAGGAGAAGTAGATTTCGGTGGATCTTTGGTAGATCTCGTGACACTTCTCTCCATTGGTGTAGTTGAGGATCAGCTGGTCTCCCACGTAGCTCAGCAGCTGGTTAGCTGTCCCTGCACCCACACAATCACACAGACGCCGTTGATGTGCTTTCCGCCGAGATGTTCGGGGGGCCATCGGGTCGACACCCGTCCAGACTGGTACCTGCGATCTTGTGCTTGGTGCCATCCACCTGGCAGGAGGAAACCGACTCACTGCCGTTCTCGGCGTGGGAGCAGACGCCTCTCTGCAGGCCGCCGCACACCGACAGGTGGTAGATGTACTTGCCGTCTCTGACCGGGTAGTCCCTGCCCCTCAGCGAGCCAAGGTCGAACTCATAGCCGCTCCGGGGGTCTCGGACCCGACAGCCGTCACCTGCGGGGACAAAGTGCTTCTAGTTTTGAGTTTGAACATCACATTTAAACACACTCTGCCCCTGTTCCATGAGGAAATCATGGGTGCCGCCGTGATCCGCCATACCTTGAGCCTTCCGGATGGGACAGGCCTCAGACGTCCTCCAGATGAAGACGTACTCACAGCCATCTTTGCGGTCAAACATCGGGGAGCCCTGGACACACACACACACACACACACACACACATTGATGGGGGTATTCAGTGAATTTTTTGGAACGTATTACCTTATATTTGTTCAGATCTTCTTGCTTTTCAGCCCAGGGCCAACCACCATCTAACCCCTCAGCCAATCACCCGCCCCCATCAAACCCTCAGCCAATCACCTGCCTCCATCTAACCCCTCAGCCAATCACCTGCCTCCATATTAAGCCTCTCATGGACACACTTACCCGGCTGTCGTCGCACTGAAAGATGATGCGCGTTGAGTAGCGAGAGCCGGTGCCACAGGCGTCTCCGTTCTGGTAGACGATGGAGAGCGAGCCATCGTCGGCCACTCTGGGGCTGGACTGGGGGTATCCCAGGTTGTGACTGGACCCGTCGATGACCCCGCAGGCTCCCAGGGGTCCGGCTGAGGGGCCACGGAAATAGTAAGGACAACAATCTGCTTTCAGAAGATCCAAGTGACTTGGTCAGTGGAAGAGAAACTCTACCGACCGGGGCAGTCCTTGACTGAGGGCAGGGGCCTGCAGACGTTGATGTAGAACTTGTTTGCCTTCACCACGTCGGTGTTGATGGCCACCCAGGGGCTTTCGTCTCGCTCCCGCATCAAGTGACTCAGGTCGTACTCGTTTCCGTGGGAATCTGCAGGGGGTTCGAGTAGATTTAACCGTACGGAACAACCAGCTTCAGGATGCCGTGTCAACAACGTGGATGCTAAATCTTGTATAATTATAATATCTCGTAGCAGTGATCCCCACGCGGGTTTTTGTTATTTGCTCGCATCCAGCTGACTAAGATGGAGGTTCAAATGGACTTTGGTGATTGAACATATCTGTCCACAAGTCTCAGCTGTCCCTCAAGAGAGCTTCTCCAGCACAAAAGCTGCTCTCTGCTACTGATGGTAGCAGCCGGCGTGCGCCCTCTGGCGGTACAGAATGAAGTACCTAAATATCTCATACTAATTCGTCTGGGTCTTTCAGGCCTTCACCTCCTTGGAAGGTTCACCCAGTGACAGCACATGATCTTCCCCTGGACTCCTGTAACCTCCACGGTTGCGAGCCTGCGTTCTTACCGAAGACATGGCAGTCGACGGGAGACGGGAGGCAGGCCAGGGCGGTGGAGAACTCGAAGAGGACGTTGTGGACAACGTGGTTTGGGAAGGAGCTCATGTCCTCCTGCAGCATCTTCAGCGAGCCAGGGTGGGCGGAGGGGTCACACACAAAGTTCACCGTGAAGGTGTCCCGAGTGGCTGAGGGAGGAACGCAGACGTATGGCTATTTATTTGGGCTGTCTTCTTTAAAAGCAGTGTTCCAGAGGGCCGTCCCATTGCAGTTGTTACCCGTGGTGTCATCCCAGGGGCCCTGGTACATGAGTTTGAGCAGGCCGTCAGAGTATTGGAGGGTCTTCTCCACCCCCACCGGGCTGATGGCTTTGCCGTCCTCCAGCTCGCAGCCGGCCATGCCCGGGCCGCACTCGGCCACGTCCAAGCAGATGTTCACCTGTGGAGCAAGATCACCGACGGTCACGTCTGGATTGTGAGAGAGCGGAGCAAGCTGAGGTGTCTCATCAGTGTCTCAGTCTCACCAAGAAGTCCTTTCCATTGGCGTTGACCTTGTATCCAGTCTTGGAGGCCAGAGGCTTCAGGTCGAACTCGAAGCCGGTGTTCGGGTCCACCACGGAGCAGCTCTGAGATGACAGACACACCAGCACAGGCCCGAGCGTTCATCACCTCATGTTCGCGTCTGATGTTCGGATGCTAGACATCCACAACGCTCTCAGATGGACAAACATGGCGGTCTACATCGCCATGCGGGCCAGGACCTGTCTATTGCCCGGGAGATGTTGGAGCCCAGTGTTTGGTTTGTGTTGATTGTTACTAGTTCAAATCTACTGATGGAGATCTAAAGGTTCTTCCTGTTTGTGTATGACAAGAAGTGGGAGAGATGGATCCCACTCACATTGTTCTGCGTGCTGGAGATGGCGCAGGCAGCTCTGGTCTCCCACATCAGGTTGGCGGTGCAGTTCTGGTACATCAGGAATTGCGGCTGCATCAGCTGCTCAAAGACAAAGCGCAGGGTTGAGAGCGCTGCCGCCCGTCCGCACGCCACCTTTCTGGCCGCGCCTCAACTGACCGGGGTTCCTCGGTGGCAGACCAGGTGGACCAGGGTCCTGTAGGCCAGCGTCTGGCCGTCCGACACGCAGGGGGAGCCATCCTTGAACTCCAGCAGCAACCGGCCCCGGCCCTCGATGATCGGGCCCTGCTTGGACGTCCCCATGTTGCTGACCGACACCTCCTCGTCCAGGGAGCCCAGGCTGGAGACGTACTTCATCTGGCAGGCGGAGGCGTGGCTGTCGCAGCCCTGGATGGGGTTGAGGGGCCGGCACACGTTGATGTAGTACTTCCTCAGGGACAAGGGGTCCGTCAGATCCATCACCTGCCAGTTGCCCTGGGCGGTGGAGCGGGACAAGCTGCAGGCAGGAGGAGGGAAAAGGTCAGCTAAGAGGAAAATTTTGGGATCCACATTTGGCCTGAAACAGAAGTGTTTCTCCTTTGGGCTCCTCAGCCAACCACCTGCCTCCATCTAACCCTCTCCTCCCCTCCTCCCCCCTCGTCCACGACGATCATCTGTCAGTCTGTCCGTCACCAAACCAGCGCTAGTTTTGTGTTGCGGCATGGTGCAAGGGGTTAGAGCGGTCATCCCCGGAACCCAACATTCCTGGCTGGATTCCCTATCCCTTCTACCCTATCGAAGTGTTGTTGAGCAAGACACTGAACCCCCAACTGCTCCCCTGGCGCTGTTCCTTAGCGGCCTTATGCTCATGCTTCATCCATGATGGGTTAAATGCAGCGGTCAAATTTTGCTGACGTTGTGCTCTAACTGTATGTGACAATGAAGGCATTTCTTCGTCTTCAGAGCTGATCCCTGATGCGCCCGAGTACCTGGACAGGTCGTACTGCTCCAGGGTTTTGGGGTCGGTCACCAGGCACTCGTGTGGCCGTTCGGGGCAGGCGTACGACGTGTACCAGCGGAAGTTGTACGTGTACTTGTCCTCCACCTGCGGGGCGTGGAGAAAGATCAGGACGGGTGGAAACACACCGGCGTACTATTTTGGAAAAGTAAAAAAAAAAAAAATGACCTGGAACTCAGGGCTCCCAACCCCCGCCTCTGGGTCGCAGAGGAAGGAGATGAGCGTGGAGCGGAGAGTGTGCTCCTGGTTGTTGTACTGGGAGCCGTTGCTGTAGGTCAGCTGGATCAGGCCGTCGTAGTACGACAGCCTGGAGTTGGCTTTGCCCAAACTCCACGAACTACAAATGATAAAAAAAGCACTGATCAGAGAAGACCGGCTGTATCCCCTGACACCAGGGGGTGGCGGTGTGGTAACTTCAGGCTCTTCCTGAAATACGTTTTAAAATGACTTCATAGGTCCCGGTCCATACCAACTGATGGGAAGAGAGGACTAACATCTGGACCGGATGGTCACCCTCCTACCTTTTCTCCACCTGGCAAGCTCCGGCCCCCTCGGGGCAGGCGGCCATCTTGACGGCGCCGCACACGTTGATGAAGTAGTTGTAGGTGCCGCTCGTCAGGTTGTAGACGTCACTGTCAGGCTTGGTGAGTGGGGAGAGGTCGAAGGAGAACCCTGGGCGGACGATTTGAACTTGAGATTTATTCACCGCTTTATTAAAAGCCTTCAGAATTTTCCAAATCATCTAGTTTTATTGTAAATATTTTTGGAACATAACACTGTGATTTTCCAGTTTTTCCATCGCTTCGGTAAAATGTACCTGTAGTCATTTTTTTAACTGTTTTAACTATTTCCACATCTCTGATTGGTCAGGAAGGTTTGGTGAGGCATTTTCAACAGAAAGCAGGATTTAAAAAAAAAAAAAAAGAAAAAAAAGCGATTTACTCCCCAAAAGTGCCAGCAAGTAAAATTTACCCACAGAGATTGACTTGATCATTTTTCAATGGATTAATTTCACGCATGTTAAATGAAACAATGCATGTTGCTATGACAACTCTCTCGTGAGTCCGTACTTTGTCTGTATAAAAAGAAAAAGATAACTTTTCTTTTCACTTATTGCTTCTTCTAAATATGTATTTTGTGTATATGTATGTACAGCGTCTTAAATAAAATGTATTATTCTGAGTAGAAGAATAATTGACCAGTCGATGTGTTCAACTCGTGGATCCATTTGACCCCGGTGCCGGTTTCCGGTGTGCAATGGAACCCGGAGGCGCTGGAGTTGCTGGTTGTTTATTTAGTGATTTCTGGTTGACTTTCAAGCGGCCAGGGTTTGAAAAACGATCGAGGTCTCTGAGGACCCCCTTGAGCATAAACGGATAGGTTCCACTAAAGCAGAGTAGAATGTAAAAAGGAGGAGCGGACGGTGAGAGGGTGGACTCCGTGAGAGGCGAGCGTACCGGCCTGTGCGTCTTCCACCCTGCAGTCGTCGCCCTGCGTCTTGGAGAGCACGCAGGCGGCGGCGGTGTACCACTCCACCTCGTACACGCAGGAATTGGGCGTGACACTGCGGAGGACGGGGGCGCTCTCCAGATCTCCTGCAGACAGAGCGGACAGGGAGCGTCATGGTCAAACCCGAGATCTGGGAGGGGAACCCGGATCCCCAGACATGTTCGGGATCAGTCCACCTGGTTTGCACTTGAGGGTCAGGATGGTTTGCCTCCTGGTGGTTTTGCTGCAGAAGTCTCCGTCGGTGTACACCAGCCTGATGTCGTTTCCGTTCCCCGCCCTCTGAGGAGACGACAGGAAGCCGCCCAGGCTGACGGCCTTGTGGTCCTTGTCTGGACCGGAAACACAAGGGTTACAACGGCGTCGGAAGAGTAAACCCAAGACGGGCGAGTGTCCTTCACCCTCTGTTGTGAGGTAGGATCTTACCCACGGCACAGATGGCGGCGTCCTCGGGGCAGCCGGCGGCGCCGCCCGTCTGGAGGACTTTGTGGCAAATGTTCAGATAGAAACGCTTGACGCTGACTTCCCCGGAGCTGGCGTCCACCGCCTCCCAGTTCTCCGTGCCGTCTGAGCCTGCAGGCACAAAGAAAAAACAAGGCGACACTTTCCTGTTAGATGACGTTGCGGTCGTGAACCTCCCCTCTAACCCTCTGCGTGAGAAGGAAAAACAGGGTTTTAAATGCACCGGGGAATCGGGTCAGGGGCGAAAGGTCGTAGTGTTTGCCGCCGTCGTCGACCCGACACAGGAGGTCCTCCTTCTCCTTGATGCAGGCGAAGGACGTCTCCCAGTCGAAGTTGTAGGTGCAGCCCGTCTCCCCCGCGAACACCGGCTGGCCCCGTCCGCCGTTGGCTGCGGAGGGTAAGAGGCCAGTTTATAGACACGAAACTCCTATCATGCAACTCAGTGCCGACTCCAACTACATTACAAAGTTCAGAATGGCGCGGCGTCTGGCTGTGAGTGCCGGTCCTCATCCTGCCACTAGATGGCGAGACACGAACGCCTCTGTTTTGTTTTGATTTAAAACATATGAACAGCGTCACACCAGGCTCTGTGTCAGAGGCTGCCCTCACTTCCACGTGCAGTGGAACGCATCATGGCGGCGGGATGAGCAGAACAGCTGCCAGAGCCTCCTCCTCCTTACTTGCGTTGGTGTTGCACTTGAAGTTGATGATGGTCATCCTCTGGAAGCCCGAGGAGCAGGTGCTGCCTCCCGGATACACCAAAGTCAGGTCTCCGTCCGAGTAGCTGAAAACACGACAAAGACAACGCGGTGAGAGGTGGCCCAACTTTCCAACCATTCCCGTATCCTTTATGAAGCCGTCTCAAAGTTACGGGTATGTCGGGATACTCGTTCATGCTCATTTCATCTGTCCGTTGTCTCGAACCGAGAACGGGTCTGGAACACGGGTGTGTGTTTACCGCAACGTCTGGTTCTGGTATCTCCCGGCCACCTTCTTCATCCCGCCAGTCTTCTTCACCTGACAGGAGGAGATGAAGGGTCCTTGGGGGCCACACACCTGGTTGGGCATCTCCCCACACACATTCAGGTAGAAGATGTAGCTTTCGGGGCCGCTGCTGTCACCAGACAGCGCATGGTAAGGCTGCTCCGTGGCTACACACATATACACACACACACACACACACACACACAGACTTAATCAGCTTTTTATCAAATTTAGCGAATTTGTACCATTTTTCACATTAAACAGTTGTAGTGCTTTTTCCCTTTATGACATCAAATATCTGTCTGATTGTAAAGGTGTTTCTTCCTCTTATTCTCGACCTTGTTTGCTTTACTTTCCCCACGTAATTCGGGAGTCGTGGTCAGTGTCATGGTTTAAATGCCGATAGCTCACGATCGGCGTTGTGGTCATAGTTAGTGCCGTGGTTCGGGATGTTGTTAGCTTAGTGGTCGTCATGTCGGAGGAGCGGTTAGCATCATGGTCAAGAGGAGCGGTAATTGCTAGTGTCGTTGTAAGCCTTGTGGTTAGTGTCATGGCCTGTGCAGTGGATAGCTGCATGGTTAGCTGCACGGTCACTGGAGGAAAGACTGGTCTTTCCATGGAAGACAATGGAAGGCCGGGTGTATTTGCAGCGGACTTCCTCAAGCTAGGCAAACACAAAGAATGCACAAGGAGCCAGAGCCCTGGGGGAGCAGAGCGGGAGCACAGAGGCTCGCCCCGCCTCATCTCATTATGGGATGGTAACTCATCTACATTAGCATAGCCTCAGGAAACACCTCCCTGACATTGTTTTCCTCCGCTAGGTGAATGTGTGGACATGCTACTCTGACCATCAGCTGGTTTCCAGATGTCACGGGCTAATCCTGGCGGGCGCCGCTTACATGTCAAGGTGAGCGGCATAAGGTCGATGGCGATGTTGTGCTGCTCGCTGGTCAGTTTGCAGGTGTTGCTCTCCAGGTAATCCCGGTGGCAGGCGTTCTCCGTCACCCACTCCACCTCGTAGCGGCAGTTGAGCCCCGCTGTCATCTTGGGTGCGCTGCCCTGCAGGCGGGGAGAAAGGGAGGAGTTCACGCTCAGCACCGGGGAAATTAAGAAGAACAGCAACAAAGAGGAAGACCTACGGTGTGTCTGCTGGAGGGACAGATGAAGGTGATGGTGACGGCTGGAGTGTGTCCGTTGCAGAGGCTCGGAGGAGAGGAACCGGGGCTCACTTCATACTGCAGCTTCAGCCTAGGGGCAGGGCAGGGAAGGGGCCAAAGAGTGCAACAGTAAAACAATGAAAATACATTTCATATCTTAAAGCACGGGTGGCTCACTATGAGAGGGAACATCTGACACCCGGTTGAGGCGTTTGATTCCCTACATCCCGAACCTGACCGCCACCCAATGTTAGTTTGAGCTTTTGAAAATATTTCTGTTCCTGTAATTGAACCATTGAAGGCAAATTTGCTTTAGATGTTAAGTGAACCTGAGGGTCAGAAAGGTGAACCTGCTGAGCTCAGGCGGGCCCTTTCCGGCCCTTAAGCTGCCACAGCCAATCCCAAATCCTGCTGGCCAAGAGGCGGGGCTCCATGGAGCCGGCGGGAGGAGTGAGGTGCAAGGAGTGAGGTGTGAGGAGTGATCTGTGCGGAGCCAATAGGTATGTGCGAGGAGAGGTGAGAGATGTGATAGGGATGATTGCAGGGAGTGAGAAGTGATGTGCAAGTGTGGGAGGAGTGATCTGTGACGAGTGAGTAAGGATGTATGTGCAAGGAGAGGTCGGAGGAGTGATGTGCAAGGGGTTGCGTGAGGAGTGAGTTGTGACGCGTGAGTCTACCTGTCGTTAGCCACCAGCTCCAGGGAGCTGTTGGGGGAGCCCATGTCGTAGGACCCGGTGCTGGTGACCAGACAGGCGGCCGAGCCCTCTGGACAGGGCTTCTCCTGACCACCTGCACATAAACATGGCAACCGTGAGGAGGAGCAGAAGATCGGGCGCCGACATACATGGCCCGCACACAAACATCTCCTTCTTCTGTTGTCACGGAGACAACATCAACTCTACAGAAGGATTTGGACCCTCATCTGCTGAGGACGCTCTGCTGCTCTATGAGTGATCACGGAGGAGCTGCTCTGCAGATCGACAGCAGCATGCTCTCTGTGGAAAATGAAGACCTTCAGGTCTCCTTCTCCACGCTCTCCGATCGCTCACAAATCTAATTTCCGACGGGACCGCAAACAGGGCTGCCGGCCGCAGGGAGAAGATCCGGCCTGGCACCGAGAGGTTACACAAACATTACTGTTTAGCGTCCTCGTCCCGAGATCACTTCTCAGATTACTGCTGCTAAAAATAGGCCGCACGAGGAGCAGCGAAAGCAGCGAGAACTTGTCCACCAGACCACCCCTTCGTCTAAGAGCCATCTCTTCCTCATCCACTCACTGAGGCTACGGCAGATGTTGATGTAGAAGTCCTTGGTGTCGTCTCCGTCGTCCACCAGGTAGCCGCCGGAGATCTTGATCAGAGGGTTGAGGTCGTGCTTCTTCCCATCAGAGTCAAACACGAAGCAGGGGACCTGGGGACGCACGGGGGTCTCGCAGATTACAACACCTCTGAGATTACAATGCTTCAGAGGGATCATGATACACGTCTGAGAGATGAACAATACATCTGAGATTATAATGTACTTCTGAGAAATGAAAAAACCTCAGAGTATAACATCTCTGAAAAATCTAACATCTCTGAGAGAATATACTTATAATATACTTAGAAGACTTCAGAGAGATTATAATATCAATTTTAGAGATGATCATACCTCAGTGATTATAGTACTGCTGACAGATTATAATACTGGTATAAATACCACTGAGATTATAATACCTCTAGGATAATATAACCTCAGAGAGGGTAGAGCGATACCTCAGAGATTACAATAAAGCACTGACAGACTGTTATATACCTCTTCAGATTATCTTCAATGCAGGCAGATTATAATACGGTAGATTGTAATACCTGAGATTATGATCTCTCCGAGGCTTTGGTTCATAATTCTGAGATGACAATACTTCAGACAGGTATGCCCGATTACCAGGCGCTTTTGAGGGACTAAAATACGCTTCTGATAGATTAAGATACACAGGGAGAACAGTGAAAATATATCATCTGCACCTGACAACTGATAATCCCTGTCTGACATGAGACGGTGCACCACCGACAGATTATAGCTTCCAATGCTACTCATGGCTATTAGCTTTGAAGTTACAAACGATGACCTGAACTCGAGACAACAAGTGTGTGTCTGTGTGTTTCTGAATCTGCTTTTTAACGCGTGTGATGAAATAAATAAATCTACTGGTGATCAATGGCTGGATAATCCTGAAAGGTTTGTGCCGTGCAGAAAATGCCTTCACATGACATGATTAGAAGGGGATTAATTGATTGGAGATACTGGAGCGATGTAACCTCGGTCCTCATGCCACAGCAGCTGTGAAGTGTGTCCTGCACCGGTTCAGGGTGTCCACAGGACAAATGAAAGCACCACGGTGAAGGAGACACGTGACGCGGAAAACCGAGGTGAACGCATTTCACACATTTTTCCCATCATTCTCGTGGAGGCCGTGGAAATATGTGACCGTGACGACGACGCCCCCCCCCCCAATACCCGAAGGCGCCTCCTACCTCTTTGTGGGGCTTGAAGGTGTCCTTCTTGCAGGCGGCGAAGGTCTTCCACTCAAAGTAGTATGTGCACTGGGACACCGCAACCAACTCCGGGGAGCCCTGGGGACCAGAACACAGCTACATCAACAAACACACAACACTCTCTTCTTCTTCTTCTTCTCAGCCAATCATCTGCTTCCAAAGATGTGTTTCCTAAAACGTGGATAAGGCCGAAGCTGTGCCCGGACAAAGTGCACACTCTAGCAGGTATCAGTCACAGTACTGCTGAGTGGAATGTTAGTATTGTGCAGTATCTGGTCATAGCTTTGGTTTCCCTGCACCTCTTTAGACCTTCAAAGTGCTGAAGAACACACGCATGCACACACACACACACACACACACACACACACACACACACACACACACCAGGAGGTACTGCTTCCACAAACATCCCCTCCGCTGGCTGCTTGAGGCAAGCGGTGACCTCCAAATGGAGACACATTCATGCTTCCAGATACCTTCAGACACAACCACCTCCGGGATCCTCCTCTTCCAGCTGGGGATGAAGGTTAGGGAAGGATTTCAACTATTTTCCTGCAATTCTGGAACAGTTTTGCAGATTTTGGGTTCCATCCACACTCAGGTCAGTTCCTGCTGCTTTCCAGTGGTGCGCCACTTTGATTTCCAAGTGTTCCCCTCACTCATCCTGCAGCTCACCTGTTGATGCCTTCCTTATCTTTTCAGATGTTCACCCCCCCTTACATTAATTGCTCATTGTACAGTCTAAAAACAGCTGCACTGGGTTTGCTGTGACCAAACAGTGACCTTGAGGAAAATGAATCCCATAAAATGTGCCCTACATCTTTTCTCTGCAATTCTGTGTCTGCAAGCAGAAATTAAATTACTAAGCATCAAAATGTCTATGCCATCTTCTGTCAGAGTAACCTGCATCCATCCCCTGTGAGAGTCCAACGCCTCTAAATGACCATGGTAGCAATGACCTGAGGACCATCTGAAAGAGTAGACATCCTGCAGGATGAACCGGCTTGAATTCATGACGCAGGGGTGGGAGGGCAGAGCGGGTCTTACCAGGGTTTTTCCACACTGGAAGCTGATGCTGCTCCGAACGTTGCCGCTGCTACTGGGGCAACTGACCGAGCTGTTGAAGTCCAGGACGCTGTCCGAGAGCCTCTGCAGCGACAGGTCGCCTGGAGACACAGGCTGGGGTCAGAAGACTGCTTCACAGAGTGAGAAGACACAATCCCAGGGAGGTTCGGGGCTACGTATGTAGCACCTTCATTCATCATGGATGGACGGTGCCTTGCCCGTTTTAGCGCAGGGATAGGGGGAAATCGGGAATCTTACCAGCAACGACCCTGGGATTGCGGAAAAATCTGCTGGATGTATGGATTCATTAACAGCTAGAAATCATTTTGAGAAAGTAACGTGACTGAGATGTTTCAGTGTTCTGTGACATGGTGCGGACCCAATTGCCTAATTATAGGCGCACAACGAACGCCGGCTCTTCATCACGGTCCGTCTGGAGAAACGTCTAGGCCCTACGACCTGCCCTGACCCCTCGTCTGGCCTCAGAGGAAGGGTCCCCACCAGAGCTCATAAACCATCAGAACCATGGAGGAACACAAACAATGTACGATGGGAACGAGGCTGGGTTTGGAGCCTCCCTAACCCACCCTTCGATGGTGAGATGGAGGCAGGTGGTTGGCTCTGGGCTGAAAAGCAAGAAGATCTGAACAAATATATCCAAAAATTCACTGAATACTCCATCGATGTGTGTTGGTGTGTGTGGGGCGCAAAGTAGCCTGCAACTTCCTGATTTTCACAAGTGTCACCACCCTGTTTCACAATTTCATTAACCATTTCCTCATCACTGTTACCATGCCAGCTGATCGTTGTCAGAGACGTTTGAGGACCGTTGGACTCCTTGCGTACTTGAAACTCATTGGATGCGAGGCTGACGCGTCACCGGGGAATATAGAGCGGGACAAAATCAGGCCCTCGGGACCAGGGGCCGGGCTCTGGAGGCCATCTGACATTGCGGTCAAACTGTGTAATCACATTAACATGTGACACACACACTCACACAGAGAGAACCCTTCCCCCTTCTGATGGGTCTGGATGTGGAAAATCAGCACAGACGAACAGACTTGCACCTTTTCTATCAACGTAATGAATAAGTTGGAATCCGGAGGCGCTTCTCTTACAACCAAATGGCACCGACCCCGGCTCTGACTGAGATATCCTGAGAGGAACAAGGCCGAAGTAATGTCGTTGTGACGGCCACTCCCACGAAGCAGAATCGGCGTGTCATCACGCGCCAACGCCAGACGACCACAATGCTCATTTGAAAACAACCGTTTTCTGAATGGAGTGTGTTCCCGAGCAGCTGAGAGGGATTCAGCGCCGGTCAAAGTCAAACATATCGGGAAACAAGCAGATTAAATCTAAATCCAGCAAGAAACAGGATGGACGTTCTTGGAAAGCATCAGAAAATGAGAAACTAAGATGTGCTGTTTCTATTTTTAACTGGTTTATTTTTCCAGAAAATGATCTGCTCAGACGGGCTGAGCCGGCTGTAATGATATCAGAGCGGACATGACCTCCCAGCCAAAGAGCTCGGTGACCTCCGAGTGCTTCATCTCTTCCCTTTTGGACAAAGCTGTGGGTAAAACCAGCAGGGGATCTCCAGATGAACATGAGGTCAATATTGATAATATCCATATTATCAATATATAAGAATGCACTGTACCTGGTAGAAAGGCCATGTTTTGTTTTTGTCCTAAGCAGAGATGCCTTATTTGCTGGCGGGGTGACGTTCACCTTTGAAACTAGCATCCAGTCAGGATGCAGCCAGTTCAAGTTTATTTACTTTACTTTCAAAACACATTCATGGCTGTTCAGGCTGTGCACGGCGCCCGTAGCCCGCTGAGGTGAACACAATACTGATGCTGGGACCTTCACGCATTCGCTGCCGACGACTTGCTCCCCGCTGTGGCCCGAACACATTGAGCGTGATTGAGGAAGAATCTGGCTGAACCATCTGTCAGAGCAGTGGCGTGGACAGGCCCCAAGGCCGGGCACTCCGAGTTGGCGCTCCCGGGTCACGTGACAACACCGCCCGTGTGATTCAACAGACCCTGCCACGCGGCGCCTCTCTCACTTTCAATACTTCCTGCCAGAAACAGCTGAAATCCAATCAGGAACTGGCGCACAAACTGGAATGTAGACAAACGCGGTACCTTGCAGAGTGACAGCGATTATGGAGTATGTGTGTGTGTGTGTGTGAATGCGCAACATGCAAAAACAAACATCTGGGAGTTCAGTTGTACTCAGACACGGCAACACAACCAAGGCGGAGAGACAGAGTGACAAACAGTAAAAAGGTTAAACAAACAAATGGAAGACTGTTGTGTCTGTGATGCAATTTCCACATTGTCAACACTTTGTTTCTATCATGTGAAAAGAGCTGATTCACAATGAAAGCACAAAACAGTAGCAGCAGCAACAGCAAAAGGGACCTTCAGATGATCACTGAGGCCTGCTGACGGCTTCAGAATATCATTTATCAGAAGGCCTCTCCCTCAACAGAAGAGCAGACCTTTCTGTTCTCCTCGTGGTCCCATGTTGGACTGCCTGGATATGAAGGCGAATGAAGTGTGACAGTTAAAGAGCCGGAGACATTAAGGAAAGCTCATAAGCACGAATACTGATAAAATCCTGTGTCTTATTGAAATCACAGCTTAAGTCCCACCTCATGTCGTCTGACTGTCCAGTTAGAGGATAACTCAGATTGTCTGTTTGTAAACCATTATTGCTAGGAGACATAACTCCGGGACTCAGAGACCAGCTGCATGTTCACAAACCTGAACGTCAAGAAACATGAGGATCTGAACACCTCTGAGTTCAAGCTAACTCCTGAGGAGGATCCTCCTAGAAGACGTGAGGACAGAAGCCCTCAGAGGTTTCTCCTCCACAGCGGGGATGATGGATTGGAGACATAGAAGACGACAAGAACCCCTCAGCCGTCTGAGCCCCGACCGCCGGCCGGCCTTTTTAAACACCATCCAATAATTACTCATCATGTTGCCCCCGTTTCTCACAACTCGCTGACTTGCGCATCATTTTCGATCATCTGTTGCTCACTTCCTCACCTGTTCAATTATTTCTATCACCAACTTTCAGATTCACTTCTTGCTCATTCCGAAGACACTTGTGCCTCGGGGGCGGGTAAGTTTCTCACTTCTACTCAAGTCCCATCTTTTCTAATGAACAGCTAATAATTCAGATTCACCAAAAGAACAGGGGCAGCAAAGACAGCAGTGAGCCCTGGCTGCACTGACTGCAATCCAGGTTTTCATGTAACACGAGGTACAATGTGGTGTGTGTGTGTGTGTGTGTGTGTGTGTGTGTGTGTGTGTGTCCGGGGTAGTGGCGGGGGGTGTTTTCTGCAGGGGACTCACCGACTGAGTGCTGCGTTTGGTCGGTGAGACTGAAGGCGCAGACGGCTGCGTCTGGGCCGCAGCTGGTCAGCGGCGAGGAGGCGCACAGCCTCAGCGTGTAGCTCACCATGCTGACCTGGTCGATCGCCTTCCAGCTGTAACTGGAAAAGGAAAGAGGACTTAGACCAATCTTTAGGAGATTCAAAACAGAACAAATGGCGACGTCTGACGGAGATGGCCTCACACAGCAGACCGTACGTTTTTTTATGTGCTTTGGTTTTCTTCTACCGTCAGCAGGTTTCTGGATAAGACCAGAGTCCATTAACGCACAAAACAGAAGTTACAATACACTTTTATTTTCTCTGTCAAATGCGGTTGGGGGGAAACAGAAAAAAGAAGCAAAGGGCCCAATATTCGGTGGCTATTTCCAGATGTGTATTTCGGGCCCCTTATGACCTCAGAGGAACATGTTCACCGTGACTCACTGCTATTTCAGACTCCACATGTGACCAGGAGCAAAGGTTTCACAGGGTTTGGACAAAACTACAGACATCGAAGGTGAAAGGTCAGGGACTCTGTCTTTGTTCTGCACTGAATAAAGGAGACAGCAGATAGTCAGCAATCTGATTTATGGGACATGGAAATATTGGGGTGATTTTGCAGATCAGCTTCCATCCTGGAATAACCGAAATAGTGTTTCTCAGAGAAAGAAAATGGGAGGACAACAGCTGGAACATGAGGGTCTCCCAAAACTTTCCGGGAGCTCATCCTTTAGAAGAAAGGCTCAAATGATCCGGTGATACGATCAATAACGTTTCAACAGCATCTAAGGTTTTCATAGTTTCCAAGGATCTGACCCTTTCTCAAATATACATAAATAGATATGCACACATGAGGATAGGGGACTATAATTTTGGAAAAAAAAAAAAACCTTTTGTCTTTCATTTTTGTATAATAAGAAGGTGGAGAAGATGCACAAAGCCAATATTTGATCACATCCAGTTCTGCACACAGCAGGGCACAGGTGAACTTTGACCTCTGCATTTAACCATCCTGGATGAATCAGGAGCAGCACCTGGAGAACAAACTGGGGCTCTTTGGGATCCGAGGGAACCTAGGCTGTTCGGATCCGAAACAAACCCTCCACCAACTGAGACCTGCCCCCCTCATAGAGGATGAAGAAATGTTCTGCAATCTCCAACCAACAAGTGTGAACGGTGAGGAGTTTACTAGGGTAATCTTGAGCAAACAGTGACGTTATCAAACGGAGGTGTAAACACAATGGTTATCTCAGCGACAACCGGGCAGATCTGCTTGGAACTAACCAACTTTTACAGCCGCGTTTTGACTCCCGAACGTCAGATGACACCTTTAAGCCCATTTAGTTGTTTATATTTAGACAGTGGGGCTGTTTATTAATGGAAATGAATAGCATGCTGTCTTTTGACCTGCGTCCTGCTAGCTTGGGTCCAACGGGGACGTAAACAGAGTTTGGAGCTCCAGGTGGGGGAGCCGTGTAGCCCGGGAGGCTGGCCGGAGGCAGACCGGAGGAGTTACCGGGGTAACCGGGGACAAAAAGGGGGCAGACCGGGGGACGACCACCTGCCGTCTCACCTGTACCGGATTAGCCGATGCTAGCTGCTAGCGGCTACGCATCCGCTTCCGTGTGGCGTTAGCACGTTAGCGCGCTGATTCGGTAAACACTCGGGACGCCGTGTAAACATCGGCTGAGGGCTAAGGGAACAATAATGTTAATAAAAAAATAGTTAATTTTATCTAAAGTAGGAAGCTTATCACAGCAGGTTGTCCGGATCCGCCTGGCGTACCCATGCGCGGAAATTAAATTTTAAATATAAAACAAATAAAAGCAAAATGCACCGTGAATGCGAACGCGGTAGTCTCGGTAGCACTCAAGGTGACAGCACCGACCGACTCTTCTCTCACTGCCCGCCGGACGTGCGAGGTTAGCGGCGTCTTGTTGACATACGGGGCGGCGGTGGCTCCGTACCTGCAGAGGTGCTGGTACCACGGGCTGTCGTCCTGCGCCGCTCCGGGCCGGGCCAGCAGACAGCACACGCACGCCGCCAGCCAGAGGAGTCTCTCCGGCGACGAGGAGCGACGGTTTCCGCTTGGAAAACACATGTTCGAGGAGGCAGGTTGGGTTTGTGTCAACGAGTCGCGGCTAAGACGACATGATACAGCAGACGATCCGCTCAGAGAGCCAGCAGGAAGTGAGCAAGTCACATGACGGTACGTCACATGACCCTCGTGATGCTGCCGTGCTGCGTTCATTGGCTGCTGGGAAAACGGAAACACGCTCGGTGACGGCTTTATTTACTGTCCCTATCAACTGAAGAACTGGGTCATCGTGTCTGTAACAAAACACGTTGGGATTTCAAGAGAAAATAAAACAACAGATTCTGTTAGAAGTGCCGAGAAAAGATATCTTGCAGCTCTTACATAGTTGTCACGAAATTTCGCGGATTTGGGAGTTTTTTCCTCTAAAATGCCAAGCATAAATTCGGTTTCGATTTGGCAAGGAATCACATTTCTGGAAGATAAAAAAAAAAACAACTTAAAAATAACCCATCAATATTGACTACGAGTCGTTCTTTCACGAGAGCATGAAATTGTCTCAGACACAACAACAACAAAAACAGAGTCACGCACTATGCATTAGAATCGTCTGTAATACGATCTAGCTTCAGAACTAGAGGACGTTGCAACATTTGAGGTTCCGTTACTTCTTCAATAAGCACCATAAAAGCGCTATATTTGGATTAATAACTCAATTCACTCAACAAGTGGGGTTGCAATGCCTCCTCACGGGGAATAATGCAATTACCGGTGTTTCAATCGGACTTCCTCCGGCTGCAGTACCTAAACGCACCATGAGTCATGTATGGCACGGAGTAGCGAAGTTTATTAGAGACTGCTAAATGCCTAGACGTGTGAATAAGAAGGTGAACGATTGTGTCTCTGTATAACATGTGAATGAGAATGATGATCTTCTGTCTTCTGGAATTAATTGGGAAAGAGTTAGGGATAATTTTGCCAAAACAACCCCTTTTGTTCTCTTAATTTGATGGTCTGATTAAACCAGGAAGTTGCAATCAGTTAAAAAGGGTCTGCAGCTGCAGCAGGACTCCACAGACGCTTCACAACCGGTGTCTGATCCAGCAACATGTGGTTCCTTGGCTTCCTCTGCTTGTCAGCAGGTACACACTCCAACGGCACCTCTTCTGCACAGCAATAACAGTTGTAAGCTTCATTATCTGTGTTTTTCAGTCATGGGTATCCCTGTGAATCAGACAGAGGGTCCTCCTGCTTCTCCTTCTACCCCTCCCCCTGGTTGGTGCTCCGCAGACTTATAGCCAGCCATGTTAAGACTTACAGCAAAGTAACTCAATGTTTTCCACAGGTGATGTTACCACAGAGCCTCCAGTTCCTGCCAGCACGCCAGGTACTTGAATTATGGCACGTTATCAATTTAAATTTGAAGCAAAGGGCCTCAACCACTGGTTCCACTCAGTCAATTGTGGTTCTCTTCTTGCAGGAACCAACAATGTGACCAGTCTTCCAGTGGGTCTGTCGGGGTTTTTCTTTTCTGATTTCTCAAATGCTTTAAAAACAAAAAAGACTAAAATGCTGAGATTGTTGCAGGTACGGCTGTCTCACCTGTGGATCAGAAGTGGAAGGGGTCTGCAGAGACAGAAGGAGGTGACGTCTCAGACTCGTAACGCCTCATTAGCTGGGTTATCAAACCCCGTCTGAGAAGAGCTACTCTGTTTCTCCACAGAGCTGTCTGACGACATGATCGTCCAGGAGGGGGACCTCCTGTGGGACCAGGAGGTGGTAGGCTGAATTTTTGTCTTCAAATTGCTGAAAGATTAACTGGAATATGAGAGAGAGCAATGCTCATCTCCACACGGACCTGAGAAACTGAATGTCAGCAGATGGAGTGGGAGTTTATTGTGTCTGTGCATGAATTCTGCAAGATTATCTCCAGTTTGATTTGAACTTTTAGCATTTTCAGATGCAAACTGCCCTTGTTTGGTTAGCTTTTACCCTCTTCTCACCTGAGTGTTTTTCAGGGATGCAGAGCTGGCCTTCATGTTTGCAAAGGAAATTAAGTTTAGAAAGTGACAGCTTTTGTGATGTTTAAATGTCTCTGACCTTGTAGGAGGACCGGAACGCCGTGATGACGCTGTGGGCCAACGCCATCGTTTATTATACCATCAGTCCTGAGCTGGGTTGGTGTTTCTGATTGTCGAGCCTCCTCCACATTCAGGGTGGGGAATAGAATAAATACAGTTGCTGCTTCTTCAATTTCCGCAGCTGAGCGGGAGGCCACCATCTACGCCGCCATGGCGATGATCACGGAATCCACGTGCATCCGCTTCCAGAAACGCACGACAGAGCTCAACTACATAGAGTTCCGCAGTGGCAAAGGGTGAGATGTTTTCTGCGCCTGCTCTTGATTTGCCACAGCAGGGAACTAGTCTGTGGATGCTTGGGTTGCAGCTAAAGTTTTTTTTTTTTTTTTAAATGACTGGTTTCAAGAAGATGTAATGACAAGCATGCGTCATCAATTTGAATTATCAAATGTTTCACATTGGCCGGCATAGCTGTGCTTCGTTCGTCGGCTGCCGAGGTGGAGCCCAGCCGCTGTACTTCTCAAAGTCGTGCAGCGTGGGGAACCTCTGCCATGAGATGGTGCACGCCTTGGGACTCCATCACGAGCACAACCGTGACGACCGGGACCAGTTCATCACCGTGCATTGGGAGAACATCATGAGCGGTGAGGAGACAGTTTCCTGTCTGAGAACCAGCCCTTAAATGTCACTAATCTGGTGACAGTTAATTTTTTTTTTTTTCTTTATTCCACTTCAAACATTGGTTTCCAAGGGAACTCTTAAAGTTGCCACGGACTGTACGAACCGGGTTTTGTCTCCCACTAAAATGTTATTTGAGCATCTGAGCTCTACTGCTCCCTGCAGCTGCGAGGTTTTCAAACAAGCAGGACCAACTGTTTTGCAGGAAAACAAAAGAACTTCAAGAAGAAAGCCGGGGACACGCTGAACCTGCCCTATGACCTCGACTCCATCATGCACTATGGCGAGTAAGTGTCTCCAACAGAGGCTCTTCTGGGATGGAAAGATGCTGCTTGCGGTTTCATTTGTTAATGAATGGTTTTATTTGATAAGACGGCATGATTTCAAAACCTCTGAAATTGGCTTTTATAAATCTGAGAAGTAAAATTCCCCTGTGACATGACGCGTGTGCTTTCCGCAGGTTCTTCTTCAGTGCAGATGGGAAGCCGACTCTGGTGTCCAACAGTGGAGGGGAGATGGGCCAGAGGAGCTACCTGAGCCACCTGGACATCCAGAAGCTGAATAAGCTCTACCGTTGCTAACAACATCTAGAATTGAAGCGTGTCAATCGACCTGGTCCTGATAAGCGTGATGCCGTCCAGGCCACAAAGCTACGTTTCTACATCTCCCCTGGTCTAACCCCCAACCAGATGTCTGGAGTGCTTCTGGGTGATCCTCCCTGTGTTGTCCAGCAGGTGTCTCTACCCAACCGGGCTAAAAGTGAAGGCAGCATCTCTGAGGTTTGGATCAGATGGCACGCAGGACATAACCACTGTTCTCTCAGGAGCAGACTGGCTCGGTGGACATGACTATGGAGCTTAAATCTGCTATTCATCAGACTGAATAAAGCCTGAAATCCTCTCTGTACAACTGTTTGTTTACATTCCGGATAACAGCTGTTGAAAGCAATACAGACTCAGCTCCCAACTGCATTGTGTGTATTTGTAGGTTTTTTCCCAGCAATCAACAAAGCTCCTCGAGACTTCCTGCTTGGCAGCTCCAACCTCAGCATCCATCTACTCAGATCTTTACCTTATCTCCAGAACATCTAACATACTGTCCCTCTGGACTTATTCCTGATCTCCTCCACAGTATATCTCTGGGCTTCTGCTCAGGCTCTCGACTAAAAAGAAAACATGTCTCAGCTCCATCTTCCACACCTTTTCTTATTCTTGGTGATGCTATTCCAACACATGCTGGACTGTGAACCCAAAGTCTTCCAGGTGTAACCTCACCATTCCACTTGTGTCCCTGTCATTCACACGGTTTCCCAAAAGTGAAATGGAGAGCCTGACCGCGGACCTCCACTGCAAACACACAGGACAAACTAATACTGAAGTCCAATTGCCAGAAATAAAATATTTGCTTGAACAGATGTAATGGCTTTTTCACACTGTTAATCACAAGTGAACGGTTTACATTTGGACAGAAATTTTAGGGAACTGTGGTGAAAGCAAAACATTTGACTGAAACTGATGAGGTGGTTGTTCACTAGGTTCGTCCCAGTGGGATCAAAGATCTCTTAAAGGAGTCCTGGCCACGAGAGCTGCAATACCGTAATATTAAAATCATTACATTTACAACATAATTGCTCAAATAAAACACTTGCACAGAGACAAGGGTCAACGGCAATAATTTCACCACGGCTTTAGAGCATTCACTGTCACAAGGGCTTGAAGTCAAAGGTCAGATTGTATTGCAAGCCAAGCATTTGTCACCCAAAAGAGTTCAGTTTGGTCTCTGAGGACAAAAAAATTGCAGAGCATCCATAGATTCTTGTTCGATAAGACATGCCGAAAGGCATTTCACCCACAATAGTTTTGTAAATGAACATTTCAGTGACTGAGGGACAGGCACCTTGATAAGATGGCAGTTCAACTATGATCAATGCAATATTATGATTGCAATGAATACTAACACACAGATGAAATAGAAAGGCTCTGAATCACTTTGAACATTTTGAAACCAAAACAGATTTTTTTCTTTGTCTTTCGGTATAATTAGTTTAGCAAATTCAACTATTAAGAACTTGTTTCTAGCAGTTACAATCAACTCATATCTGCCGTTACCTCAATTTTTTGTGTCAAACGAATACTTTAGCAAGCCAAACTCAGATCAGAGCATCTTGCCCCCTTTTTTGGTGGCTCCAGGTGTAACCACATCAGGAGATGACAGGCGAAACAACATGAAATCACAAGTGAAACTTAAATACGCAGGAAACAAACTTTTTATACAGCTGGCAAACAGAGTCACTGGCTATTCACAGCTAATTATGGGACTTAAACCTTATTATTACTTCCGTTTAACAAACGCTAGCAAGCAGCAGCGACTGACGTATACCGATGCCGCTGCTATGCTAACATTAGCTCAATGACATGGCTGCTCTAAGCTAACGGGGCTGACAGCAGAGGCTTCCAAGTTATAAAAACGAACTTTAAAATTAAAAAAAAGGCTCTTAGGAGACAAAAATCATGCCACT
This sequence comes from Fistularia commersonii, assembly GCF_037954325.1. Lineage (NCBI taxonomy): Eukaryota > Metazoa > Chordata > Actinopteri > Syngnathiformes > Fistulariidae > Fistularia > Fistularia commersonii. The sequence continues at coordinate 14,686,757 of NC_141303.1, read as the reverse complement.
CTAGTGTCTATATATCTTATTTACTCACGGCCATTGCTTTCAGAAGCGGGGAAAGGCTGAGGCGGAAGTCATGGCGGTTAACATCCGACCGCCATGAGCGACAGAGACCGGGAACTCGCTTCACCATATGCACTGCGAATCTTTCAAAACAAAATACACCAAAAACCCTTTTCTCCGCTCTTCATACATTACAAACTAAAATGAATCATCATTAATTTTTGAAGGAACAAATTGACTAGTTCACATGCACTACAGAACAATAAAAAAATCCTTTTTGTCACACACCAACTTGTTTTCTTTTAATTCCCACCAGAGCTCTGGTTTAAAACACACAAAGTACATGTGTGCACGTACATGTGTACATGTGCATGTTTCCGTGCTTCCTCCTCACTGGACGTCAACGCCCGGGGCGGCAGGATGGACCGGCACCTCACTCTCAATCAGATGGGTCAAGTCTGAGGAGAAAACGGACACGACTAGGATGAGACTACGGAACTGGTGAGTTTGCGCAGCATTGTTTACACGTCATTTCGAGACAGACAGACATTCACCCGCTCATTCACACGTCTGGACAATTTGGGGTCTCCAATGAATTTGCTGCATGTCTTTGGACCGTGAGAGGAACCCCGTGCAGACGTGGGGAGAGAACATGGATGCTCAGAAGAGAAAGGCCCCCCTGTGGAATGAAGCGGCGAGGATCGTTTTTCCTTCTCACCTCTGAAGTTGGCGACAACGATGAGATCGTCACTTCTGATGAAGCTCCTGCTTCGCAGGAGCTCGTGAGACATGAAGGTGCTCCAACCGTATCCGATGCTGCGAAAGCCCTGCTGGCTCTCATCCCAGGCGGCGTGTGGTGAATTGCTTGGATTGTTCCAAATAGGGTCAGCGTCTTTGAGGAGCAGATGCAAAGAAAAGAAGACATTGAGTGCAATGGACACGTTTGATGAAAGAAGACAAAGAAGAAGAAACATTAATTTCTGCCAATGATATAAGCCTTCTAGATGTTTGAAACTTTCTTCACACATTTCTAACCCACGCGTGCCGTTCTTCTGACACCATTATCTGTAAATTCCTCAGTAATGTGTCGACTGCTGTGCGTGAAGATGATCTCACTGGGTCTCCTCAGTGAGCTGGCCCCACCTGTGGTGAAGGTTCTGGTGGACGACATCCTCATCTGAACTTTGGGGTCCTGGTCCACGATAACCATGGTCGCCTGGCGGTTCTTCACGGGCCACTCCAACACGGCATCGTTAACCCCGCCGCAAAGGTGCAGATACAGGCCTACGTAGCCTGGGTACAGAGGGTTTCCCCCATTGGGGTAAATGCTGATGCTAAAGGAGTAGCCCTCAGGGTTGAAAAAGCACTGGCTGTGGATCGATCTGTCATTTGGGATGGTGGCGAGAAGGCCGGTAAAGTTTCGGATGTGCCAGACGGCATCGGGGCAGGCGGTCTCGGTGAGAGTGATGTCGTCGAGTAAGATGGCTCCCGAGGACACGGGTGACCCTCGCACGCCTTGGAAGAAATATCGAAACTTCTCTGTCAACTTGAGGGGGACATGGGCGATTTCCCAACCGCCGTCTCCATTCCCTGGGAAAGCAGGGGACGCAAAATCAACGTCAATATTGTTCAGAAAACGGAACAGTGGACTCATCACTCGCTTGGCTTCTTGAGCGTACGCCCAAACTGTCTTCTCCTCCCAGCTCCTCCCTTCCTGTGGGGTCACCACAGCTTAACACCTGCCTCCAGCTAACCCGTTCCTTCTGCATCCCCTCTTCTCATACCTTCTAACTTCCTGTCCTCTCCACCCTCCATCCATAAACCCCCTCTCTGGTCTTCCTCTTGCCTGGCAACTCCAACCTAAGTGTTCTTCTACCCAGACCTTCTCCATCCCTCCAAACCATCTCAACACAACTTCATCTCCAGAACATCTAACATCTAATTCCTTCCTGATCCTCTCCATCCTCCTCACTCCCAAAGAGGAGTCCACATCTTCATTCCTGCCTCCTGTCTTCCCCTCAGTGTCTCCAAACCAGACACCATGGCTGCTCTTCACCTCCATCTCCTCCACCTTCCCTTTCCTTGTAGCCGATACTCTTTCCTCCACCCGTTCAAACCTGCTGGTTGGTGTTTCTTCATCTCTTCTCCGCCCACTCCGTCGCTCTGGATGCCTGCTCTATCCGTAGCCATGCACTGTGTATGTGTGTGTGTGTGTGTGTGTGTGTACGTGACAGTGGAAAACACATTATTATTCTTTAAAAGTATTGGACAATGAAATAAAATACCTGTGATGGTGTGGAGCCTCTTAGGGCTCCTCACATTTCCTGTCCCGTCATCCATCCTGACCCAAACCACCAATTTGTCCCCACCAACTCCGGTCATCTTGTAGAAGAACTGCAAGCACTGCGCGTCCCTCTGTGGAAAGAGGATACGCGACTCCAGCAAGGCGCTGTTTCCAACCCGACCAACGGACGTGCTGAACTCCATGAAGTAGCCAGAATCTGAAGACACAAAGACAAGAAGGTTTCATTCGGCAGATGTCAGTTCACTGTGGTTTTCTCTTCTTTTTTTTTCTCCTAACTATGGTTCGCGTGTCTCGGCGTAGTGATAACGAATGAACCTTCATGTTTTCAGAAACACCTACATACACCTGAGATGGCACTGGAGGATGGCAGCCTGTTGCAGCACAAATCGATGAATTATCACAAAGCGTCATTCACAAACCAGGCGGACACCTCAGTCTAGCTGCCGTATGCTTTCAGACGGGGACAGGAGGGTGGACAACCACCGGCCACTGGAATCGACCCAGGTATCTACTCGCACTTCCAGTCTGACTAGTTCTGTGTTCTTGCAGGTAGACGTGATCTATGTCCATATGATATTGATTCTGCCTGCACCCACCTCTGCAGCGTCCCACCAGGGTCTGGTCTACTTCACCCGGACTGCCCAGCGTATGGATCCAGTCTGCGTCGTCATTCTCGTTCTGTATCATCCCGCAGATGTTGTTCAACTCGAACGAGCACTGGTCCAGCACAATGAGTTCTTTGGCTGCGGCAGAAAATCGAGCGACGATGAACCGAGGATCACCGGAACTGCAGTGGTGATGTTTGCAAATGTCACTCATAGTAGAACTCGTGAACTCACCGCAGCTGTACATACGATTGACCCTGGTGATGTCCACTGCACTGAAATCCAGCCGCTGGCCGATGACCTTGTTGAAGGCTTCGATGTTGGTGGTGATGGTTGGAACGCTTTCGTTCTTGTTGAAGGAGAAGGGTCTGTAGTGCATGATGGACTCGTAATCGTATGGAGTGTTGAGGTCGGTGACAAAGTCATCGCCATACTTGTCGAAGTTGTGCTTGTGCCCTGTCGGGACAAAGTACCTCTTGTTGAACATGTCCAGGCCAAGACATTCAGCTGTACGTTTGCCGGTCCTTCCTCCTGCTTTAGGACAACGAGCTTTCGTCTTTTGTTCATGCTAAAAATGTTGCCTCTTTAGCACATGTGCAGAACTGCTCGTCTGCTTCTTTCTGTCTGGGCTGCTCCCTTCAGGGGCCACAGCCAATCACCGGTCTCCATCTAACCTTCTCCTCCAACACCAACCGCAATTCTGTCCCCTCCATCCATAAACCTCCTCTTTGGTCCTACTCCAGACCTCCTCCAACCTCGGCATCCTTCCACCCAGATCTTCTCCATCGACTCCTGTGTTCATGTCCAAACCATCTCAGTGTGATTTTATCTCCTGAACATCTACAATGTGCTGCCCCTCTTTCCAGACTCTTTCCTGATCGTCTCAATCCTCCTCACTCCCAAAGAGGGGCCTCCAACATCTCCACCTCTGCCCACTGTCTTCTCCTCAGTGTCTTCAAATTCCTTCTGGAGTTTCCTTCTGGCTAACACTCTTTAATCAAATGTTGATGACGATTCTTCAGAATTAAGTTCTTCCTCTTTCTGAAATCTTGGGTACAACTCGTGAGAAGGTAGAACAATGGTGACCCACCTGGTTGGATCTGGTCCCACCAGATCTTTACATAGTCATCTCGGTCAGACCGGGACTGTTCGTGGTAGAAGCCCAAGGCGTGCAGGAGCTCGTGCTGCACGATGGCCTTGGTGTCACAGCGTGCTCCGATGGAGATATTTTGCCCTGTTTTCAAATCTCCAACAAATGACCAGCATCTGGCAGGACAAGAACCATCCAATAATATACCCTTCTCAAGGCGCTGAGACATTCAGAGCTTCTCACAGAAGCCGCACGCAGTCACTAGACGGAGCGCTCATGTTATGAGATCTGATGGTTTCAGTCCTCATCTGACTTTATCTGTCAACGCCTCCAGAGAACATAAAGCCTCTTTAGAAACTAAGACATGAATAGAATTGATTCAAACTTTCCTTCTGGGAAAACCCCTGAGTCTGGGCCTTCACCATCATCATCATCATCATTATTATTATTATTATTATTGTTATTATCATAGTTGGTGTTGTCATGTATTATTATTATTATTATTATTATTATTATTATTACGGTTGGTGTTGTCATTCATTGTTATTATTATCATGATTATGATTATTATGATTATTATTATGATTATTATTATCATTGCATCACCGCCATCATCGTTATCATTCCATTTTTTGTTTTAATTGTTATCATGACGACAACAACAACAATAATCATAATAATAATAATAATAATTGCTTGTATTTCTGAAAATCTCCAGGTGTTCTGCATCTGCTGTTTTAATTTTTTTTCTTTATAATTAAATCTTGTTTTTTTTTTTTTAAGAGTCTGTCATGACAATGGTGATGGCGGCTCACACACTGGACCCTGTATTCTCATGGGCCTGATGTTGACCCTGAGTTTTCCCAATACTTGCATGCACCTGAAAAGGCCGGCGTGCGTGAGAGAGATTACCCATTGAGCTTGGTGAAGGACAGGTAGCTGGCCTCCCCCTCATACGGCTTGAAGTCCACACAAGTTCTCAGGCGGTACTCCTCCAGCGCCTGCAGGATCACCCCCTTGGCATTCAGGTCTGCAACAATTCAAACCCATAAACACCTAAAGCATCTCCTGGTGGTTAGCCAGGCAGGAACCTGCTTCTGCGCGTCCTACCCAACGAGTCCGTTAAGATGTAAGGAATCGGGAAGGTCCATCTTTTCGTCTGGTCGAGGATCGCATTTCTGCGGTGCTGCGAGACACGTGGACACGGTGAAGATCCGCTTGGACGCTCCTTTCCCGCAGCACCTGGATACTTACATCTCCGGCGATGTCCCCCTCAAACAGGTGGTCCAATCCTACCGTGGCAAAACACACCTTCAGCCGGTGTCCGTGACCGCGGGGCCGTGCGAACGGGAATTTGAGAAAGTTACCTTTGTTGATCTCCGGGATGTCGTCTCTCAGCTCTCCTGCATCCACATCTTTACCTGACAAAGACGGGGACAGCAAACCTCAACCACAAGCTCCCGCTAACACCTGGTCTGCGTTTAAAGGTGAGTGTGACCGACCTGCCGGGGCGGGAATAGCCTCCACCTGCAAAGAGACATCTCCGGGTTTAAACTCTCCTCAGATATTTTCTCAGCGCAACCAAACCAAAAAGCCATTTACCTTCAGGGCTACAATGGCGAGAATCAGCGCGGCGCTCCTGAAGCAAGCCATGTCGTCGTCTGAGCCTGGAGGACTCTGCCCACGGCGGTGTTGTCTAATGAGTAACGTGCACCTGGCATCCAGGTCAGGTGTCCTTACTGCCTGGGACAGAGGCTGGCCATTCCACTCACAACGATAAGAATTTGCACACAATGCAATAACTTGAACTCACAGCGTTTCCCATCGGAGATAATATGCCGCTTTGTTTGTGAATTTTCATGCACGTCATAAATGACGGTGTATCCGACAGAATCCCGGTCTTCTGAGGTGTTTTCTGTGTTCCTCGGAAGTGCCGCGACACAGGGGAACATTTTCTGAAGTGGCAACCGCAACAACCGCAGCTGAGCAAGAATCCGTGCGTTCTGTCTCAGGAGCCGCTCATCTGGACCGAGACACGAGGGTCGCCATCAACGTGGGGGTTGGTCAGTTTGAGGTCAAACTACGCGAAGCAGAAACATCCAAATGTGACGGTAGGGGGCAAAAATCAAGAAAGTCTGGATCACAAGGGAAACACAGGAGGGGGAATTACTGAGCCGCTGAGAACGAGACCTACAAGACCTTCTGGCACCTGGATGAGGGTCACTGACCCCTAACTGTAACCCTGGCGCTGGTGGACGGCATGGCTACTGCTCATGGTTCATCCATGATGGGTTAATTGGGGAAAAAGAATTTCCCAACCGGGATCAATAAAGGATAAATCATCATTGATTATTATCATAGGTCCACTTAAAAAGATGGACAGGAGAACTTGAACTTGAAGGAATCTCACGAGGTTACACAGAACCTGAAACCTTCCTGCTGTGGGCTGGACGTGCTCATCTCTCCACAATGAAGGAATCAGTGAACCCAAAAATAAGCCACAAATGTGTCCGAAAGAAACTAAAATCAAACCTATTCATTTACAGTTCCTCTATCAAAATGTCTGCGCAAAAAGGAAGCAAAAGGAGGTGTGACCGCAAGCAGGAGAAGCAGGAGGTCCTGGGTGAGGAGAAGGTTCTCGCCGTTGGTGGTTGTACTTGGAGGATACGCTGCGAGAAGGGGTTTCCCAGTGAGGACCGGCTCACAACGTGACCCACCTCGGGTTCAGCATCAGAGTCAGCTTGTTCCATTTTATCACCATCTCACCGTTTGAGTCCTGTTTGGAGCGAACCGCCGCCGCAGCTGATTTCCTTCGTGATAAAGCGACTCATCAACGATTTAACAACTGCACGTCCATAAAATTAGAAGATGGAGATCTCAAAGGCCAAGGTCTCCTCTGATAGAACACCTTCATCACCTTCATATTGGGTTACACTGACCCATGCTAGCAGCAGAGAAACCACGCAAGGCGTCATACGGATCATCGCGGAGCAACCGGGCTTGATTTCTGCTCTTGAGGAGCTTTCACCTCCTCATCTGAGAAGCTTCTTCTCTTCGATACTGTTCGGAACTGAACAAGCTTCTCGGACGAGAAGGTCCAGAAGAAATCCGGTCCGGTCGCCACAAAGGATTCACCAGGACTGAGAACCTCCACAGAGCTCAACAGATGTTTGACAAAAAGCCATCTGAGATGTTAAAGAACTTTATTTAACTGCAGTTTCATGAGAAGCTGGGAGGTGGCATGAAGACAAGTGGGTGTAGGAGCTGGAGAACGTCACTCCTTCGGTGCGATGGGAACCTCGGTGTGGATCAGCGACGTGATGTCTGTGGACGGGAAGACGAGCACACGTCACGGGCTGAGTCTGCACCCCTGAGGGCCGAGTCGTTTTTGGTTGCACAAACATCTGACCTTCAAAATCAATGAAGATGATGAGATCGTCGTTCTTGAGGTAATTGCGGCGGCGTAGGTCAAAGTGCTTCACGAAGTTTCGCCATCCGTAAGACGGGCTCCTGAAGCAGTCGCACGACGGGTCGTACGTCCCCACCTTGCTGGGATGGTCCCACCGCAACTTCCCAGGAGAGACTGCTCACCGCAGGAAGACAGAAGCAACAGCAATGGTCAGATGTGAGGACCTGAGAAGTTGCTCCTCATATCTCATGAGGTTGTTTCTTCTGGAGATAAACTGGAGATATTCTGCTGAACTGTTTGGAAAATAAGTCATTATAAATGTTCTTGAAGTGTGTCATTTGATGTTCCTTTTGGCAGAGGCTCCATTATATGAGGTCGCTTCTGCTGCCTCATTTCAAGCTTCACACAAATAAAGTCTGTGGATGAGAATAGCAAGTACCACCTTGACCATCACACATCACCACAACCATTCTCCCGGTCATTCACACGTCTGAACAATGTAGGGTCTCCATGAACTTCCTGCATGTGTTTGGACTGTGGGAGGAACCCGGAGGAACCCCAGGTAGACACGGGGAGAACATGGAGACTCCACACATGAAGGCCCCCTGTGGGAATTCAACCAGGGACCTTCCTGCAGAGGGATGGAGGTTTCAAACCACAGCAATAACGGCTGGAAAATTAACCCGCAAGTAAGTCCATCTATGCATTTTTGTCCTCCCATCATAGAAATAAAGATTAACCCGGGATCCTCTGAGGTCCACCTCGGGGTTAGCATGGATCAGAGCGCACGGGTCCTTCCAGACGTTGGGTCCACTCTCCTGGAACCCGACGGTAGTTCAGCTCTGCCCTCTGTTTCAAAGGTTACATCCATGTTCCCGGGCTCCTCCTCTTTGTTTAACATTAGCTTAAGACCTTTCTTTTTGACAGCACTTATAGCTAGCGCTAGGCTAACCCCTAGATACAGTAGGATAACCACAGGCTTACTCTGCTGAGGCACTCACTCCCTCTCATCAATGCATGGCAGGAACCTTATGTCATCTCCAGAGTCCCCGGGCCCTCTCCTTTTGCAGGCTCTTGGGGGGAGGGGCTTGATCTATTGCAGTGGTCCCACCGGGCGGCCATGAATATTGAAGCCATTATTCCCTCATGTCAAATCTTGTAGCTGCTAGCAATGCCGTTGCTATTAGCATGAGCTCATTAGTGCCCTCATACCACTGGAACTATCACACTATTGCTTTCGATCTCTTTCCAGCCCAGCGGTCGAGGCAGAAGGCCGTCCGCAACGAGGTCTGATCTGTCTGAGGTTCCTGCCCAGTAAAAGTCACTCTTTCCTTGCCGCTGCCTCAAGGTGCTCGCTCCTGGGGGGAATGTTGGGTCTCTTTAGTTGATCCTAAAGAATGTGGTCCAGACCTGCTCTGCATGGGAAGGGTCATCAGACACTCGACTTGACGACTGGAAGGTACGCTCCGCTGTCACCATGTGTTCTAGTACAGCCACAATTACAGATCTGTTTTGAATGGATCGTCAACACAGCTGATTTCTTTGATAAAGGAAGCCTTTGACCGGCCGCTAACTGCAGCGCCATAAAAGAAACAGCCCCAGAGATGGAGATATCAAAAGGCAAAGGTCATGTCATTCAATGACTAATCAGTCTTATCTGATTTCTTCTGCTAAATTTTGACAGAGCTGTCGATTACTTTTAATCCCGACCGTTTACCGGAATATCAGAGTCCCTTACCCTCCGCTCTGTCAGTCGTGAGGCTGCGGGCGGTGGACATCCTCAGCAGAATGTCTGGGTCTTGGTCCATCACAACCATGGTAGCCTGCCGGTTTACCGCCGGCCATTCCATCACCACGTCATTCTCACCGCTAAGGAGGTGGAAGTAGAGCCCGGTGTAGCTCCCGGAATAGTCGCTGTACGTAGACAAGGGCGCAACGCTAACACCGTAAGCGTAGCCCTCAGGGCTGTAGTAACGAGGGCTGTAAAGGACGGTGTCGACATTGGCTGTGTCCATGATTTTTGAGAAGTTGGGAATGGTCCACACAGCATTGGGACAGCGCGTCTCCGTGAGACTGATGTCGTCTAAGTAGATGCCTCCCGATGTGGCCGCAGGGTCCCCGCGAACACCTTGGAAGGTGTAGCGAAACTTAACATCCATTTCCAGCTGGACATGAGCGATCTGCCACTCTTTGTCAGAAGACCCTGAGAACAGAGAGAAATACACTTGGACTTGTTCTCTGACTTACTTCATTCATCATCTGTACCGCCTTTCCTGTAGTCAAGGTCACAAGGGGGTTGGAGTCCTCTCCCTTTGGACCAGAGGTGGGTTCACCCTGGACTAGTCATTCACAAGGCCACATACAACTATCAACCCTTCATTCACACCCCTGATTAGGGTCTCCAATGAACCTTCTGCGTGGCTCCTGGTACGTGTCCATTGGACCTCTGATTTCTGAGCTGCTCTTTCACTGACAGACCAAACTCCCCCTCACAATTCATGGTGGCTCTCCATTCGGACAGACAAACCGCTGAGTTGCATGTCTGCAGGGACTTGACCGGTCGTGGCATATGATGAAGTCACATAATAACGGATGAATTTGCTTTTTGCATAAACACCAGTCAAGGTCCTTGTCAAAATCTCAGTTCCTCAGAACTGAAGAGGCCTCTCGGACGAGGGATGGAAAGTCTTTAAGTGAAGAAATTCAAGTTGCCACAACAAGAAGATTTTTACCAGAATTCACCATGACCTAGATGACCGAGAGCCTCCACCGACATACCAGAAAACGTGCGTATCTTCCTTAATGCTCGAACATTGCCCGTGCCATCGTCCATCTTGACCCAGATCACCAGCTTGTCCTCTGGGCTTCCATTCATCTTGTAGAAGAACTGCAGACACTGAACCTTTCTCTTGGGGTAGAGAATTCGAGAATTCAGCACAGCCGAGTTGGTAGCTTTCTCGTTTGAAGTGTTGAATTCCATGTAGAAACCAGCATCTGGAAAAATCAAATGGAATTTTGTTGATTTTTTTTTTTTCTTTGCCCTGCTTGAAATGGAAATTGACCGTGTTCAGAATTCCAGGAGGCTCCTACCTCTGCACCTTCCGAGCAGGGTGTGATCCTCCGAGTCCACACTGCTCTTGGTGTACACCCATTCACCCTTGTCAGAGGAGGACTGGATCATCCCGCAGACACTGGGGTCCTCAAAAGCACACTGGTCCAGCAGCGTAAGGGGACCAGCTGAGGAAGAAGGTTTGCACAAAGATACCACAGTTGGGCATTTAAAGCAGCTTCTGTGTTTGAAGATACTGCCAAGGAACTATGTGATGGGCAGGCTGACGGGATTATGATGTTTGCAGATGACATTGTGATCTGTAGTGACGGCAGAGAGAAGGTGGAGGAACATCTAGAGAGGTGGAGGTATGCCTTGCAAAGGAGGAATGGCGGTTCGCCACAGCAGGACAGAATACATGTATGTGAATGAGAGGATTTAAAGTACCCAGGGTCAAGAGTCCAGAGCACAGAAGAGGCGGAGAAATGTTTGCAAGCAGTTTGTTCCGAAGATAAAGGATGCTGAGGTTGGAGCTGCCAGGGAGGAGGTCAAGAGCAAGACCAGAGAAGCTGATTGGCTGAGGCGACCGCTGAAGGGAGCAGCCCGAAACAAAAGGAGAGGAAGCTCCTCCCCTGAGTTTGTACTGAAAACACTCTCCAAGCAAATGTTTACAAGGGTCCAGGAGGTTCACGGGACCTTTGTGTCAGTTTCATAGGTTCAGCCTGGAATCACGTGGACCTTACGTACAGCAGTTATACATCCGATTCATCCTGAGGGCGTCGTGCTTGCTGAAGTCGAGGTACTGGCCGATGATCTTGTAGAACTCCGGGATTTTGGTGGTGACAGTGGGAAAGTTGGGATCCACGTTAAAAGAGAAAGGCCTGTAATGCATGACCGACTCGTAGTCGTACTGCGTGTTTTGGTCTGTGACGAAGTCGTCGTTGTATTTGTTGAAGTTGTGCTCCATTCCTGCCGGGCAAAATGAAAACATTTTCAGACACGTCCACCGCTTGACTGGACTGCAAACCGGACCTTCTGTGAAGCTACGTCTAAACTGGGTTACCTGGAATAACCTGATTCAGCCAGATATTGACATAGTCGTCCCGGTCCGTGCGTGACTGTTCATGATAGAAGCCTAAAGCGTGGAGGAGTTCGTGCTCAATAACGGCCTTGTGGTCGCAACCATCGCCCAGAGAGAGAATCTGACCGATGTGCTGGTCGCCAACGCTGGAGAAGCATCTATGAGACACTCAACATTAGTTCTAATCGTGAACGAAAAGGACAATTTCCCATGATACAATTAGCATCTGTTGGCAAGGCAGCCGGCTGGGTAACCCGACTTCACGGTTCTACACCTGACGTAACCTCGATACTTTGGGTCCAGTGGGCTTCCTGCCTTGAACATCCCCGTCTGCACACCACCCAGGTGACTGGTTGTACAGTCAGTTCCACGTCCCCATGCCCATTTGTGTCCAACCAACGTGCCACATACAGGTCAGCTAGCTTCGGTGGAAGGCTGACATGATGCGGACGCGTGGAAGACGACAGCACAACCCCTTCCCCCTCTGGTAGGAGGTGTAGGTCAGTGTATACCTGCACTACCGGACCCAGGAGCAGCTGCTACTCATAAGCCACCACTCTGGAGAACACATGGATACTCACACTTCTATGTTTGAGTAGAACAAGATCTTCTATCCACACAGAGGAGGCAGACTTTAGGTATTTCTTAAAGTAACAAGGTGTCTTGGAGTAAGCCTGCTGTCTCATTGAAGGATCAGGGGGTCCTGATGGGTCCCGAGACCCGGTGTCCTTTGGTTGGAAATCAATGGTCACCTCAAGTCAGACAAGAGACTCACCCTCCTCTCTTCTCAAATTTGATGTAGGTCTTCTCTCCTTCATAAGGTTTGAAGTCAATGCAGGATTTCAGCCGGTACATCTCGAATGCCTGGTGGACGCATCCTTTAGCGTTGAGATCTGTAGGTGACAGAAACATGCAAAGCTTTAGCACTCCACTGGGACTGCCATTCATTCTGCCACATATCCTGCCCTCAGGTTGCAAGAGCCTATCCCAGCTGTCACTGGAGAAGATGACCATTCACCCGGTCATCCACGCATCTGGACGTGGGTCTCCAATGAAGCTCCTGCATGTGTTTGGACTGTGGGAGGAACCCGGAGAACCCTGAGTAACCCCATGCAGACACAAGGAGACTCTACATAGGAAGGCATCCCGTGAGAGTCCAAACAGGGACCTTCTGGCCGTGAAGAGGAGGTGCTGACCACTGCACCAACAAGCCGCCCACTAAAATGTCCATGTTCCTCCTCCCATCCTGGAGGCTCTTCTGGTTCTGAATAGTAATCTGAACTCAAGAGGTCAACCACGTACCCAGGTCGTCGCCCAGAATGTAGGGAATCGGAAGCTTCCATCTGGTTCCTCTGTCAATGACTGCGTTCCTTCCCTCCTGGAACATCATTTGTGGACAGTTGTGAAGGTGGAGACACACACCTGGACGGATCCGTGATTTGTTCCAAAACAGAAGGTCCGAAGGCCTCACTCACCGGAATCAAAATATCCCCCTCCAACAGATTGGCGTCCGAACCTGCAGGACAGAAACATGCAGCTTAGAGGACATGTCGTAGTGGATCTCATTTTCAAACACCGGCACGTCATTTCTCACCTGGATTCAGAATGGGGTTCTCGTCTTCTCCGTTCTCGTACACCTCTGGAAGGAACGCACACACACACAAACCCCCCCTTGTACTCAAGGAGCATACTACGATGGCTGTGGAGGTTCCCAGTCACCCAGGAATCTTCTTGTCGTGGCAACCGGACTCGAATCTCTTCGCTTGAAGACGTTTCAGCCCGCATCCCAGAGGCTTCTTTGGTTCTCAAGCCTCCCGGATGAGGGTGAAGACGTTCAAATACAGTTGCCACGACAAGAAGCATACTGTGATCGCCTCTAAAGTACGAACGTACCGTGTAAGTCCGGTGAAACGGGGATCTGTGAATCAGAGCGCCGTTGGACGGTTAGTCATCGTTTCAATCTGTGCTTTCAATTTACCGGATGATTAGGTACTTACAGCGTGTGAAGCGGTTGAAGCCGCCAGTGCGAGCAGAAACAGCACGCTGTGCATCTTCTGGCTGGACGTCCACTGAGATTTGCTTCCTTGGGTGCGTCTTGTGCAGAGATGGGACGCTTGCTGCTCCAGGTGATTTCATGCCGGCGATAAAAGCGCCACCGTCGGACTTTGACTCAGGAGTGTAACTGATTGGAGGAGCTCGGAGGCTGGGCTCTGCAGCGTCACGCCGTGAAGGTTTATTGTCCAGCGGCACCTTGTTTTGTTAGAAGAAAGTCCCAACACTGAGAAGGTCATCAGGGTTACCTGGGAGGGAAGAACCGGTCACTTCCTGAACAAACAGACTGGAAATGATCATATATGAGCTTATGTATGTATCGCCACACACACACATACATATATATGCACACACGCATATATATATATATATACATATAGCGTCACCCTCTTAAAATAATCGCCTATGTCATTTTTTAAGATTTTTCAGGAAACACAAAAAACTTTTTTGAATTTGAAACACTCTTGACAAAGGCAATTTCTACTAAAGGGCACAATCTGTTTAACTGAGGATGTAGGCAATTTTGCCAGTGGTGGTCAGCATCATGAGATGATTTAGGCAAATAAAACATTTTGTAAAAAAATGACTTAGGCGATTATTTTAAGAGGGTGACGATATATCCCTGACTAATGTCCGCTTTGCGTGGACATGGTTCTTTAAGCAGAAGGTGCCTGGGTGAGTAGAGTGTAATTTCCTGTCACTTTATCTTGGCTTTGTTTGGACTCAAACTTAGTCCTGACGCCACCGATCAGAGCCAGAGAGTGGAGTTGTGGGAATTTGAGTCAATGTGCAGGAGTTAAAAGTTGCCAATTAGCCAATCACCTGCCTCCGTCAGACATGGACTCGCCTGATCCTCTCCTCACTCCCAAAGAACGACTGCCTCCTGTCTTCTCTTCAGTAAATGTCACACACTTGTCCCTCCACCTTGACCCTTCCACCTTCTTTACCTCCCCTCCCTGCAGCCCTGTGGTTCCTCTCATTCATGCATGCATTGTGTCCTGCAGCAGCTGAGCTCCTCTCCTGGGTCATACCTGCACCTCTCTTGATGTCACAAAGATTAAATCCTACAAATCTTGGATGAAGGTTCATTCCAGCATGTCCATTTATCTAAATGCACACCGGCCGTGCAACACAGACGAGGTGGCCGAGTGGTTAAGGCGATGGACTGCTAATCCATTGTGCTCTGCACGCGTGGGTTCGAATCCCATCCTCGTCGGTACTTTTCGTGCTTTTCTCCGTGGGCTTCCTTCAGCCCTCATATCTCCGTGACGTGATCGTCATGCAGGAAGTCGACGAACTGCGCGGAAAATAAATCGCCATACATGAAAGGCGGGCTCCGTTCACCATGGAGCAATGACGCCGGGGCTAAATGCTAAGCTAACTGCTTTTAGGGATGGTGGGACTTGCACCTGTGCCAGGTGTGCGCAGAGCTTCGGACCTTCATCTTCACTCTGGCCACAGCGAGGATCACCGGAAAACACCGGAAACGGAAATGCAAAGGCGGGTGGATGGAAAAGCAGTATTAAGAGCGTGTGCACAATTTTACTGTTATGTGTGTGTATGTGCAGGATTGTGAGTTCTAAAATGTTTGTGCTTTGCCCCCCTCCCCTGGGACAAAAAAACAAAACAAACGATGATATGTATGTATGCATGTATGTATGTATGTATGTATGCATGTATCTATGCATGTATTTATGTATGTATGTATGTATATGGTTCTGAGATGGCTATTTGGATGAGTGGTCACTTCTGACAACCGACTACTGGTACTTTGGATCTTCAGTGACTGAATTGCACTTTTTGTGAGTCACTTTGGGTAAAAGCGTCTGCCAAATGACTGTAATGTGATTTAATGCGCAAAATGTTGGGTTGTTGATAAGTGTGTGTGCAGAATACTGTGTATTAAGTGTGTGTGTACAGAATGTTTCGGTTAAGGGTGTGTGTGTACAGAATATTGTGTATTTAAGTGTGGGTGTCACCAGAATGTCGCTGTTAGGTGTGTGTACAGAATATTATTTATTTAAGCGTGTGTGTGTAAAGTATCCAGACAGAACTTCAGCAGACAAACTCCAACCTGGATGTCAGTCATGGAACCATGGAAGGAGCGCTAACCTTCGATAGACATGTTTGCATCATCTGGCAAACAAACCACTGAGCCTTCACACCTCAAGCAGGGGAAGAGAACCAACCCTCAGAAGGTTCTTCTTCTCAAGACCGACCCAAGCCCAGGATTCCCAGTGAAAACCACCTTGCATTCTGACACACACACACACATCACACGTGGAGAGGTGGATATAGTTTTATTATCAGTTGATATACATTTACACAGAGAATGAGTGGGAGTGGTGGAGGTGTGAACATGGAGTCAGCATCTCCTCAAAGCTGGTTAGATACACGAGAGCAAAGAATGGATGGGACGTCAGATACCCCGATGCGAATGAGGGCGCCGAGGACTGACGGACGTCTGCTGAGAGCAGAGCATACAAGAACAATATTGCGGGCTGAAGGTCCATCGGCCGCCTCGGCCCGTTTGTCTCTAGAAGGTTGGTGTGAACGCCTCCTCCGACTATCAGCGACCCACCTCGCGATCAGTCTCACCAAAGGCGCGACGGACGGGGAGAAAAGGAAAAGCTACGCGGTAGAAAACAGCGTCATAAAAAAAGTGGATCTGCTGGAGAAGATCTGAAAGTGGGATGGATGGAAGAAGCGAGAACTCCATCTTTGCTCATTTTGTTTATTGGTCGTTTCCAGCGAGGACGCGTCTGGATCTTCGAGATCTCCAAGGAGCTGAAGCGGGAGCCAAAGGCTCCAGGACAGGAGCTGCTTGTCTCCAGAACTAATTGCAGATGCTCCTCCAGCAGTTTGTGATCATCTACCGTGAACGGACTTGCCTTGAAAAGCGAATCTATGAGCGGGGCTCCGGAGTCCATGCGACGATGTCAAACCGAAAAAAAAAAGATATTCCCCTCTGTCCCCTGAAGGCGGCGAGGACGAGCGGGGCTCCGCCGCCGTGAGACGACGCGGTGGCGTGAGGAGCAGACGGAAGCTGGGCTTAAGAGACGGAGCAGCCCGTGTCCTTCTGAGGCTTCAGGTCCGGTTCCTTCATCGGCTTCACCTCTTCCTCCTTGGCTTTAGCCTGGAGGACAACGGGAAACGGACAGAAACAACAACGGCCGTTGAACATCATCATCACCCGGAGGATCACACACATCATCTCCCGAGGAAGTCACGGAACGCATTTCCTGCTTCCGTTACCTTGCCATTGCTGGCTCCTTTGGTGAGGTCGAATGTGGCGTACACCTCCGCCGTGCACTCCTCGTTGAGGGGCGGGAGCTCGAAGGGCACAGGCTCCGCCAGGCCGTAGCTGGCTTTCAGCTCCAGGAGCGGGGCCTCGGCCGGGACCTTGTGGAAGTATCTGGGGAGATTCAGAGGAGCGGAGAGGTGGGTCTCCGTGAGGTCAACCTGCCGGGAGGCCTCACGGCAGAGCGTGCAAACGGACGCTTCCTCCGGCGCTCACATGAAGCCGTTCTCCCTCTGGCACTTCTCCAGCGTGTTTTTAATGAGGCCACCCAGCTTGAGGAAGAACAGCTGCTCCGAGGGCTTGGCCGTGGTCCCCGGGCCTCTGGTTTGGCGGTACTCTTTGCAGAGCGCCTCGGCGTGGGCGTAACCTAAACACACACCTCTGTTAGCGCCGCGCCGGAGGACGTCGCCACGATGTCTGAACACACTCAGGACACACCTGCTGACCCGAAACTCTGCGCATGAGTGAGAACATATGAACCGGCACGTAGATACACGCCGTATTGGCCCAAAGCAAAGTAGACTAAAGCTGTAAGGCCGAACTTCTCATCCAAACACCCATCACATAGGAATGTAATCCTAACAGAGGACCTGCCGAGTCCACTGAGACGCTTTCGGTCCGGGACACACTTACACTTCTCGGCCTCCTGAAGAGATCGGATGGCCTCGCCGCACTTGTCACTGGCCAGCAGCGTCTGTCCGTGGTAGCAGTAGGCCTGCCGAAAGATGCAGGGTTAGTGTGGGTCCTCGTGCAGATCACAGGTACGACTGCCGTGTGTGTCGTGATCAATTACATGTCAACAAGCAGTCATGGCGTCCCTTTTGTGAAAATGCTAGTTTTTAAGTTAACAATTTTGACCTAAGAGGTCTTCATACTATGCGGTTTTGCAATTGTTAAGAGGGTACAACTTAGTTTGCAAACTGTGTTTTAGCAATTGGGGAAAACTGTATAATTTATGCATTCTATACTAGGCTATTAATCCTGCGGTGAGGGGCCACAGTTTGGGTTCACCATGGGCCGGCCACACACGCACGCACACACATTTAAGGACGTCCAACCAATCACACATCGGGGTCAGTAGGGAACCCCACGTCGGAACATGGAGACTCCACACAGGAAGACCTCCAGTGGGAATCCGACCAGGGACTTTTTATGCCTCTATTCATTAATATTTCACATCAGTTGTTTCGCAGGAGGTCTGCCGAGACCTCTACGATGGCACTACGATGAGAACTTAACGGCTGAAGGGGGGCTCCATTATTGCCTGACCTCTGGACCCCGTGCACTCACGTAAGCCATGTAAAAGTGCTGCTTCAGCTGCAGGTACTTCCTCCACTTGCTGCTGCACTCGGGCTCCAGGGTGTTCAGCATGTGGTCTGAGAGACGGGAAGCATACTTTGATCAGCCTCAGCGGAGAGCGCGCCCGTGACAGTGGCTCCAGAAAATCCACCGGATCACCACTCACCAGCTCTCTGGTAGAAGTTTGCCGTCTCGAAGGCCAGCGCCGCGACGATCGTTGCATTGTGCTTCAACTCGATGGCTCTCGCAATTGTGACTGAAAACAGGAACACACAATATATAAATATATATTTTTAACAAACCCTTCATTTTTAATTTAAGATGTTTTTCTGATGGTTTTTGTTCATCATCCGACAGTCTGGACAGCAGCTTGACCATGTGGGATTGTTGAGAGCTCGACCACGGTTCGAGGCAGACGATTGGCAGTGGCCCCCTCTGAAGGGAAGGGCTCAAAACAAGACTCACTGAGTTGGCGTGAAAGGAGTTCCCTGATACAAATGCTGCTCAGACTCGACAGACCGGCAACACGAGCAAATGAGTTGAACCGGAACAGGGAGCTCCATATGTTCTACCGCTCTGAGGTTCAGGGCGCCATCTTGCTGGCAGGCAGGCATCGAGGCGGAGGACGCCAACGGCGCCGACAAAAACTCATCCAAACGGCTAAGTGTGTTGACTCTGAGCTCGCCACCCCGGACGAGCTGGTCAACGACAGACTACTGGCAAAAATGACCAGTCGTCAGTGAGCTTGGCCACAGGGCTGCGATCACCGGGCTCTGTGGCCCAGCGTTAAGTATCAGCAAATGGTGAACCTGACCGACTGCTGGGCCGTCAACTGCGAAATCATCTGCTGATAGCAAAGTGCAGTGAATTAGCACCATCTGCTGGTATATATTCACTGACATCAACATCAACGCGTATCTTTGCCATCAGTCTTTCTAGAAAGCACGCAAATATAAACAAAGAAATGTCTTCATAACACTAGATCAGTGGTTCTTAACCTGGGTTCGATCGCACCCCAGGGGTTCGGTGAGTCAGTCTCAGGGGTTCGGCGGAGGTCAAGACACACATTGGCGATGACATCACTGGCCGCAGGTGATCACGCTACATAGCTCGGCCTATCCGTGCTGCGGGGATTTTGGCGCGCTCAGTTGTAGTTATTTGTGACTGTCGTGATGGTACGTCATGTGATTTCTTTCTTAATATTTTAATCCCTTCATACTAATTATGTCGGGCAAAAAAAGAAAGCGGTCGGAAGAACACGTACGATACGGATTCACATGTATGACGGAACCGGATTGGAATCGATGTCCTAACTGCATGATTTGGAATGACAAGATGAGCAATTCTAGTCCAGCACCGGCAAAACTAAGGGAAGGCTTCCTTCAGCTGCATGGAGATGGGAGCTACAAGAACATAGCGCTTGCTGAATTCAAGGTGAAGGGAGCCAGATTCCATGAAAAGGCTACTCCGCCTGTTCTTTGTACCCATCGACGAAACGATCCTCCATCCAATAAAGAAGGGTTCGGTGAATGCGCATGTAAAACAGGTGGGGGGTTCAGTACCTCCAACAAGGTTAAGAACCACTGCACTAGATGTTAGACAGAGAACGAGGCTGTCCCCCTCCTGTACCTTCCTGCGCTTCCGCCTGGCACTGGATGATGTAGGTGTCGATGACTCGTGGCTCCAGGTCTCGGCCTTTTTCAGCGGGAGTGATGAGACGGGGGATGTGGGCTTCCTGCAGCAAAACAGCATCATCTAACATGAGTCGCTGAGAAATGTGCAGGTGTGATGGCAACCGACATCCAGATTATTCTCAGAAATGTCTTTTCAGAAAAACAAGAAATGAACATGCAAATGTAATTTGGGGTCACAGCATTATTCCCGTGTTACGACTTCTTCCGCTTCTCCTGATGAGTTTTGTGTAATTTCTCATTCTAAACAATTGAACTAATATCTTTTTATTAACCAGAGGCGTCTCACAGGATTTAACAGCATTTAAATCCATTTATAAGGAGAATAAGATTGTTCTGGGCTGTGACATTCAGACTGTTTACTCCTGGATATTATCAAGTGGCTTACAAAGACAATTTATAGCACATAAATATAGTTATTACACCAATCAATCCAGTGTGATAACAGTAGATTTCCTTGCGCGGGATAAACTTAGCATCAAATGTTTTCTGCTCTCACCTTCAGGTTTTTGAAGATTCCAGCCGCGACCTTCAAGCTCCGGTGAACATCTTTGGCCTCGGCTTCGGATATGCTTTTGGAAAGCACAGTGTCACAGACAAAACAAGGCACAAAAGAAAACAGCATAAAACGGTACAAAGGCGCTGCACCTACTTTTCTTTCCCTGCTAGCCTCGACGCAAACTTGGTGTACCACAGGGCTACGTTGAAGGCCATGGAGACCAGCTCAAAGATGGCATCCTGCTGGGCACTGAGAAGGAAGGAGAGGGAAAAAAGTGTTGGGTTTTTTTTTCACTTATTCATTGTGAAGGAGTAAATAAATTCTTCGCACTGGAGGTATCATTACCGGTCCAGGTGCCAGAATTTGAGTGAGTCTGGAGGATTACAGGATTACGGCAGAGTTCCAGCTGCAGTTTGCATCATAAAAACTAGTTTATTGTGAAGTAAAGAACTTCACGGACCTTTGAGGTCATTTTTTTCCGACAAGTGTAGGAACAGCCATTTTGCAGTCATAATTTCTCGGCACGTGTATTTATGTGGGTTCAGATAATATTGCGATAATTGCTGGAAAACACCTCGCAGTTTTCATAGCAATTTTTTTCTGATTTGCTTGTCACTTTTTTCTCCTTTTTCTTTATTTGGTCAATGGTCCTCCGGGATCAATAAAGAATTCCTGATTTTGATTCTGAGTAAATGCAGTATCACTCTGTACCTCGGTGTGTTTCCTTGTAAAGTGTCAGTCCACTTGAAGTTCTGGATGAATCTCATCTTGTTCTCCTGTGTCGTTCCATCCAAAGATGAGATGAAGCCTGTTTTACCATGAAGCGTAACAAGAAATAAACGCCAGCAAAAAAAAACAAGTAAACAACAAAAGCTAGTTAGTTAAGAAGCCAAAACAATGTTAGAGGAAAAACCAGAAGAAACACATTAACTAGATGGAGGGACAGTGGTGGAACATCTTCATATTTATAGTGGAGCCCCACCAACATTGGCTTTACAACCTGCAACAACCACATTCAGCAGAGGTCAATTTAATAATCAGACATTTTTAGGAACAAAAAGGCAATAAATGAAACAATAAATATATCATGCAGTGTTTCTCTTCAGAATAAGACAGGGTCAGCATGAATAGATATTGGAATGTTTAAGACGTGCAGGTATTTACTTATTGTTTGGTAAGGGCGCCAATTTTGGTGAGTTAGCGGCACAGTAAAAACGCCATCTGTCATCCGTATTCTTAGCGTTTAACGTACTGGCCAACATCGAACCACATAAACAAATAAACAGCACAATAAAGTGATCAGACATGGACGCTGATCCGATGAAGATTGGCAAGCCAGCTCGAGATAGCTATGGATGTGATCATTAACTCAAGAGAAGTGGCAAACAAACCTGAGATAAGACATTCACATTGAGTATGTGGGTACACACGTCACACCAAATCCAGGCATTTACCGTGAAAACCCACCTTGTAGGAGAGCAAAATAGGCATCCGCTGCACTTTTCATGACCTCGGCGTTACAGGTGACGTCAGTGAATATTTCCAACAGCCTCATCCTGGTTGTTCTCAGCTCACTGTGAATATCAAAACAAAAAAAATGAAGCGTATGGGAAAAATCCTCCAACACTAGGGCTGGTATTAAGTCATCGTTGATCATTGTTCGGCTAGTATTTTGTCATCATTGATCACCTTTATCTAATTTGTAAATCCTGAATTTAGTCATGTATACATACATGGATTCAAACACACAAAGTTATGTTTGTCTATGTCAATTGTATGAAATTTGTTTCATCGTTTAACACGGACCTGTTTTTTGTACATTTTGTTTGTCACAGATGCTATCTATTGGTTCTACCTCTGAGTGGAGAGAGGCTGAATATCTCAACACGGTTGAGGACTGAGGACTGGGTATTGGAACCGAGATCTCATGAACCCGGAGCTCGTCAAAGTACCTTGACATCGTTGCTGGTTCAAGAAACCAGTTTGACATAATGTGAGCTTTGTGACACGGGATGTCATTTTTATGTGGTGACAGTCATCTAAGTGTGCCAAGAACAGGTACTTCAGACCTTCACGTCATGAAATGCTACAGTGGAAATTGGGACTCATCAGACCAGGCAACATATTTCCCAGTCAAACATTTGCGGCCTCGGTTTCTTAACTGGCAGAACTGTTAAGTGTTCCTACTTTGAGTTTTCAGGTGCCGTGTTATCAACACGGCATTCTTATCCGGAGGATTCCTTCCCGGGATGCTATCTTTTCCACATCAATGTTCATGAAACCGCAGAAACGGTTCATCGTTATCAAAACCTATCGTGGCAACTTATCCAAGTTTCCCTGCTTGAATACGTTTCACCTCTCATTCCTCTTCACTTTGTGAGGAAGCTTCTCAGAGAGGGGAACCATCTACATGGAGAGAGAGCAAGTCTTCACAGACAGGGCTGTTGTTGAAATCTGCAGCACATCAGCAGCTTCTGAACTTCTTGAGACCACAACACCCATCATTCAAGTCCCTCGAATCCCCTACCTTTCCCATTATGATCCTTGTGTAGATTTCCACCAGTTCTGGACCCTGTTTACACATCCAAAGGCAATGGCCTACCACTGAGTGCTTAGTAAATTAGACAAGTGTTAAATATGCATTGGACATGAATAATCATTCGGTGTCACTGATGCATCTAACACCTGTGTGTGACATCAGTCACCGGCAGAGGTAAGGATGAAGACACACCTGTGGAGAACACGACATGTATGTGAGACATACTTGCATATCTTATTGGCCGCGGGGCTTCCTGCCACCCCGTAGTAGTTGAAGGACACGGGGGCTGTCGCCTTCAGGGGGTTTCTGTGGAACCAGTGTGCCATCCTGTGGACGCGGGCGAGGCTGTGGACGTGGAGAGACCAGACAAGGGGGTCGTCAGCGGGCCGGACCCTTCAGACTCCGCAACCGACCGTCAAAACGCGGCTTTGTGGAGGCTAGAGTTATGCTAGCGGCTAAATCACGGCGAACGTCATCGCAACAAAATGGTCGATACAGCCTGGCTTTGAACGCTGTGTATTTACGCCGTTTAGCTTCGCCACTAGGTTTGTTATCTCACCGGCAAATTGGCAAAATGTATCTAAGGTTGAGGAAAATCCGTTTGGTTTGTGTGTGCGGGGGGGAAAGGTAGAGAGGAATGGAGTAGATCAACTGACGGCTAGCTTAAATCATGTCATAGTCTGAGAATACGGCTAGCATCGAACCGCCAATCGACGAGAGAGCAGACTCAATGTGAAGAATGGTACGAGAAATGTTAAATTAACAAAGGGGTGTGAAGCTTACCAGTCCTTCTGTTGCGGGGGTTGAGATGTTTGTTGTCCTCGGGTAGAAAGCAACGCGATCGCCAGTTACTTCCGGAAATACAGCCAGAGCGGGGCTCCAGGCGACAGCCAGCTGAGGACACGCCCACCGCCGCTGCCTCAAGCCGGGGCGGCCGCTTTCATGCCATCAACAACAGCCCGTTTTCTGGGATGACCACCTTCTTTGACCCCCTGTGACAGCCGAAAAACGCAGGTGTTGCTTAGAAACCGTGCTTTAAACGGCCCTTCGCAGCTTTCACACCAAAAGGAAGAGACTACGTGGGATGTGGAACGCAAACACTCGCTTTACGACGGAGCCCGAGCTGACCAATAGGAACGCTTTAGTCATGTGACGTAACCCGGAAGTCCTGCAACACGGCTGGAAGCAGCCCGAGATGTAAACAAGCCTTAGCCTCACACGCTGAACACAATCACTATCACTATCACAACACTTTATTGATCCCAGGGGGGGGGGGGGGACGACTTGCTTTTTGTTGAAAATCTAAATAGAATTCAATTCAAAAAGAAATCATGAAATAGCGAATAAGAATAAAATTAAAACGGTAAAGACCAAAATGAATGAATATAATATAAAAATATAAATGGTGGACTGATACCACCAAAGAGCTCCACTGAACGCCACAGGAGGTCTTTCCTACCTGAGGCTATCAGACTTTTTAATTCCTCTTCCCTCGGCCGCAGGGAATCTTCAATCTTTGTAGTTACTGCGAACAGCTAAGACAATTTATATTTCATTATATTTCTTATTCTTCCTCCTTTCCACTATTGTCTATTACTGTTATGTTTTTACTTGAAACTCTGGCACAACAATTTCCTTCGGGACTAATAAAGTTGTTCTCATCTCATCATCATCATCTCATATAAATAACGTTAAATAAAGTTAAACTATATGTAACGTGTATACATGTGGATTTCCAAGTACATTTATATGTACTATTTGGGTGTATGAATCATGCACACTGGTTCTTTGGTAATTCCGGCGAAAGATATCACAGTTGCTATGTAAAGTTTGTTAAACTCAAAGTAACTTGAAATGGGTCGAAAGATTCCTAAAAAGAATCTGCAAAATGATATGTGGTTGTCTTTTTTAATGTAAATGACAGTCTTGTGATTGAAAATTCCTACAGAAAAATAACAATCGACGAGTTTATGTAAGTATATTAACAAAGTAACACATCTGTTATATTTGTGCAAAACATAATAGTCTCCATACGGATATATATGTATATATATACTATGTTATGATCCATCCCATTTGCCCAGGGATGTCAATATATAGGGCCTGTGATAACAATCAGTTCCAGAAAGCAGCACAGAAATGAAAATGACATTTTATTTATTTTGTTTCAAATTGTTTCCCATGATAAGCTGAAGAAGAACAGAGAAAAAACAAAGAGTAAAACCGCCAGCCTTCCCAGCTGAGGCATTGTGAAACATACAAATTCATTTTCACAGTTTTCACATTTTTAAAGAACCTCTTTTCCTATTTCGTTGCTTGCGCTCAACACATTCTGCATGTCTGTTTATTAAAACATTCATTTCGCTGATGCACATCCACAAAAGCATTTTGAAGTCTGACACACACAAGTTGGGACATATTGAGACCACAGAATAAACTCCACATAAAATTGCACCCAAAGTTTGGCAAGTATTTTAGGTGCTGTAATGGCAAAAAACTTCAAAAGATCAAAAGGCACTTTTGGTTCAAGGCATTTCACATCGTTAAAAGGCAAAAAGAAAACATTTAAAAATTCCGACATGCTCCCGAATAGAATCTAGAAAATGGAAAATTGACACTTTGCTTAAAAAAAAAAACTTCTGTTATAATACCCTATGGAAATGCACATGAATGCACTCAATGATTTGCAGTTAAATCTCAACATGGCCCTTCATCAAAGAGGCTGCAAATATTGGAATGCAGAATAACTAAGTGCTGATCCTGATGGGTGCGTAGCAACAGCTTGTCTTTTACAAGACACAAGCCGCCCCCGCCTTTAGACAGTGAATTGACGTGACACGAGTAAAACAAACAAACAGCCTTGTGACAACTGGAAACCAGTCCAGGTTGTACCCAGTCCCCCAACATAAGCTGGGATTGGCTCCAGCCCACCGCAACCCTGTGTTCAGGATCAGCGGTAGAGATTTAATGAATAAATAAGGCCGCCTATTATTATCGCACAGAGATGCAGTCGCTACTCTTCTTTTTGAATCCCCAAGACATCGTCAAACAGATTGGAATTAAGGCAAATGTACCCATTTGAGTAGAAGTTACACGGGAAACTTGTACAACAAGCATCCTGTGCTGCCGTCTCAGGCAAAGGCACCAAGGTATTTAGGAATTATTTTCCATTCGGGTTTGCGGTTGATACTTTGGATGTAGAACAGAGCGACGAGGCCTGCTTTGAGCGTGCCATCTCAGAAACAGAATACACGAGTAGGGACTGCAGAAGATGAGATCTTTGTGTTTTCAGTTGTTTTCTGAGGCACACCTAGTGACAAGCTGCAGCCTCTGAACTCCTCAGAGGTCTAATCTTCTGCAAATAGCCCCGTTGGTTAAAGACAACAGTTTAAAGTCCTTTGGCGTATTTGTTGCATAAACGTCAGCGCTGGCCCCTGCCAGCCTCCTCCCTGCTGTCAGCCTGTCTCTGGCGGCTGGAGGACCTTCTCCATCAACAGCCTGCTTCCATGACCTCAGGAAGTTTGGTTTAAAAGGTCAAGATAAGAGAAACGACTCTGCGAAACAATTCAAATAAATCACATATAACTCAAAATAAAGGTAATTTGGTTGAATTCTTTGTGCTCCATCCAGGTCTTGTCTTCTCCTGGTGGTTTTTCATCTCGGCCGTAAGCGGCCGTGGGTAAAAGGCGAAGTCTACAGCCGTTTGGCGTAGTTTTTGCACAGCGTGTGGTCCCGGACATCCCCCCAGCCGCCGTTCTTTATGTGCGGCTTGTGCTCCACCTCTTTAGCAGCACTGAGAACCAGACTCTCGGGAAACAGCGAGCTCTTGACCACCTGAAGAAGCAACTCGACCTTCTGCCAGACCTTCTCCGGCTGGCAGCTCCCCTCCTGGTGAAGCCCGCAGTCTCCGGTGTGAACGACCCGGGACCCCTCGGCCGCCAGGACTTTGAGGGGTTTGGATATGCAGGTCCCCGAGAGATGCTGCAGGGTCCAGTCCCAGTTGTAATCGTCGTAGGTGCAGAAGTCGTCGCTGCATCCCATCAGCTTGTAGTAGACCTCCCTGGAGATGGCCATGCCCATATTGTGTTGGGCCGACATCCAGCCGCTCGTCACCACTTTGTCGGTCAGTTTACTAAAATCCTCTGGGCTGTTGTGGTTCCCCAGAGCCAGCAGGTCGCAGTCCGGACACCTGCGGCTCCTGAACTCCGCCGCCAGCTTGTAGAAGTGGAAAAAGTCGGGCAGGACGTAGTTGTCCTCCTCCAAGAAGACGACGAAGCCGCCGTAGCCCTGAAGGGCTCGGACCCGCTCCCACACAAAGTGCAAGGTCCACCACCAGTGGTGTTTGGCCTGGGTGACCTGCGCCTCACGATAGTGCCCGTAGGAGTCCGGGTGGCGCGCGTTCAAGCAGCCCGCCTTCACGGCGCTGGCCGGGGACATGTTCCGGGAGCAGTCCCGCGGGCCCTGGCCCGGAAACACACCCGGATACAGCTGGGTGCTGAAGGGGAAGTAGATCTGCAGCGCTTTGCAGAAAGTCACCTCCCGCACAATGGCGTCTATTTCCTCCGAGAAGAAGTCGTGGCTGAACACCAACAGGAGGTCCTGGACCTCGGCGGCTTTCTGCAGCGACCAGATGAGCAGCCGCAGGTAGTCCGTCTTCTTGTGGACCTGGATGACCACGACCAGCTCTGGGTCCCCCGGGAACTTCTCCGCGTTATGGACTACCTGCCTGTAGTTGGCGCTGTACACGGAGCGGGTCAGCGCCGACAACGAGGTGAAGTCCAGCCCGGCCCCCGGGGGGCCCGGGGTCCCCGGTCGGGGGGCCACCCTGGCGTCGGACCCGGGCCGGATCAACACCAGGGCGGAGAGGAACAAAGTTCCCACCGCCACGGAGACGCACAGGAACGCCACCGCGTTCCGCCGCAGCAACCGGAACCTCATGTCTTCGCCGCGGATAACCGGAAGGCGTCCCGGAAGGCGACCACGTCCTACCGCGGCGGCTCTGTGCCGCTCCGACCGGCGCGTCCCGTCCTCCCGCTCCGTGGCCTCATCGCGGCGCGGCGCTTCCTCCTCGGTGATGTCAGCGGCCCCTGGTCCGATCACCTGTGGAGACACACCAAACCCCGTGTGTGTGTGTGTGTGTGTGAGAGAGAGAGAGAGAGAGAGAGCGAGCGAGAGTTATAGTCTACCCCGCTGCGTGTCACGACAAAGTTTCACTCCGGATGGGTGGGGGGTGCCACCTCCCACGGACACCTCACTGACTGACGTGTCCTTAGCAGCCAACTGTGGAAGGACGTGGGACTGCAAGACGAGCCAGCGTGCAGATGTGCGTGCGCGCGCGCGCGCGCGTGTGTGTGTCACAGTTCATAGTACACCATGCACGTTTGAAGACATGTGGAGGGGTTCTATCCGCCTTAACATGGGATGACCAGACGTGTGTTCCATTCCTGTCCAGACGGCGTGGGGTGGAAAAGTGGAAATGTTCGGCTTTCATTGTTTCTCACCGGATCATCAAACATGTTCCTAAAGTGACTTGCGCTTTGCGCAGGACATTACGATCCTGAGCAGCGCTGTTACCGTAACGGCGGCTGTGATTGCGCAACAGAATTTCCTCGTCTGTTGATGGACAGTCTCGAACAATAAAGCGATTATAATAGCTTATCAATTGCTAATAAAAAAGAACTGAATTTGTTGAACCCTCCGTGAGGGTCCACCATACCGCGGTGGAGGGGTTTGCGTGTCCCAGCGATCCTGGGAGCAATGTGGTCGGGGGCTTTATGCCCCTGGAAGGATCACCCAAGGTAAACCGGTCCCAGATTAGGTACCAGACAAAGTGGGGCTCAGAAGAAAATCATTGGACCCGGTTTTCCCTTCCCCAGACGTGGGTCAGCAGAGCTCTCCCCGGAGCCATGCAGGACGGGGCTCGGTGGCGAGCGCTTAGTGGCCTGGTCTTTACCCATGGGGCTCGGCCGGGCACGGGCCAAAAGAACGACACGGGTCCCTCTTCCCCTGGGCTCACCATCCACAGGAAGGGCCAAGGGGGTCAGGTGCAGTGTGAGCCGGGCGGTAGCCAGAGCGGGGGACCTTGGCAGTCCGATCCTAGGCTCTTGGGACATGGACGGTCACCTCTCTGGCAGGGAAGGAGCCCGAGGGATATACTAGACTAGATATTGTCAGACTCACCTTGATGCACAGTAAGGGGTCTGGACTCTTTTTCTTATTCTGGAGTTGCCCCCAATGAGAGGCTCTGGACAGGTGTGGACATATTGATTGCGCCCCATCTCGGCGCCTGCATGTTGGGGTTCAACCCAGTGGACGAGAGGGTAGCCTCCCTCCGCCTTCAGGAGGGGGGACGGGTTCTGACTGTTGTTTGTGGCTATGCACCCAACAACAGTTCAGTTTACCCACCCTTCTTGGGGCCCCTGGAGAGCGCTCCTACTGGGGACTCCCTCATTATACTGGGAGACTTCAACGCTCACAAGGGCAACAACAGTGCAACTTGGAAGGGCGTGATTGGGAGGAATGGTCCTCCTGATCTGAACCCAAGCTGTGTTATGCTATTGAACTCCGGTGCTCGTCACAGATTGTCCATAACAAACACCATGTTCAGGTATAAAGATACACTTGGCTATGTACACTTGGCACCAACATACCTTAGGCCACAGTTCTTTGATCAACCTTGCGGTCATATCGCTGGACTTGTGGCTGCATGTCCTGGACACTCAGGTGAGGAGAGGGGCGGAGCTGTCAGCTGATCACCACCTGGTGGTGATCTGGCTACAATGGTGGGGGACGATGCCGGTCAGACCTGGCAGACCCAAACATAACTCGAGGGTCTGCTGGGAACGTCTAGCAGTGTCTCCTGTCGGAAGATGTGTCAATTCCCACCTCCGGCAGAACTACAACCACGTCCCGAGGGAGGCGGGAGTCATTGAGTCCGAATGAGCCATGTTCTGTGCTTCCATTGTCGAGGAGGCAGACCAGAGCGGCGGCCATAAGACGGTCGGCGCCTGTATTGGCGGAAACCCTCGAACCTGCCGGTGAACTCTGGTGGTGAGGGATGCCATCAAACTGAAGAAGGAGTCCTATTGGGCCTTTCTGGCCTTTGGGGCTCTGGAGGCAGCTGACAGGTACCGGCAGGCCAAGCAGCATGCAGCTTCGATGGTTGCAGCGACAAAAATTCGAGCATGGGAGGAGTTCGGGGAGACAATGGAGGGCGGTTTCCGGTGGACGTCGAGGAGATTCTGGTCCACCATTCGGTGGCTCAGGAGAGAGAAGCAGTGTTCCGTCAACACTGTGCTCAGCAGAGCGGGGCGCTACTGACCTCAACTCAAGACATTGTAGATCGGTGGCAGGAATACTTCCGGGACCTCCTCAACCCTGTCGAAATGCCTTCCAATGAGGAAGCAGAGCCAGGGGACTCTGGAGTGGGCACACCTATTTCCGGGGCTGAAGTTGCTGAAGCAGTCAAAAAGCTTTTTATTAGCGGGGCTCCGAGGTCCACCCCGTGTTCCTCAAAGTTCAGGATGCTGTAGGACTGTCCTGGCTGACACACCTCTGCCGCATTGCGTGAATGTTGGGGACAATGCCGCTGGACTGGCAGACTGGGGTGGTGATCCCCCTTTTTGAAAGGGGGATCAGAGGGTGTGCTCTAACTACAGGGGGATCACACTCCTCAGCCTACCTTCTCTCCAAAACATCTAACATGTGCTGTTCCTCCGATAGACTCATTCCTGATCCTATCCATCCTGGTCACGGCCAAAGCAAACCTTAGCATCTTCATCTCTGCGACCTCTAGCTCTGGCTCCTGTCTTTTTGTCATTGTAACTGTTTCTAGTCCATACATAATCGCTGGTCTCACCATTGTCTTGCACATCTTTCCTTTCATTCTGGCTGATAGTCTTCTATCACATAGTACCCCTGACACTTTTCTCCACCCATTCCAACCTGCTTGGACCCGTCTCTTCACCTCTTCTCCACACTCTGCTGCTCTGGACTGTTGACCCCAAGTAGCTGAAATCCTCCAACTTCTTGATCTCCACTCCCTGTAGCCTCACTGTTCCACCTGAGTTCCTCTCATTCACACACATAAATTCTGTCTTGCTGCGACTAATTTTCATTCCTCTCCTTTCCAGAGCATACCTCCACCTCTCTAGATTTTCCTCAACCTTTTCTCTGCTCTCACTACAGATCACAATGTCATCTGCAAACATCATGGTCCATGGAGATTCCTGTCCAACCTTATCTGTCAGCCTGTCCATCACTACTGCAAACAAGAAGGGGCTCAGAGGTGATCCCTGATGGAGTCCCACCTTCACCTTGAACTTCTCTGTCTAACATACTTCTCTGCCACTCCAGATTTCCTCATACAATACTTCTCTGTTAGTGTTCTCAAAGCAAATACTGCACCTGTAGTACTCTTTCTAGCCATGAAGTCATACTGCTGTTCACAAATGCTGACTTCTGCTCTCAGTCTAGTTTCCACTACTCTTTCCCATAACTTCATTGCATAGCTCATCAACTTTATCCCTCTATAGTTGCAGCTGTTCTGCAAATCCCCTTCATTCTTAACAATGGGCACCATCACACTTCGTCTCCATTCTCTGAGCATCTTTTCACTCTCTAAGATCCTGTTGAAGAATCTAGTCAGAAACTCTACTGCAGCCTCTCCAAGACACTTCCACTCCTCCACAGGTATATCAACAGGACCAACTGCTTTTCCACTCTTCATCATCTTCAATGCCTTCCTCAGTCTGCTACTTTATGGTCCTCAATAGTCACTTCTTCTACCTTTGTCTCTCTTTCATTTTCCACATTTATCAGCTCTTCAAAGTACTCTCTCCATCTTCCCATCTTTCTTCTAGCATCTGTCAATACATTTCCCTTTCTATCCTTAATCACCCAGACCTGTTGTACATCCTTTCTCTCCCTATATCTCTCTGTTTCGCCAACCTGTATAGATCATTCTTTCCCTCCTTACTGTCCAACTGAGCTTACAATTCATCATACGGCCTTTGCTACCTCTATCTTTACCTTACATTGTATCTCCCTGTACTCCTGTCTGTTCTCTTCAGTCCTCTCAGTGTCCCACTTCTTTCTCTGTATACACTCCTGCACTTCCTCATTCCACCACCAAGTCTCCTTGTCTACTTTCCTTCCAGATGACACACCAAGCACTATTCTATCTGTCTCCCAGATAACACTAGCTGTTGTTGTCCAATCATCTGGAAGCTCTCCCTGACCAACTCCTCCCTGAAAACCATACAACACTCCTCCCTTTTCAGCTTCCACCACTTTGTCCTCTGCTCTGTCCTTGTCCTCTTCATCTTCCTTGTCACTAGAGTCATTCTACAAACCACCATGCTATGCTGTCTGCCAACACTCTCACCTACAGTCACTGATCTCTTTCAGGTTACCTCGTCTATGATGTACTCTACATGCGTGCTCCTACCTCCGCTCTCACAAGTTACCCTATGTTCCTGTCTTTTCTGGAAAAAAAGTGTTCACTAAAGCCGTTTCCATCCTTTTTGCAAAGTCTACCACCATCTGTCCCTCTGTGTTCCTATCCTGGACACCAGATCTGCTCTATTGCCTGCACCAACATGCCTATTAAAGTCCACACCAATTACCACGCTCTCATCTCTGGGGATATTCTGCATCACGTCATCTCACTCATTCCAGAACTTCTCCTTCTCCTTAAACACTCACATCCCACTATTAGGGCATAGCCACTAATAACATTGAGCATCACACCGTCAATTTTCGGTTTCCGACTCATAGGTCTACCTGACATTCTTTTCATCTCCAGAACATTCTGAACATTCTTGCCCTTCCTCTTCTTTCTCTGCTTCCGAACATGCCTTCCTTCTCTCCTTCTTTGACCTACAGTAGCCCAGTGTCCATTGGTTCCCTGTAGCTCATCGGAACCAATGGCGGTCGTTTTTAACTCGGGCCTCGACCGATCCGGTATGATCTGGTTATCATGATTGATTCGCATGTTTGGTTTTGGCAAAAGTTGTATGCCGGATGCCTTTCCTGACGCAACCCTCTGCATTTATCTGGGCCTGGGACCGGCTCAGGGTGGCCCGTGCCGCCCTGACACTAAAATGACACATCCTAGATCTGAATGAATTACTATTATTAAATACTTTGTTTTTTACGTAGATGAATGTGCTGCCAACCAAATCACACAAAAATGATCAATGGAAATCACATTTATTAACCCATGGAGTTCTGGAATTGGAGACGTGCTCCAAATTAAAGTGGAGGTATATATGTCTATACATATATATATATACATATGTGTGTGTGTGTGTGTGTGTGTGTATATGTGTATATATATATATATCACTTTGTCAATATTTTGGTTTTTAGTTTTTTTCCTTTTAAATGTGTATTTTGTCTCTATGAATATGTCTGTATTGTGTCCTTGAGTGTTGAGTAAGGCGTCCTAAGTAAAATGTATTACTATTTCATAGAGTCGTCCAACTTTTCACCCTCTCATTCTCACATTAACAATGGACAATGCAGGGTCTCCAGTGGACGTCCTGCATGGTTTTAGACTGTGAGAGGAACCTGGAGAACCTCGAACGTGGAGACTCTACGCAGAGGCCCCCCTATCGGCATTGTGATTTGCCAGTTTGGGGTGAACCCCGCCTCACGGCCAATGGCAGCTGGCGTAGGCTCCCCCCCAGAACCCCGACTGCCAAAAAAAGGGGGTGTGGATGACGAATGGGTGAATGGGATGGAGCTCACATGTGAATGACCAGCAGATGTCAGTGTTTCCCAATGAGAGGGTGAAGGGGGGGGGGCGGACTTGGGGGGGGCATTGAGGTCTGATGGACGAGGGAGGAGCCGCTATCAGGTGAGGATTGATGATTACCAAAGCAAACTCAAGAACAACAAGAACAACCAAAAATAACAGAAAACAACATTTTTTCTTCTTCTTCTTCTTCTTCTTCTTCTTCTTCTTCTTCTTCTTCTTCTTCTTCTTCTTCTTCTTCTTTCGGTTTTTCCCTTCAAGGGTCTCCACAGTGAATCAACCTTCTCCATCTAACCTTATTCTCTGTATCCTCCTCCCTCACACCAACTACCTTCATATCTTCTCTCTCTACGTCCATAAATCTTCTCCTTGGTCTTTCTCCAGACCTCCAATCCCAGCATCTGTCAACCAATAAATTCACTCTCCCTCCTCATACATGACCCAACTGTCCCAGTCTGGCTTCTCTGACCTGTCCAAAACCTCTAACATGTGTTGCTCCTCTAGAGGACAAATACTCAAAGCATTTAAAGATGAATTACTTTATCATGGATTTTGTAATTCTATCGTTTTTTGTTTTTTTTTTGATACATATACTTATATATATATATATATATATATATATATATGTATACATATACCGTAATTTCCGGACTATTGAGCGCACCTCAATATAAGAGAAGAGAGAACTTTATTTATCCCGAGGAAATTGTTGTGCCAGAGTTTCAAGTAAAAACATAACAGTAATAGATAATAGTAGAAAGGAAGAAGAACAAGAAATACAATGAAATATGGATATAAGCCGCACCGGCCAGCCGATCGCTATCTCGGGCTTCCTCCTGCGCAATTAAATCGTCAATGTAGTCTTCTTCGGTGTCGGAGTCGAACGGACTCAGAATTTCCCGGTCATTTCATCGGTCTGATGTGACGAGGATAAATGTTTTAGCTTCGTGAAGCTCGTTAGCCCCCCCAAAAAAGTCCATATATTAGCCAAAGTGTTGTTTATGTGAAAAAAGTCGCGGCTTATCGTCCGGAAATTACAGTATACATATATCATTCATATATATATATATATACACACACCAGACTTGGCTGTGCAAATCTAGCTTGCAGCAGAGGGTGCACAGGGAAGAATTAACCAGCGTCCAAATATGAGAATAGTTGGAACGCCAGGGCTTTTCTCCAAGACCAACACGCGTTCATCCCCCTGTTATACAACAGCGATCATTACATATCTGAGGCGCACACCGTTGAAATCATCACACACACACACGTCTCCTTTTTTGTCTGCCAGTATGAAAAGTACAGCATGTCCTCCTCCACCCGGCCAAGAAATGTGGAAGCAATCAGTGTTGCACTGGAGGAGGCAGATGCTGTGACACTTCCTAGGAAAAAACCCTTGCGCTATCAGGCTATTTAATTCTGCGTAATGTTATAATGGGATTTTTCACAAATATTTGAAGAAAGTCGAGGGGTTTCTTCAAACAGAAGAATCCAAACTTCTTTGTTGAGCTTTGCAGCAGATGTTGCTGCAGGATTTGTCACTGTCTGGGTGACAGCTGGATACGAGCACGGCCCCCGGGGGTGATGCTCTTCCCCGAGGTCATCGAGAAGCCACGGCTTGTTTCGGCTCCTCACAGCAAGAAGGTCCTCGGTTGGATTCCGGACATTTCCGTGGAAGTACTTCTGACTTTATTTCATATTAGAATCTCTAACTATCATTCTAAACTGTAAATGTAAATGATTCTTGCATGTCTTCCATCGTCATGTCAGGAGCTTCCACAGCTGCAGTTATACCTCCAGGCCGCTGCTGCCCACGGAGTTTTGTGTTCAGTGTGTGTGTGTGTCGACCGGCGCAGTGCTCGGCGCTAGCTGAGGTGCGGAGGCCATGCAGCAGGCCAGAGCGTTAAGTGAAGAGACGGAAACGTGGCGAGGAGATGGAAGGAGAACTCTGGAGATGAGAGAATGGCAAACAGGAGATGGACCGTTGCGAACGCAAAATAGCGAAGATTACTGGGGGCTCGTTTCGGAAAGTTGTGGTTCGATGTCAAGCTGCGAGGGGATGGGAGGTTTTTGGAGGTGAAGATCATCGACCATATATGGTAACACCTCTCAGCTGGGGTTGAACTTGTTGTGCTGTTAGTTTAGTTCTTGCGGGCCGTGCTGTTCAGCTAAAAACAAAACACAGCGGAATCAGAATACACTCTCCTGGGCAAGGATCTGCTGAAGGTGTGGAAAACATCTCTGGGGGATTAGTTCAACTTACCAATCATGAAGAAGGGTTCTTCCCCGTTATAAAAGATGATTAGCTCGAGGAATTTTTTTTACCAGCTGTTTTGAGTCAATTTTCAGAATCCGAGTATGGACAACAAATACTCCTCGTATATTGTAAAAATCTAAACAAATGATGCAAGATGATGACTCACGGAGATGTTGGATGACGGCAGCGATCGGAGGCTGAAGATTAAACACAGTAAATGAAATGTTGGGACTGCGGTATTCCTGCGTCCTCAGAAGGAAAATGTTGAAATTGGGGTTTGCCATGTTTTATTGCGCCCACAAGGCCGTCGGGTTGGTTGATCCTGACAAATAAGTTTGTGTAAAGTTGGAACTTCCGACGTAGTCCACAGTATCAGTGATGGACAAGTTAGCATGAGCTAGATGCTTCTCAGTTTGATCGGGCACAAGTTCTCCGTCCAAAGCCCTCCCCGACACAGCCCAGTATCAGCAGTTGATTTTCGAGTCCAGCTGTCTGGCGACCCGTGACCAGGATTCGGGCTTGGGACCAATTCAAGGAAAACTCTGGCCTGTTTTTTCCCCCTTGGGCTGCGCTAGCTCCTGATAACCCCGTTCACATCCAACATGGGGCAGATCAGGGCCAAACTCTGTCACCATTGTTGATGCAGAGCCACAGAAGCTCCCTGGATAAGTTATAAACACATTTTTTGGATCATCCGGTTGCCGCAAGAGGCTTAAACGACAAGAACCAGGAACCCCCTTGTTTGAAGGCGTGATGCCAACCACTGCACTGCCATGCCAAGCCAAGCTTCCACATACATCTAGGTTCTGGAAAAGCTTGGACATTCATGTAGGTCTCCTTCACAACAGGCGAAAGAGCCCCAAGTCTGACAGCGTCTTAGGTCTTGGCATGAGGCTCACATTATGAGGGCTCGCACAACGGAAGCTCCGCATCTGGTTTTAGTCCCCTTGACTCACGCTGAGGGTCTCCAGGATTCCAAGCGCCGAACAGACCGGCCTTTCTCCACTTTCCAGTGCAGCAGCTGACTGGCAGAGAGGGTTGGAGCTGCAGCCAAACGCCCTGAGTCACAGAGGGAAGGAATGTTTGTGTAATTTTGGACCGTGAAGATCGTCACAGGACAGAGGTGGATATTCGAGGTTTTAGAGAATTTCTGCTTCTCCAAACACGGACACTTGCAGAAACAAACAGGCAAATGGATTGTTTTGAAGCTGCACTCAAACTGTTTGTATATCTGGAGTGGTTTTTTTTGCCTTTGAATTGATGCAGCCTTCTTCTGAAAGCTACTTTGTCAACAAGTAGCTTGATTTAGCAAGCCTTGCGAGATATCCTCAAAATTCAGGAATCCCAGAAGTGACTAGTTACTGAGGCATCACAGCACTTCCACCTCACAGCCAGAAGGTCCCTGGTTGGATTTCCACCAGAGGCCTTCCTGTGTGGAGTCTCCATGTTCTCCCCATGTCTGCCTTGGGTCCCTCAGGGTTCTCTGGGTTCCTCGAACAGTCCAAACACACGATGGAGGTCCATTAGAGACCCTGAATTTTCCAGACATGTGAATGGTTGTATGTCTCTCATGAATGGATGAGTCTCTATCCCTTTCCAAGAACCTGTTCTCTGAATGAAACCATCACAGATCAGCCATGAGCAGCAGGCAACCTCCCAGCAACTGCAGGGGGCAGGTAAGAGGTAAGTGTCTTGCTCGAAAGCACTTTAATAATTAAGGAGGAGACGGGGAATTGAACCATCCATATTTAGCTTGAGGACGACTGTCCATTTGGATCCCAACGCCTCAGTGAATCTGCCGGTGGTGGTACTTTCTAACAGTTTTTCCCTTTTTCTGAACAGCCCTTGAGACACAGATGCGGAAAATGAGTCAAAGCGCCGGTTGAACTCCAGTGGCGAGGATTCAGCTCCCGTAAATACATCTGGCGGGAGTATACTCGCTTTCCATATGCTGTCCCTCTGATGCGCTCATTCCCAATCCTCTCCATCCTCCTCCTCACTCCCAAACAGGAACCTCCACATCTCCATCTCTGCTGCCTGCAGCTCTGCCTCCTGTCTTCTCCCCGATGTCTCCGAACCAGCCACCATGGCTGCTCTTTACCCTTTCATCACCCCTGACACTTTTCTCCATCTGTTCCGACTTCCACGCAGGAGAATTCATCACGTCTTCTCCCCGGTCTAGATTGCTCTGGATTCTTTAACCTCAGTGCGGTCCATCCGATACCACATCAAAATTCCATACACCGTCTAGACGTGGACATGTCATGTTCCCGCTGGTTGTCCCCAGATGTTCCCAAATAAATGACATGATGTTCGGCACTTGGTTTGTTGTGACTGTAAAGGGAAACATCAACGTTGGATTTCTTTTTCCCCCAAAGCAAATGAAGAGCTACAAGTTTAAAAAACAAGTCTGGTAAAGATCACGCTACTTTCTGGAGTGACCACCGACGGCCGGGCATTGGTTAGCGTTTGGAGTTCACTTGAAGGTTTTGTCGGTTGCTCTGCGTATCTGAGGAATCCCAGTTTCGCCATCAGTTCTGGGAAATCCCGCTTCCCGTCCCCTTCGTCTGATTCCTCATCTGCCATTGACCCCCTGCTGTGTAGTCAGATCAGATTTATATCGCGTCCCTCACCGGTAGCAGATCTCTTCGCTCATCTGGTCTTCATTTCCATCCGTCCCTGGTGTTTATCCAGTCTATGTTAAAAAAAAAGCCCCAGACATTGGTTTTATGACTCCGAGGGAAAGTGATGAGCCACAGTCGGTCAAAAGTAACAACAGACGTGGGCGGCAGAGGAGCAGAAGGACCAGATAGCGCAGGTGTTTGCACAAAGGGAAGATTTAGAACCAGACTGGGAGTTATCACTTAGCGGAAAGTGGAGAAGCACATTTGGCAAGGAAGGGAATGGAAACATCAAACGAAGACGTCAAGCATCCTCAAACAAGATGAAGCAGAAAAACACGAGTTCAACAAGATAAACACGAAATAGCACGTCTATCTGGTTTCGGGTTCAACGTTTGATGACACAAGTACATCTGAACTTTTCTCCAAAAGAGGTCATCCAACAAATATCCACGGGTTCATTCAGTCATTATGAAAGGGAAAGGACCACGAGGCCACATGCAGACATCCAGCCTTTCACTCGCTCATTCGGGCGTCAGACGGAAACAACATTCACGGTGAAAAGGTTCACCCTGCATTCCCACGGCGGAGCCCTTCAGCTTTGAATCAGTGGTTATTGGATGATGAGATGATGGTAAATGGAAAGATTTCAGAGTGACTCCTGTTGTATAACAGAAGACTAACCCTGTTGTGGGGAGAGGGGGAAGTTAGCGACAAGGAGTTTGCTCCAAATCGTCTGCGGGCTGAATGACCCGCATTCCTGCCTGATTGAAGGAATGCCCTGTGATTACAGCCTTTATCCGGGGATTTATTCCGCTGAATGGAGCCGCTGCAGTCGCAGGCCGGTTTTGACCAGCTGCGTCTGTGCTTGCCGTGGAGGCCGCACGGTCGGGGGAAGACCTCTCTGACCTCCATCCTGGACGTCACGACCGATTGCCTTGCACGTCCCCAGTCAGGGGCCATGCAAAGAGGACTGTTCTACCCGCTAGCATCTGGAAGGGGGTTCTGCTCGGTGCAGGACCGTCATCAAACTGCTGAACTCTAAATGGACTACCGTATTTTCACAACTATAAGACGCACGTAAAAGTCTTAGATTTTCTTCAAAATGTGCGGCGCGCCCTATAGTGGGCCCCTGTGTGTGTTGTTGTAAGGCGGATGTAGTAGAGAACACCATGAGAAGGTTAACGGGGGAAGTGTGGGCGTTGATTGTAGATAAAAGAACAGATATGTGCGTTATGCACAACATTGTTGTTTTAACAATCCTAAAAATGGCAGAGGCATGCTTATGAAGCACAGTTTAAACTGAAGGCCATCAGCTATGCGGAGAACGTGGAAATCGAGCAGCCGTGAGAGAATTTAAGATTAAAGAATCGATGGTTTGCAAGTGGAAGAAGCTGGAGAACGAGCTCCGACGGGTCAAGAAGATGCAGCTGAGTTTCCGCGGACATAAGGCGAGGTGTCCCGAGTTGGAGGAAAGACTCGAGCAGTGGATCATCGAGCAAAGAACGAGTGTGAACCGATAAGAGTAAGGCTGTGAGCAGCTTGGGAGCAATGGATGACCGATGGAGATTACAGTTTCACTAAGAGTGGAAGGCAGCGCCGGGCGAGTTACGCCACAATTTGCGAATGGATTGTAGATACTTGGGCTGACGTGTCTGCGGGCACTGTTGTTCGAGCTTTCGCAAAAGCCGGCATCATTTCCGAGGAGCCGCACGGCACGGAAAGCCACTCTGACAGTGAAGAAAGTGAACCTGGCACGTTTGATGGAGATTTAGCGCAGCTGTTCAAATCAGAAACAGAGGATGAGGACTTCCATGGGTTCGATTGATGACGATTACCGGTAAAAAAATGTGAATACCAAACTCGGTTTTGCTCCCGCTCTATTTTTAAATACACACACTTGTATGCTTGTGTGTGTTGTTGTTGTAAGGCGGGAAGTGTGGGTGTGGATTGTATATAAAACCCGAGCCCTATAATCAGGTGCGCCTTATGTGTGTGTTAAATACAGTAATGGCACACATAACTGAGACTGCGCGTTTTAGTACGGTGCGCCTTACGGTCATGAAAATACGGTACTCTGCTGATACTGGAAACTGAGTTCTTCGTCTAGATAGCTGCACTCCCACATACTTACTACTCACACTCACATACTACTAAGCGGTGACGTGCGCTGAGGTTCATGGCTGGTGAGGCACTGATGTCATCACAGTCGGATTTACAAATATATGAGCCCTACAGAGTAGCTTATTCACCATTTTATTGGCAGCCGTTAACGTGTTTTGATTAAAATATCATATCAGCATTCTTTGCATATACAAATTGTAGCATAGAAAAAAAGCACATTTAAAAACGTTATTATCTCTTACCTTTACTTACAAATGAAGTCCAGCTCCTTCTGAAGAAAAGCATCGATAACTCGCTTGTAGAAGTCTACTTATCTTTCTTCAGTTTTAAAAGTCTCTCTGTCTCAATGGAAATTGCTGGCGATGAAGACAGTCGTCCTTGATCGTCCCTGTTCTGACTGTATGTTTTGAGTCTTTTCGGTGCCGAAAATGAGCGCTCCATCATAGCCGGATCAGTGACCACCGGCCGGAGCAACTTTGTCGCCTCAGGAACAGTTCCCATCCTTCTGGGCAAAAAGTGGAGAAGCTGCCATAGATATTTGCATTCATCCCTCACCGTTTGTGAGCTATGTAGTCCGATGAGATCCACGCCAAAGAATTTGGCATATCTCGAAAGGCTCTGCAGCTGTAGCGTCACCAAAATCTTGTGACATTTCACGCAGTCCACCAAACCAAGGAAAGCCAGCTCACCAAAATGATCAAACCTGACCTTCATTTGACAGTTTATGTTTTCCAGAATCTTGCAGAACACTCGTTTTCGTTGTAACGTAATCGACTGTCTGTCTCCACTCTCTGTCAGGCCCAGTACGCTGCATTTCTGTTCGAATCGGTCACAGAAACTGTCAAACTTAAGTCTCATACGCTCGAGAGCTGTCCACAGCACTCTATAAGGGCATCAGTTTCATTGAGAATGTCCTCATACGGCATGAGGAGAAAGCATGTCGATGCTTTTGACAGCCGCCGATCGCATCCTGCCGCCATCATCAGCGTCTCATTATCCCAGCAGTCAGAATTTACCATAATAACATGAAATAACGTGAGCAGATCATTTTGGTGCATGCTTATTGTCTGCAGCATCCTAGAGTTGAAGCTCCATCTAGTTGGTGCTGCCCTCGGTAAACGCCGCTTAACAACATCATCCAGCAAATGAGTGTATTTTGTTGACTTGCTGAAAAATGACGCTAGTCCCTCAGCTGTTTTAAAAAAACGTGCGACATTCGGGTAACAGTACCATACAGGCCATGAACTTGGCTTCGGGCACTTTTTCTTTAAAGAAAGAGAAGCTCAGCATCCTCATCTCTGCGACCTCAAGCGCTGCCTCCTGTCTTTCGGTCATTGTCGGCGTCTGTAGATCATACAGCATCGCCGGTCTCTATCTTTTCTCTATCTTGGCAAAATCTAAATTCTGCTGCTTTCAGTTATTAATGTCATTTTTTCTCAAATCTGGCTTGATGTTGAAAACAGTTACGTACACTCGATACAGGCATTTTATCCGATGGTGGTTCCAGTGTGTCTTCTAATGAAGACCGTAACCTTATGTATCCCCTGAGCCAAGTGCTGGCTTGAAACCGAGCAGGGTCGCGCGCAGGTCAGCTGGTTTCCATGAAGAGTACAACGATGACAGCTATTGCCTCATTCCTAGAGTCAGTTGATTTTAGTCATTAGTTCAGTTAGAGGTCACTCCATCAAGCCTAAGGAAATCACTATGAATTATTTCCCTGCAGAGAACTCTCCTCTGCGCCGATTCCCCTGTTAACTGCATTCTTCTGACAGTTCCTGAACCAAATCATCGCATCACTTTGCATTTATTCGCTGGACACGCAACAGGAAGTGAAAAAGTTTGACACGCTGGGCCGCAGATTAACTTCTTCCTCCGCCTCACACACTTTAATCCCCGCAGAACGCCTTTGGTGCTGTCAGTTATGCATGACTTCACATGAAACCAGCTCTTAATGCCAAAAACACCAAGTCAATACTTTCTACTTCTAGGCAGTGGCCACAAATGAAGCGCTCTGGAAGGAAATGACAGAGGTGGTTCACATGCACAAGTGCAAACAAGTCATGTTTCTCTTTATGCAAAGAAACATCTTGTTTTTTGCAACTTCTTTGTGTGTGTTTGACTATAGCATTGCTTCAATTATCTTTACACCCCGCAGGAGGAAGAAAACATTTCACCCCCCCACTCTCTGCCACAACTATAAATAGTATCATTTGTCTCTAAAATGCACGCCTCTGCACAACACTGCATCCTTATTAACATTAAAGAAAAAACTAGGAAATCTAGATCTACTTGCAACAAAGAATAGCATTATTAACATTTACTGAAGTAGCTTTCACAAATGATTATTACCAATATTCAGCATGTTTTTGCTGAAAAAAACTCAAGCGGCCTATCAGCGTAATAGGGGTGTGGTGTTTTTCATTTATTTGGTTTCATGCTATCCACTGACAACATTTTTGGATACAGTAATTACAGCAGTCTTTCCTCGTCTCCCAGTGTAGTCACAGCGGAGCCAAGCGTTACATACGCTGTGTCCTATTTCCTCGTTTTAGCTCTCAGGTGACTTTTGTTTGTCTCATTGCAGAGCCATATACATACATTACCTCATTCAATCGGGGCAATTTTCTCAATTTTTGCATGGACTGTGGGAGGAAACCAGAGAACCTGGTGGAAACCCACACAGACACGGAGAGAACATGCAAACTCCCCTAAGCCACGGTGCTGCCCGCCTTCCTTATCATCCCTGTTTAATATTTTTCCACGGTGTCTCTTAAAGGTTCATTTACTGCGCTTCATATTTCCTGCTCTGTGTTTTGAGCGCCCATGCTTCTGGCTCATATTTTTCAAGGGCTCGCTTGTGGTCGCGGACGTGTGAAACCGCACAACGGTTAAGTGCGGCAATAAAGCGAAGGCACAAACAGTCATTTTTGAAAAAAAAAGGAGAATTTGTACCAACAAATATTTTCTTTGCGAACCGGGGGTTGGAAACCTCTGCTGTATAGGACTGCTTCTGCTGGATGTCGTCGTATGGTTGACTTTCACGGAGAAGGCGCCTACATTAGTACCTTCCGAATTACAGCTTAGTTTCAGAACCTTGACCTCACAACACCTATAAGTTCTTGCCTATAAACATTAAACATTAAACATTAAATACAAGAAAAATCTGTTGTGTGTATTTGTTATGGCTCTATAAACAGCAAATCCACATGCCAATGTGTCAACCACCTGATGAATTGTGAAGCTTCCCTTTATGTCACATACTGGTGCATTTGGTGCCCCTTTTTTGTCATTTTTTGATGAATCTGGAGAAGCATCTAAATTTTTCATTTTTCAACTTCACATCCTGGCCACATTCCACATTCTGGCCCCCTTTCTCGTCGGTGGAGTGACGCGATT
This sequence comes from Fistularia commersonii, assembly GCF_037954325.1. NCBI lineage: Eukaryota > Metazoa > Chordata > Actinopteri > Syngnathiformes > Fistulariidae > Fistularia > Fistularia commersonii. The sequence continues at coordinate 14,642,683 of NC_141303.1, read as the reverse complement.
TCTCCTTTAGAACACAAAAATGAGCAAAATACCAACTCCACTTGCATTGTCTAGAGAGAAATGCAAGTGTCGATGTACATTTGACGCGCTGGGTCCGCCACAAAATCGCATCTTACTTTCTTCTCCTCGTGCCTGAACCGAACTGGGTGAGTGGGCCTTCTCTGTTCTGTACATTCTGCGTCCAAGATGTTGCAGAAAGGGTGTTTTAGACACTACTGGGGATCACAAGGCCACCCACATTGAGGTGTCAGGGTTTCCGCCCCGCCAAGTGCTTGCTCACGGCGGAAAAATCTGTTTTCTCTAAATCATTTTAAAGAGTCTGACCCCGAACTGCTCTACATGGAATCTGTGTCATGATTTGCTGCCATATTAATAGAATTTGACTTTTGGAGTTCTCGATAACACCGTAGAATTGTCATTTTTTCCCCGTTGTATTCAACAGGATCGTATCAGTCAACGTAGGAGCGGTTCGGAGCAGGTTCTGAAACCGAAGAGGACGTTATGGGAAACCGACCGACTTCTGTCTCGACTTTAAGTGTTTTAGAGTCAACCGGGGTCCGAGCAAAGCCATCTCTTTTAACCATCTATTCAAGATACCATCCAACAGCGTCAGAAGCCCGCCGCAGTCAGACGTCACACCCCAGCAGGAAAACAGGCGCCACTATCCCACAGCCCGTGTTAGCGCCATCGCCGGGGCCTCTCTTAGCTCACCACATTTTTATTTTTTATCAGAAGGAAAACAGCGTGCTCCAGACATGAGAGTCACAAAACCATGCTCCCAATCAAAGAATCAACAAGAGGTTGTGCCAGGCTTCTGGTCAGGAGCCCGTGCTTTCCAGCGCTGTGGTGAACCTAGAACAAGAAGTTTCTCCATCGAAACCGTGGAAAAATGTTCTTTCTTTATTTGACCCTAAGGTTAACAATGTACCCGCTGCTGGTTATTCAGCCCCAAATGACAGCTCTGCTGCGCTGAGGATCGTCGTGAACGCGCTATTAGCGCTCTGCGGCCTCCCAGAAGAACTTGGAGCAACAATGGCTTCTGGATGCAGGATAATAAATCAGCCGTCTTACAATGCGGAACATCGGAGGAACACAATGCGATCTGGCATCGCGGCTACCGTCCGGTATGATTTACGGCACTAAGTATTAGAGGTGCTATTTTAAAAATCACTGGAAATAAATCCCCTCAATAGTCGTATAAACATCGTTTTGCTGCCAGAGAGGATGTACGAACAAAGCTACGCTTCATTCTCAAATCCCCAAACAAGTCTGGGGCCAGCTCGGGGGCTCCCAGGGGCCCCGTTTCCGTGGCCTTGGACATGTTGACGAGCACTGAAAAGTCATTTCTCTTTCTTAGTAATGACATTTGGAATGAAATGTCAAGGACGAACGCTGGGCCAGCTGGTCCTCGGTGGATTGTAATAATCCTGTTTCCACGGTGACTCCAGGTGTTGACGTTCCTGTTACCGAAAATGATGGGAGACTGAACACTCAGCTGGTCCGGCTGTGCTTACACGGCTTGCGATGCTATTCATTTTAGCACAATGGATGCTAAAAGCACGTTCCGGGGTGACATTTAGCGGCTGTTCGCATTAAATCCTCGTTAAACCACTCGTCCAGGATCACCATGGAGACACGCATGGAGACATGCCCACATTCTCTCGCTCCTTCACACATCTGGACATTGAACGGTCTCCAGTGGACCTCCGCAGACCTTCTTACTGTGAGGAGGAAGCACCGACCACTTTGCCAATGTGTCGCTCGACTATTCATGAAATCTGTTTTAAAGTGATCCGCCGACAATCTTCCGATGAAATCTGCCAAAATTGTTTGCGGCAGAAAGCATCTCCCCTCTGACGACCCGGTCCAGGTGTCCCCGTCTGCCGACGCAAACCGAAGCTCTTCCCAGGGCATTCAGAAGGCGTTCCCAGGCCAGACAGGATATCTAATCCCCTCCAGATTCTTCTGGCTTGACCTTCAAACTGGAAATGTCCCAAACACCTCAGGAGGTCTCCTTATTAGGCTACGTCAGCCGACCGACTTCTATTTTAGGAAGAGCAACGGCCATCTCTTCTTGCAAATCATGCAGGTTACGGGAAAGCTTCTCAGGTGAGGTGACCTTCTCGCATCCATCTAGAGGTGACCGCTCCACACCCTTCGTCCTTTTAGTTTGATAATGAACCCGCTAAATTTATCACCAGGGCTGGCGCCGGGCCGATAATTCCTGGACTTTCCGAATTTCAACAAACGAATGGAACCCTGAAGTCATCTCTGATCCCGGTTTCCCAAGAAAAAGAGCCAAGACCGAAGTTTAATTTTAAGTTTCCCGATTCCAAACTCAAGAGCCTCCTCTGCGACCAGATGTACTCGCGCTTCAGTTAATTAATCAAAAATGACAAAGCGTTCCTCTTTTGGATGGGAATGACTTTTCTTCCTGTGAGTAAAGCAAATATAACTGCACCCGCTGAGACAGCGACGCGGTTCTTCGGGTTGGAGCGTGACTCCAGGAGTGCGACACAGAGTCTGTCTGGTGCACATATTCACACACACTTTCCCCTGGCACACAACCCAGCAGCTCACCAATGATTCCCCAGCAGCCTGCCAGAGCACTATTACACGGGAGAGTGTCACGTAACAGCGCTGACCTCAATTGTAATTTTCCACTGCCGAGACGCCATCTTATAAGGAAACGGGAGAATAAAGAGTCTCAGGCAATGTGCGACGCCGTTTATCGCCGGTATCATCATGAAGATGGATAACGGGCACGGTGCAAGTTATGTGTCAAACGTTCAGGTGAAGGAACAGCATACAATCTGGAGATGCCCAACATCTGGCTGCCGGTGCCAGTTAGAGTTGATCACTACGTGCCAAGAAGACCTTTAGACGCCTGTTTGTGCAGGGGATACAAGCTGCGGGCAAAGACCGCCCACAGAGCCAGGCCATAAAGACCGCTCCCTCCCCGGGCGGACGGAAAAACTGCACACACAGTCAAAGTTGAGAAGTTTCTCTGGCCCCCGCCTGACCCTACACCGGTCTGCACATTCTTACGGGTGCGGACTGCTGGACGCCTGCAAAAAAACACACGCAAACACCGCCCGCACCAACTCCCGATGCACATCCGATGTCTTCTGTGCAGCAAGAAATAAAAAGGCCAAGCAAGTCTCGCAATGCGAGATCATCCGGAGGGGCCGCACAGAGCCACATGGGCGGTGTGATGAAATCTCCAGACTCAGACTTTGCCGAGATGCCGACGTGACGCGCTCCTACGTTTGAGTTAGTGATGCAGTCATTGAAAGAGATGACCAATAGCCGTTCCATGACATCTCTCTATTTGTGTAGTTGTGGTTTTTGTGACATCAGAAGGGAGTCACCGGCGTTCAGGGAATTTCCTTTGAGGAGGAAAGTTAAACTCATCAAAAGAGGTTTCCATGGCGTCCCTGAGAAGACGACATTTCCAGGGTTTGTTATTAGAAGTCTAGCACCTACAAGTGAATGAACGGTGATTCGTCAAGCACCTCTTGGAGACCAAGTTGTCGTAAATGAGCGTCTTGATGCTGTGATGCTTTAACTTCACCCCACCCTGAGGGTTGCTGCGGGGCCACAGCCTGGACGAATCATTGCCGGGAAGTGGGGTTCATCCCAGGAGGCAGCGGTGCCTGCATTCCAGCCAGGGGAGGGGGGTCATCCAGACGACCTCTCACCCACTTCCAAAAGCGGCGTTCAGAGCCACTCCGGAGCAGAGCTTCAGTACAGCCTACACCTCATCAAGAGGGATCCACAGCCCAGTGCAGGTCCTGGAGACCCAGCAGGAGCCTCTACATAGGTGAACTAACAGGCTACTAATGTTTCACATGTTAAGGAGGCGTTCTTGCCAGATTCGGAGGAGCAGCAGATGTAGTCCGAGCCCCTCCTGGATGACCGAACGTCTCTCCGAGGGAGAGGCCGGACCCCCTGCCAACAAGTCTACAAGAGAGAATCCAATCAAAATAAGGATTTCTCAGGTTCAGCGACGGGAAGAGAGCTTGATTCATTTGAACATTTAGTTTCCGAGAAGAATGAGTTGCTTTTTTTTTCATTTTATCCTGAAAAATGACGCTTCCGGACAGAGCATTTAACGTCACATGATCAATAGGAGGGTTCTGGCATTACTTTAGATAGATATGAAATGAATGTCGTCAGACACGACGTACACGGTAATAGATTAAAAAAAAAAAAAGGTAGCGATCACATAACTTAATGGAATTAATGTAGGTATAAATGAATCATTTACTTGGAAAATACCAACAGTTTTGAAATATGATATTTTTGATGAAGTTGGAAGGGTGCAGTCCTCTCTGCTGACGGACAAATATTTAGGAAGTTGCATTTCATCATTTTGTTCACAAAATGATCCGATTAAGCTATTCATCAAAGGAAAAACTGTCGTAATCTATTCCATTCCGTTCTTTGACAATGTCGCTATTGTGACATTCCTGATTTGCCAAGGCACGGTCACGGGTTTCACGGGTGCCACTCCGGCGAGTTGCTCTGCTCTGTCGCAACGATCTGCATCCTAAGATTTTTGAAAAGTCGTGAATGAATTGCATATCTCCCAAAAAGTATTAAGAGCGTACAAAAACGGATTGTTTCATTATGCAAGTCTCTAGAAAGCCTAAAATGTGGGTCCAAAAGAAGAGGATTGTCACAGACATTTTATTAATCCGCGTCTGAAGGGAGGATACAGGAAATGGTTCTCGCCTTCATACGGTTTTCAAACTTGTCATCACTTTCGAAGTAACTTTCATCTCAATTTGTTGATGAATGGGTGATTTGAAGAGCTGTCGCGAGTGCTCCTCAGGGTGGCGCTGGCCACCAGTGGGTCATCCAGGTACACCAACAGGGACGACGTACCTGCAGCACAGAGCTCAGTCGCTGGAACGTCTGCGCAGCCCCCGTTCAGGCCCAATGGATGACACAAAAACTGAACCCCAAAAAGCAAGCGCGATCACATCCCATTGAATGCACCGAACCCACCCTGCCTGGTGACTAAAAGGGTGTTTCCTGCCAGGTGAACAGCAAAATCCTGGATGTGGGGGACCATGGAGCCGGTTTTAAACACCGCCCTGCTTGAAGCAAGGACGCTGACCCCGCCATCAGCCTTAGGGAATGACATGTGAAGGACAAGAGTTTTAGCTATAGCAAGTATGGCAGTATCGAGTTGCCGTGCATGTGCAAAAGCAAGGGGGACGCCGGCCGATGTTTTGCGAGCGTGCCAGAAGTCAGCATGCTACCGTTGATACATGTTTCCTGCAGGAGACATGTTAGCAAGGACACAACCGCCCTGCCCCACCCAGCGAGCGGGAGTATGTTTTACAAGAGACAGATTCCATCAGGCGGCGGTCGGCAAAGTCCGACAAACAATCACGTTGTCACAGAAGCCGTGACGAAACCCCAACAGAACCGCTGAAAAGCGTTAAAAACCACCCAAATCCCTGCTTAGAAAACATGTCTTCAACAAAGAGAAGCTTCTCTCTGTCGCCAGCATTTCCACTTGTCCGAGAAGGCGCAAAGCTGCATGCAGCATTGGGCTTTAACAGACAAAGCAGTCCATTGCCACTTCCTCCACAAACACACATGGCAGCCAAAAAGGAGGGATCTGGGGCCCCCCGTGGCACGGTTTGTGGGTCCTACAGGCGACAGGAGGGAATTTCGGCACTATCGTGTAGCCTTCCTCCACAAACCCACACCATCGTCTTCAGCGCTTATTATGTTAAGGGTCAATTTGACCCATTTCACCCATTGACCCAATGGGTCAAATTGACCCTTAACATAATATGAGGGTTAAAAACAGAGCGGGAGCTGCTACACGAACAGACAAATAAAGAGTCATCCGAGCGGAGGAGGTGTTCGTCTGGTATCTGACAGCTGGATCTGCTGCGTCCCGAGGATCATTTTAAAATCTGGATTCAAGTTTATTCCATGATTCTTGGTGTAAAGCTTGGATGATCGTGAAGGCGAAACAGGAAACGGATTCCACACGGAACAACCCTGGGCCTCGGCCGTGAGTCCAGGACGCGTCATCATTTGTGCAACGAGGACGTGTCTCCAGGCCACGAACGCCAGAAGAATTGAGTTGATGGTTTAAGATTCAATCTTCATATTTGTCACCGTGACTGTTAAACTGTCTCACTTTCATTGGTGAAGTCACGTCTTATTCATAAAGCTCCTTGTCTGATGACGTATTCGGCGTAGAGCAGACCCACTCTGGATACTTTGCGTTATTTACTGTCATTTATTCAATAATCAATTCACTGATTAATTTATGAATTCATCAGTGTACAAGTAAATTCAAATTTTACTTTATGATCGAACTAACTAATCAATGAACTGTGTCATTCATTCAATAATATACAACACACACACGTAAACAGACAGCAATGAAAACAACAGGATAAGAACAGACAACAGAATGGAAAAAAAGTAAGCATGAAAATAGACAACTCAAACAACATAAACAGAGGAACAATAGCAATGGCAAAGATAAAATTGTGACAATTTGTGATAAATCAATACCTAATCAATAGGGTTCATTGTGACGTGGCTCCACCTTTTGCAGCCAGAACAGCTTCAACTCTTCTGGGAAGGCTGTCCACAAGGTTTAGGAGTGTGTTTCTGGGAATTTTTGATCATTCTTCCAGAAGCACATTTGTGAGGCCACACTCTGATGTTGGACGGGAAGGCCTGGCTCTCAGTCTCTCCCAAAGGTCTTCTATATGGGGTTGAGGTCGGGACTCTGTGCAGGAACAGTCAAGTTCATCCACACAGGACTTTGTCATCCATGTCTTTATGGAGTTTGCTTCGTGCACTGGTGCACAGTCATGTTGGAAAAGGAAGGGACCAGCTCACGCTGTTCCCACAAAGTTGAGAGCATGGAATTGTCCAAAATGTCTGGGTTTGCTGAAGCTTACGGAGGCCAAGCTAAGCTCGTGAAAAACTAACTTCACCCCTGTGCACAATGCAGTCAGACAACTCCTGGCAACCGACAAACCCAGACCCGTGCATCAGATTGCCGGACGGAGAAGCGCGATCGGTCACTCCAGAGAAGGCGTCACCCCTGCTCTAGTGTGCTTCACACCACTGCATCCCACGCTTTGGATTGCACTTGGTGGCGTGCGGTTTGGACGCAGCCGCTCGCCCATGGAAAGCCGTACTAGGAAGGTCTCTGCGCGCTGCTCTTCAGCTCATCCGAAGGCCACGTGAAGTTTGGGGGTCTGTAGAAAGTTGACAACCTCCTGACAGTCTGCACCCCGACATCCGCCGCCCTCGCTCCGTCAGTTTACGTGGCCTACAGCTTGATGGCTGAGTTGCTGTCGTTCCCAAACACTTCCATGTTCTTATACACAGCCGACTGGAATATTTAGGCGCGAGGATACGTCACGACACAGGTGGCATCCGATCACGGCTCCACGCTGGAATTCACTGAGCTCCTGAGAGCGACCCATTCTTTCATAAATGTTTGTAAAAACAGTCTGCATGCCAGGGTGCTTGATTTTACACACCTGTGGCCACGGAAGTGATTGGAACACCTGATTCCGATTATTTGGACGGGTGAGCTAATACTTTTGGCCATATAATGTATGTGTGTATAATGAATAGGCCATATAATTGGCCATATAATGAATGTGTGTGTATATATAAATTAATTAAAAATATATTTTAATATTTTTTATGATTTATATATATATATGAATATATATTATGTATAATCATTGATAAATACGCACACATACAGACATATGGTGTATGTGTGTGTATACTGGACGTTCACACATAAACACACATATACTATGTATGGGAAGTTCATGTGTGTGTGTGTGTGTGTGCGCGCGCACATACACACACAGCGTACATGTCCTTGGGATGTGTTGTATCCCTCCTGCAGACGGCGAGAATGAAAACATTTCCTCAATCAAACCCTTTTTCTTAAATTGTTAAGCGTTTGTTTTAATTTCCGTTTTAATGTTTTACCCCCGTGTTGCCTCATGCTTCTTGTAACAGCCCCGGAGATCAGCCCCCCCCCTCACATTCTTCCCGGGAATGGTTTGTCTCGGCCCCCGCGGCCCCCTCCGGGGCCCCTTGACCTGGAAAACATGCTGGACAGCAGAGCGGGTTTCCACCGCCAGCGTCCATTGTGGCTTCACCTCGGCCACCGTCGCGAAAACACAAAGCACCTCCATGTTTTTGAAGGCCTGTGTTGACTTCGGTGTTCCTGACAGCGCCTTTCAAACAAAAGGTGGGTGAAGAGCCAAGAGCGACTGTGTGAAGGCCAGGGCGACTTGAGTATGCCAATTCTACAAGTGTGAGTGTGTGTGTTTGTTACTGGGGTTACACAGAGTTTAGAAGCCACCTCACCTGGGAGCGCGTCTTCTTCGCGCATAGAGAGGAAGAGGACATCCCCAGGAACACTCTGAGATCGGAAAAGTGGAGAAAGTAGAAACAGTGTGAACATGAGAGGGTCACATGCACCTTCTTTGACCTCAAATTCATTCATTCCTTCATTCATTCATTATCTGCAGGCTTGACCTGCTTTGAGGACCACAGTGGTGCTACAGCAGAAGAGGCAGGTTCACCCTGGCCCTGCCAATCAGACACACGACCTTTCACCCTTTCACCTGTGCCTCACGCAAAGGCCGCTAACCATTCACGCATTCATTCAGAACCGGACAATGCAGGGTCTCCATGAACCTCCTGCTTGTGTTTGGACTGTGGGTGGAACCCCACGCCGACACGGGGGGAACATGGAGACTCCACACAGGAAGGCCTCCAGTGGGAACCCGGCTGTGATCCGGCTGCGACGTAAATAAAACCAAACGGGCCGGAAAAAGCGATCACCCATCTTCTCCGGACGGTTTCCTGGACCGGCGGCGCCTGGCTAGCTTTGTGCAAAAGGACCGTCCGCAAGGAGTTCTTGGATTCTCCGGCAGAGACCTGCCTCGCCAGACACACTCATCGGCCCTGCCGTCACACAAGGGGAAGTGTCCCGCTTTCCTCTCCCAACCTCGCCTCCAGGACATTGTGTTTGCACCGTCTGAGACAACATGATAAACCTCGGCCGCGTGATCCATGTCCTGTGCAGAGGGCGGGGCCAAACAAGCACACCATTTTGAATTCTTTTTTTTCCATCTTTGTTTTCATTCCCGGTCCGCTCACATGGGCGTAGAACCCACTGGCGTCCCGTGGCCGCGTACCCATGGGCTACGACTTTACGTGTCGGAAACCTGCATCGAAGGAAACATCGCCCGGTGTATCTGCAGCCCTGGTCCAAGTCTGCAGGTGGATCTACGGCACTATCTGGCCAGGCGTCCACCATTATTCATTCTTAAAGCCATTCTTGTATCATGTTAGCTCTTAGCATGTAGTAGTCTGTTAGCGCTGCTGGTTTAAGCAGTAATAGATTACCATCTGGCTTTCTACCTCTCTCCGGTCGAGGCAGAAGGCCGCCCCGATGCGATCTGTCCGAGGTTCCTGCGGCGGGAGAAAAACCATGTTTTGAGCGCTAGTTTCTGGAAAATCTTTTAAAGAGCACGGTCAAGACCAGAGAGCAATGAATAAAACAAAATAAAATCCGCCTTGACGTCATTGCAAATAAATGCCTGATTAAATGGACCGCTGTGGAATTTGAAACCTTGTCAAAATGAATATTGTGAGGTTTGGAGGGATGGAGCGAAAGGGCGGACAACAAAACGAAAAAACGAAAACACCACGGCGATGGCGTTCCTGAAGCCCCGCCTCCTCAGCAGAAGCAACTCAGTTTGCAGCTTTGCACCTTTTCAGAAACAACACTTTTGGGCCTTGCCATTAGCCTGGCTAATTAAAAAAAAAAAGACAACACACACACGCCACATGAATCCTTCCTCGAGGATACGACCGGGGACCGCTGCCTGCTCACTGGCTTCCAGAAGCTTCCAGAGCAATCTGGTAACTCACTGAGGAGAAGATGGTTCATGTCAAATCCTCAATACGAGAACATTTTTCAAAAATTTTAGATAATCGGCTACTCTGGGTGGAACAGTGTGTGTATGTGTTTCTCTGTGTGTGTGTTGGGTTGGATTTGGGTGTTTGTGCATATTTTCGCTCTCCCTTCTTCCTTTAATCGCACAAAGGACAAGGAAACGACTTCCTTTTCCTGCCCCGGCTTCTGAAGCCCACATTTAGCCCCCTCGCAGACGCTGCCAGCAGCTCCGTGACACAATAATGTCCAGGTGCGGCTCCGGGGCTGCGGGGCTCCGGGGCCGCCGCCGCTGCCGGGGCACCTCGACGTTCCTCCACGTGATTGGTGGGGATCTGCGAGGTTCTCCTGTTCCACCACCACCGGATCAGAAACAGACATCGAGGTATATACAAATACCAGGAATTCACTGTGGCTCGGCCGACAATGCGGAAAAATCATTGAATAAAAAAAAAAAAGAAATCTGGACAATGAGATTTTTGGTGCAAGTATTGCAAAGGAGTGCAGAAGTATTGCAAGAGAGAAGGGTTCAGATTGTCTGAGCTGATGCTCAGCTTCAGCTTGAGGTCCAGCGAGATGATTGTTCCCAGGGGGCTGCGGGACTCCACGGCGCCGTCTGGGTGACGGAGGCGGGTGGAGCCGGGCTCTTCCTGAAGTCCACCACCATCTCCGTCATCTTCAGAGCGTTGAGCTCCAAGTTTTTCCGACAGCACCGCGTCAGCAGAGTGTGGGCGAGGGTGGTGTCGGACGTGAACTTCGGGCGCCTGACCGGCTGGGTCTAGAGGTGCGGCTGCTGGGGTGGAGGCGGGAGAGTGGAAAGAACACGCAGCTTCAGCTTCACGTCGGAAAGAAGGTGTGTGTGATCCACCCGCAGGTGGACTCTGGACCTTTGGCCGGGAGAACCCCTTTGAAAGAGAGCCGGGGTGACCGTGTTGAAGGCAGAGCCGATACCTTCGACCGGATCCCGGCCCTGGTTCAGGCTGGGTCCAGGAGCCGTGGGATGGAGTGGAGGGCCTCGTCCGCAGACCCGGGGATCCGGGACAGTAGACACCGGAGACAGCCGGTCAGCACAGCGCTTCAGGATGGATGGAGACCCAGCCTGGTCCTGCTGCTGTGCAGGGCTCCTGAACATCCTGGGTCCAACCATCCACCTGCTCATCCACACGTTTGGACCGTGGAAGGTCTCCGCTGACTTCTGCACATGTTTGGACTGGAACCCTGAAGAACCCCTTGCAGATCCGTGTCCGAGGAGGAGAACGTGGAGATTCCACGTGAGAGGAACCCTCCAGGAACCCAACCAGGGACCTCCTCCCTGTGAGGAGGCGGTCCAATCATCTGCTCCACCGCCCCACCTGGGTAGCTTGAGAATAGATATAAATATTTGAATTGGAAACCTTGGATGTGGCGGTCTGACTAACGCGATAACATTGCGGTCACACCCACACCCATACACACACACACACACACACGTGAATCACAATCTCGTCACGCTCCTGCCTCTCAGCCCCGGGAGGAACCGAACCGGATCCCTGCCCTCTGGATGTCAACTCCACTTCCTGCAGGTTCTCCGTGCGGCATCATCAACAGAATCTAAAAACGATATCGTGCGTGTTTGCGCGCGTCTGAGTGCGATAAGCCAGGCCGGGACCTGCGCGCACACTGGACTTCCTTCCTCTCTGGCCCGCCAAACGCTCTTTATAACCGCGGAGCTTCCAGTCACCCTCCAGCGCCGGCGCTTCCAGCACGGAGTTTCCTCGTCTCCCGCGTCTGAAGATCAGCTCCCGCACCTCCTCCGGCATGCCTCCCGCACGGAACCTCCTCTTGGTGTGCGCACTGCCGCTGCTCCTGTGCGTCCGCGGGGCGCGGGGCGCGGCCGGCGCGTCTCCGAGGATCTCCTGCTACTCCGGCCGCTGCCTCGCCCTCTTCACGGGGCGCAGAAACTTCAAGGAGGCGCAGGGGGCGTGTGGCTTCCTGGAAGGCCAGCTGCCGGAGCGCGACGCGGACGGGACCGTGAAGAGGCTGCTCGGCGGTCTCGGAGGCCGCTACTGGCTGATGGCGTCCGACAAAGACAAAAAGCCCACTCCCCGGGAGGCGCAGTGCGCTTATGTCACAAGGATGGCAGGCGACGTGTTGGAGTTCCGGGAGACGCGGTGCCGAGAGACCCTGGACGGCTACCTGTGCGCCTTCAAGTTGTCGGGGAACTGCAGCGCCCTACAGGTGAAGGAATCCGAGCAGGTGGGCTACACCTTCCAGGACCTGGGCACGCTTACCGAGGACCTGCTCCTGCATGGAACCATGGCGGAGGTCCGGAAGCCGGGGGTCCCCGGCGTGGTGTCCAGGCACCTGTGCGTATCCACGGGCTGGATCAAGGCCCCGTGGACCTGCGAGGTGCTGCAGGGCGGCTGCGAGCACGCCTGCGACGACGCCGGCAAGGCCTGCAAGTGCCCGGCGGGCCACAAACTCCGCGCCAACGGCCTCGACTGCGTCCCCGACTGCCTCCCGTCTGACGGGTGCCTGGACTCCGACGAGTGCGGGGAGGGGAGGCCCTGCCGGGGAGCGGGCCGGGAGTGCAAAGACGTGAAGGGCAGCTACAAGTGCCTGTGCCAGGGGGACTTAGAGGAGGAGGACGGCGTCTGCATGGACAAAAGCATCTGCCTGAGGTGCGAGCACTCGGACTGCAGGAAGGTGCGAGGTGAGTACCGCTGCGCCTGCAAGGCCGGTTTCAGGGTGTCGCCCCGGAACCCCGTCCGCTGCGAGATGGTGTGCTCGGAGCTGAACTGCCCGGCCGATTGCCAGGACGCCGATGGCCAGGAGGGGAAGCACATGGGCCGCTGCCACTGCCCGGAGGGCTACATCTGGAACGTGGTCAACAACACCGACGTCTGCACGGACATTGACGAGTGCCTGGAAAAGAGTAGGTGCCCCCACCGCTGCGAGAACCTGCTGGGGGGCTTCAAGTGCGTGTGCCCCGAGGGCTTCGTCCCGCGGGGCCTCCACGACTGCGAACCTGCCGCCGCCACCGCCGCCGACGACAAGGCCCCCGAGGCCACCTTCATGAAGATCGGCAGCGTCCTGGGCATCACCGCCTTCTTGGCGATGTGCGTGGCGCTTGTGCTCTTCCTGGTCTGGCTCTGGATCCGCCACTGCAGGAAGCCGGACCTCTACTCCTTCCGGGGCTCCGACATGGCCATCTTCACCCTGCAGCAGGTCTCCACGGAGACCTACAAGAGGCTGCCCATCAACAAATCGGAGGTGGAACCGCCGAAACCCTGAGATCCTGGACAACCATGCTGTGCCGCAATGTAACACCCTGTATTAGATGGCGGTCTATAAGAGGAACTCTGCTGATTGTCCATGGAGGTGGATGGTCTGTGGTCTGACGTGAGAAGGTGTGAGGGCCTGGACTGGACTTGGAACATCTCACAGGACGTTTGATCCTGAAGTTAAAGGCGGAGGAGCCGCGTGGTCCTCACGCTGGATCTGGGCTTCAGGGGGTTTTGGGGGGAACAGCTGCTGGACAGTCGGTGAAGAAGCCGTTGGCGAACTTTTTTTGTACCCTGAAGTTGCGACGGGAGGAGGTCTGTGGATGGAGGGAGAGAGGACAGCGGCTCGCTGGTGTGAGAGGACAGGGTGAGATGGAGGCAGATGATTGGCTGTGGAGACCCAAGGGAGGAGAGGGAGAAGATGGACAGAACCTGTATTTACTTTTTCTCATTTTTATCAAAAGCAAACATGCACCTCAATTAAGAGATGGGGTTAAATTGTCTCTCACACACACACACACACACACACACACACACACACACAAACACACGGCTATCACACACTTAGAATGTGCTCAGCTTCACCGTGGAGGTCTGACCTCACCCAGAGCAGAAGGTTTGAGGACAATAAAACCAGACCAGGTTTTGTATCCCTTAAAATTCGTCAGTCTTTCTTGTGTGTGATGCTCACCACTACCTTCAGAGGTGAGGAGGCATCTCGGACGGATGAGTCACGGCTCTGGAGAAGTGTGGATGCGTTGCTCCCCACAGAACATCTGTTTTTCCTTACTTCTGGGCTGCCCTTCACAAAAATTCTCTTGCTTCTCACTTTCGCTTCTCCTCCGAAGCTCCTCTCAGAACCCTCCGTCTGTTCTTTCTCTCCGGGCTTGACCTTCTCAGACGCTCTGCTCCTCTCTCTGCTGAATGATGGGGCTGAAATAAAGAGTTCTTTCCAGAGGAGGGTGTTTGTTTCCATGGCGACAGAAGAAACACGAACCGCCTTTTATTTCCAGCGTGAGAAGAAAGTTCACGACCGGAAAGGACCGCGCTTCCTGTTTGTCTCGTCCAGATGTTGAACATCAGCGATGTTCAGGCTCCACGCTGTCACACCAGACCTTCACCGGGCCACCGGCCCTGAACCCAGGTCCAGGACTCGGGGGGAGTCCATCAGCGGGTGTTAGATGTTCTGGAGATGATTATCGGACGTGGAAAGAGGAGGGATGTTGAAGGTCTGGGTAGAAGGATGCTGACGTTGGGAGCCGCCAGGCAGGAGGTTGAGGAGGTCCAGAGAAGACATGACAATGTACATCTTCAGTGAACTCAGATGGTCCTAAAGGGGAGACTTCACCCAACACATCCTCAAACGACTCTGTCCACAAGCTGGAGAAGACACACACACACACACACACACACACATTCACACACAGGGTGGGTTTAGGGTTTATGGCAGCGGTCAGGAGAGCGCAGGGGATCTATGGAGGCCCTCCTCACAGCCAGAAGGGCCCTGGTTGGATTCCCACATGTTCTGGAGAACCTCAACAGAGGTTTAGTGGAGACCCTATCAGGTGTGCCCAATATGTCGATCGCGATCTGCCGGTCGATCGCAAAGGCAGCATGGGTAGATCTCACGGCATTAAAATCTAAAAGTCATTTCACTTTGAAATTTGTCACTTGACTGACAGTCGGTCTGTCCAATCTGACCTTTTCTGACACAGGCGTCACTGTGCAAGTGCACATAACAGCGCGTTCTAGCAAGCTAGCGAGCTAGCCTCCAATTTATGTCTTCTAAACTTATGGGTATAAAAATGAGTGGGGGAGCTGGACCGAGTAAAAAGACTAAAACATATCACTTCCTTACGGAATGGGAGGTGGACCTTTTTTTTTTAGAATGTCATTTTCAAAGTGTGTTCGCCTCATCCGTCGGTCTGCCATCGCTATATCGAAAGCGAAATGTGGAACAGCATTTTCAGAGCGTTCTTGAAAACTACAAGGTGAAAGGTGAAGGAACTAAAATCCCGGCTGTCCGGACAACAGTCATTTTTCTCCCGGCGAACTTCAACTATACTGCTGACTCCATTCAAGTCATCAGAATAAGGTATTTACCAGAAAAGTACACAGTTGTAGCGTGCCATGAGGGTTCATACAGTTATGCAAGATCCACAAACATTTACTGTGTCCAGTAAACTCAGTAGATATATCAATAAATATTTTGATATAAATATATATATATAGCATTTTTAGTGGAGGTAGATCATTTTCACAAGGTCATTTGAAAAGTCGCTCAAAAGGTGGAAAAGCGTGGGCACCCCCGGTGTAAATGGTCCAGATATTTGGATGAGAGTTGTGAATGGTTGAATGAGACCCTGCGATTGGTCCAGGGCGAACGGCCTCTTGTCCAATCACAGCAGGGATAGGCTCAAGATGAATGAATGAATGAATGTATGAATGAATGATATTAAGTTGTGTGTCATTTCAAAGTGGGCTTTTTTTTTCGGTAAAGAAACCCGTGTGTGTGTGTGTGTGATGCAGCATCTCCCGGGGCTGGACTCCTGTCGGTGTCGGTGAAGTTCGGGAAGAAGCGTGATGGAAAAAAAGAAAAGTGGAAAAAGTGCGTGTGAGAGTTGCCGTTCAACCCAGAAGACAAAAGGGGGGAGGGGGCGACAGGCAGGCGGGGCGGAGGGCGAAGAAACGGCAGGAAGACGCAGCGAGGGCAGGGACGGCCGCCGGTCCTGGACGCGTCCAGCAGTGCGGGGAAGGTGACCGCAAACGCAACAGGCGTGTGAGGACGACTTCCTGCCCCGGCCGTGGGAGACGACATGGAGTCGGGGGGCTTATAAAAGCCGGCATGACGCCTCGCCCTGCTGCAGACATCCACGTCTGAGGCGGAAACATGAAGGACGGGACCGGGCTGCTCGTCCTGCTGCTGGCGGCGCTGGCCGAAGCCGGGGAGGAGCTGTGCGTGGCGGATAAGTGCTTGCGGGCGTTCCAGCGTCCGAGCGACTTCGAGGACGCGCAGGCGGAGTGCGTGAGGCGCGGCGGCGCCCTGGTGGCGCTGCGCTCCGCCGAGCACCAACGGGCGCTGGCCGCGCTGCTTGACGGCCTCCCGGGACGCTTCTGGATCGGGCTGCGGCGGGCGCAGGGGTGCCCGGACCCCGCCGCCGAGCTGCGGGGCTACCGCTGGGTGAGCGGGGACGCGGACGGCGGGCCGTCCGACTGGGAGGAAGGCGACTTCGACGGCGGGTGCGACGCCCCGCGATGCGTCCGCGTCTCGGACGACGCCCCCCGCTGGCGGCAGGCCGCCTGCGAGGCGCCGCTGGACGGCTTCGTCTGCGAGTCCAGCCCGGGGGAGAGCTGCGGGAACCTCAGCCTGGCGGAGGGGGAGAGCGCGGTCTTCGCCGGCCTGGAGCGGAGCGCGGCGGGGGAGGCGGACGCGGCGTACGCGGGTTACCCCGTCGGCACCGTGGCCACCGTGTCACCGTCCGGCCGGCGGCTCCTGTGCTTCCAGGGCGCTTGGCGTCCGTCGCCGTGGAGCTGCGAGATCCTGCGCGGCGGCTGCGAGCACGACTGCGTCACGGAGCGTGGACGCGGCGCCGCCTGCTTCTGCCCGCCGGGCCGCGTCGTGGACCCCGCCACCGGGAGCACTTGCGTGGAGGCGCCGCCGGACGACGCGTGCGAGCGGCTCGGCTGCGAGCACGCTTGCGTGCGCGACGGCGAGACCCCGCGGTGCCTGTGCCCCCAAGGCTACCGCTTAGCGCCGGACGGCCGCTCCTGCGTGGACTTCAACGACTGCTCGGACGAGCGCCAGTGTCCCGACGAGCACACCCGCTGCGTCAACACGCCCGGCGGCTTCCAGTGCGTGTGCGAGCACGGCTACGTGCGCCACGACGACACTTGCGTGGACGAGGACGAGTGCATGTCTGCGCCCTGCGAGCACCTGTGCCACAACCTGCCCGGCGGCTTCCGCTGCTCCTGCTACGACGGATTCAAAGTAGACCCGCAGGCGGCGGAGAGGTGCAAGCTGCACTGCGGCGTGGAGGAATGCCCCGCCGTGTGCGACCCCAACGACCGCTTCCAGTGCTTTTGCCCCGACGGTTACGTGGCCGAGGAGCGGCCGGACGCGACGTGGTGCTTGGACATCGACGAGTGCTCGTCTTACTTCTGCACCCAGCGCTGCTACAACACCTTCGGCGGGTACGAGTGCTCCTGCGAGCCGGGCTACACCCTGACGCTCGGGTTCAAGTGCGTGAGGGACGAGGGGTCCCCCACGGCCACGACACCCGGGAGCGCTCCTCCGACGCCCCGGCCATCCGGTGTGTCCACGGGCGCCCTGGCCGGGATCATCGTGTGCACGGCCCTGCTGGTCGTGCTGCTCGTCTTCCTGGCGCATCACTTCCTCTGCGGAGGCGGGAGGCTCAAAGAACCGGAAGTGGAGGCGCACTATTTACACCACAAGTCCGATGAAGCGCGTTGACGCGGAGGGGGGAGGGGTGGGGGGCGCACCGGAAGTCGCGGACCGCCGCGGCGCGACGAGTGAATGTACCGACGGGAGGCCGAGGCGCTTCTGCTCAAGGACAATGTTTTTCTCCGCGGAGCGACGTGTGACCCTCTCGCCTCCTGTCCTCCATCCACGAAGCACAGTCTTCTGAAGAGACATGGACATGTTGTCAACTCCAACCAGAGGACACTGGGCTCCTCATGTAGCTCCTTCTAGGATCCTCCAGGTGTTCTTCAAGATGCCCTATAACTTTTTTTTTTTAATATATTTAAAGTCTGCTTCCTCTGTGTGGAGAGAAGATCCACTTCTCGGAACGAGAGTCACATTCTGAGATTCATATTTGAAAACATCTCCCATTAACAAGTCTCACTGTACAACGGATCCATATCTTTGGAGTGAAGTCATAGGAGAACCCAAGGAAGAAAAGCTGTTTTTTTTTAAACCAGTGGTGTCAAACTCATTTTGGCCACATACGGTCTAATTTGATGTAAAATCATCACCTCGAAGTAACACTAAGCCTAAATTCTAAAAATCCTTATATGTCATGAACTTTTCCTCTAAATGACATGACAAATTAATATTAAAAAAGAATTGATGAAATCACACACTAAAAATATAGTTGAGTTAAGAGAAAATCTTGTCACTGGGAAAATTTGCCACTAGAACTATTAGAAAATGGATCGGTAGCATGTACGAGAGGTATAATGTTTACAAGGCTAACGGTGGCGATACCAGGTATCAAATCAATCTTTTTAATTTTCCCCTTTTTTTTGCTACTGTTTTTGTGTTTTTTTATAGAAATAAGAAAAGATCGTTTTAACAATGTCACTAGATGTCTTTTCATCAAAAATTCATTTTGTTTTCAAATTTGGAAGCATTTTTCTTGCCCATTTTTTGTATGAAACTGACAGTATAAAACCCCCAGATACGTGTGAGAAAAAACACACGGGCCGCACTAACACGAAGATTTGATTTCAGGCAGGGGGCCACTAAATATTGTTCCGAGGGCCGCAATTTGCCCGCGGGCCGCGAGTCTGAGACCCCTGTTCTGAACAAAACCTCTTCTTTGCCATCTTAAACTCAATACAGCCGATCTATCCTTAGTCAGACAGCAGCCCACACACAGGTCTTCCTTCTCCGTGCACGTTCTGCTGCAGAGCTGCTCTTTCAGTCCACCAGCATAGGATTTGAAATGCTGTTGCGCAAATATAACTGTCTTTACGGTACGCAGTCACGGTAATTGTATGGTACCGTAATGACCTGTGCAAAGCGCAGGTCAATTTTAGTCCACGCCTTATGGTCCCGTGAGAAACAATGAAATCCGGATATTTACCCTCATTCAGGGTGAGTTCTCTCCGGTCAGTACGTTTAGAGAGGACAGAACTGCTCCACCCAGCCGACGGTACCCTCGTGAAAACAATAAAAAAAAAAAGCTTTGTGTTAAATTATAGATAATGAGGAGGGTAAAGCTTTGCTGCTCCTTCACTGCAAGCCTAATTGTGTGGAAGTACATGAGTAGCGCAAGTGTGTGTGTGTGTGTGTGTGTGAGTGTTTGTCACAAAAAAGTGATCAGTGTACACTTGCAGTGTGCCGGAATGGTACAATATTGCTTAAAAAAAACATGTTTCATTCTGAACTGCTTGTGAAAACTGTTTTCAGCGGTGTGTTTGTAAAATGTAATAAACACTTCTTCTCACTTTGATTTACTGGCAAGCGTTGGACCTTCTCCGCTCGGTGCAGATCCAAGGTGAACAGCCCAGACCTTGGAGCCGGTTCTAGCTGTGAACCAGGAGATGTCCGGGTCACACCTTTTTTGCAACACAAGGCTGAAGCAGGAGAGGTTCAGAGCTTCAGGGTCGACTCCACCCACGGGATTGGTTTGTCCACCCGCTAAGCTATCATGCTAGCCCCTTCGTGTCAGGGCGGAGGCAGGAGGAACCCCAGCCTGGATCCAATCACCCAGGCTGGGTGGAGGAGCCGGGGCAGCGGCCCAAAGGAGTGGTCTTTCCTGTCACTGGGATGGGAGTGGACCACAGCGGTGACCTCAGCTGGCAGAAGAAGATCTTCAATTAGGGGATCACAACCCCTCAACGTCCCTCTGCGGTCCACTATTACATTACATTACATTGCATTTGGCAGACGCTTTTATCCAAAGCGACTTACAATAGAGGACATAGGGACTGCAAATACACTTGCAAATACACGATGCACGGGAAATGCACAGAACAGTAAGCTTGGGTTAGTGAGGGTTTTTTGTTTTTTTTCCCACTATGATTAAAACATCCCTTTCAGCGCCCGCTGGACCTACCCTTGAACGGGAGAAGGAACCCAGCTGTAGGCTCAGAAGAGTCTGGTACCTCCACCAGGGGACCCTGACGGCTCCTCTATCATAAGCTCTAAGCAGAAGAAGGTGCAGAAATACATGAAGAGGGAGGTTTGTTTCTCCAGCATGCAATAAAAATGTTCCTATGGTGGACAAGCAGGTCCTCCACCACCACCATCTAGAGATGTTCAGGCATGGGGGGGGGGGGGGTCAGTGAGGTCACAATTCCAGTCATTCAAGTGGGACCACCTTCCCTCGCCCCACTACACCGGTACCATGGTGATGATTGCAGATGTCTTGTTCAGGAGATGGAAACCACCACCCCCGTCTCCTCCCTCTTCAGAAAGTGCTTCAGTGGGAGTTGTTGAAACGAGACAGAAGGTCTCCGAGCCCGGGGAAGCTCTCCATATGTCAAGAGATACCATATATGGCAAAGTGTCTGGGGCCTCCAGCCATAGGACCCACTATCAGCAGGAAACCATGGGCGCAGAGACGATTCAGAAGCAGCTCCTCGACATGAGAAGAAGCTCTTTGCATTTGACCTCCTGGCCGGTGGTGCCGCGCGTCACCAGCCTGCAGAAGTCACAACTGCATTCAGAAGAACCATCCATCAGGAGCTGAGGCCTGGAGCTGCCAGGCGGGAGAGCTGGAGAAGGACGAGGCAGGAGATTTATGGAGGGGGGAAAGAGGATAAGAAGAGGGGGGCAAACGATTGGCTGTGGCGACACCCGGAGGGAAGAGCCTGGAGGAGACCAGGGACCGAGCACTGATTTGATCATGCGTGAACTTCTGCGAGGTTTCATGCCGCTCCACCTTCGTGACACAGCGCATGTATTGATGGATGACGCTCCACTCTGGAGACCAGGACAGACACGTATGGAACGGCCTGGAAGTGACCTCACCTAATTATTTCCATCCAGCATGCTGCAGAGATCTGTGCACCACTGATCCAGGCAGAGGCTATGGAGCGCCAGGGGTTTGGCCGTCACTTTTCACTGCCAGGGGTGAAGCAGGGCACACACAAACACACACACACACACCTCATGTGTGAGATGTTTTGCTGATCATTCAGGTGTGGAGGTGGGGTCCGGCAGGAGGGCAGAGAGCGGAAGGCCCCGGCTGCCCACGACATTCCTGCACCCCCAGATAAACAATGGAGAAGGCCAACGTTTGCGCAGGACAAGCGGCCCCGGAGGCACGGAGCCCCCTTCTGCTCCTCCGCCTTCACGGGCCTCCACTGTGGTCGTGCTATCGAACGAGCTCTCGGAAATGAACCCTGCCTGTGTCCAGGATCGGCGCTCTTCCGGAGTCAGGAAACGGGTGATAAACAGGAGTCACAGCCCTTCAGGAACAGATCCACGAAGGATCAGCCTGGATCTGCAGGTCAGCACCGCAGCACCCTGTATACAGAATATATACAGTGTATATATACACGTACTGTATTTTATACGTTATACATACTGGGATACACCCCCCCCCCCCCCCCCCCGCTGTCGAATATACACACAGCATGTAGAAACACAAACTGTATGCATGTATTTATGTGTATAAACATATTATACTTACTCAGATTCACATCTCTGCTATAGATAGTACTAATATTGTATATACACAGCATGTAGATACTGTGTATGTGTATGTATATATATATATATACACAAATTAGAATATTGTGATAAAGTTCTTTATCTTCTGTAATGCAATTCAAAAAACAAAAATTACTTTTTCATGATATTCTAATATATAAAAGGCTTGCAATATTTCAGTTGATTTGTAATGAATCCAAAATGTATGACATTTTGGTTTTGTAATTGCATTACAGAAGATAAAGAACTTTATCACAATATTCTAATTCTCTGAGACAGTCCTGTACATACTGGGATACACATCCTTGCTGTAAAATATACACACAGCATGCAGATACACTAACTTACAAACTATATGCATGTATTTATGTGTATAAACATATTACACATACTGTGATTCACATCCCTGCTATGGATAGTACTCATACTGTATATATACACAGCATGTAGATATATTCCTACTGTGTGTGCGTATATATATATATATATATATATATATATATATATATATATATATATATATATATATTATACATACTGCAATGCACATCCCTGCTGTTGATAGTTTACATACTGTATATACACAGTATGTTGATATACAAACTTACACACTCGATGTGTGTATGTCTGTGTATAAATACACTATAGATACTGGAATACACATCCCTCCTGTTGATTGTACTCATACTGTATTCATTCACAGCATGTAGATATACAACCTTACACACTGTAGGTAGAAACATACGTGTATGTGTGTATATACACTACACATACCGGGATACATATCCCTGGTACACATACACTGTTTGTGTGCATATACTCGATGCATACTGAAATACACAGAACATGTGCCGTGTATGCATACTGTGTATATTTACCCTGCCCCTGCTGTAGATAATATACATACATACATATTGTACGTATTTATACATAAGTCCATATACTGTATATATGGACACAGCTGAAAAAAATAAAGGGAACACTTAAAAAACACATCCTAGATATAAATGAATGAAATACTTTGCTCTTTACACAGTTGAATGTGCTGACAACAAAATCACACAAAACTGATCAATGGAAATCAATTGTATCAACCCATGGAGGTCTGGATAAGAATCCCACTCAAAATTAAAGTGTAAAAACAAACTCCAGGCTGATCCAACTTTGATTTAATGTCCTTAAAACAAGTCAAAATGAATCTGTGTTGCTTCCTGAGTGGACACTATGATTTCACACAAGTGTGATTGACTTGGAGTTACATTGTGTTGTTCAAGTGTTCCCTTTATTTTTTTGAGCAGTATATATACACACATATATATAGACATGTTTGTCTGTTTGTAGTAGCTCTCTGACCACTTAACTACATTGTACTGTGTATAACTGAAGTCTTGTTGTTTACCTTCAGGTCAGTAGGAAGTGGAAGCTTGTGGAGGGACTTGGATGAAGAGGCTGGCTGGACTCTGCAGACCCTGGTCCAAAAAAAGTATGTAGCAATGTCAGCCTACCCCCCCCCCCCCCAAAAAAAAAAACAACAAAAAATAAAAATCTCAAAAGGGGACAAACCTTCATCCTGCTTTATAACTGACATATTCGGTGGTATATCTTCTGAAGGCACCTGGACTTGGTTTATCTCCTTGAAAGCATTCCTCCTCTGGTCCCAGAGGTTCCTCCCTCCTGACCCCTGGAGTCCCTGCCCCCAGCTGAACACCCCTGATCTGAGGAATCTGCAGGGATGCCAGAAGCCAAAGATCTGAAGCCGTGGCCTCCGACACCATGGAGACACCAACGTCCGACTAAGCAGGACTTAAAGTGTGGTCTGGGAGGACAAATCCAGAAGGCCTCCGGTCACAGGTCACTCACAGCTCAACCAAAAGGACACCACAACATCCTGTCCAGAAGCTGCTGAGATATTTCAGAGATGATATGAAAGCACTTCCTGCCTCACAAATGAGATCTGGGATTGGATGAAGAGGAGGATAAGGAGGATGAACATCTCTGCTCTGACAGCCTGGCCACAAAGCGTTACAAGAATAATGTGCTTCTCTCCCGAAACAAGACCTCTGGAGCCTTCAGGCGTCCTAATGTTGATAGAGAACCCCAGCACCAAGCGGCTGATGTTCAAGTCTTCATCACCTATCTGCCAGGGGTCATGAGGTCAGGGGGGCGGAGCCTATCCCTGCTGTCACTGGGGAAGATGTTCGTTCTGGACGGGTTCATCTCAGACACATTCAAGCATTCAACCTCTCAACTGTTACAATAAAATATATTGACCCGACCCTTTGGACTCAGCGGGATGAAATCTCAGATGATATTGAAATGAAAATTCTCACTAGAACATCCTGAGAAGGTAAAGAATAAGGTGAGACTGATGTAGTTCCGATGTTACCCACTAGAGGGCGCCAACCATCTACAAACTCTAGAGGAAGATGTTTTTCAGGGAATACTTTTTTTATTTTTAGGGCACTTGCTCAATGATGAGATATTTTTCGATTTTCCACCCATTCTTCTCTCAGCTCCAGATTGGTTTGATATTATTTCTTAGGTACTTTCACAATGACGGATGATCGCGATTCTGACTTCATGTCTTTTGTCCAGCAGATGTTTATCCTCATAAAACTCCTCACAGCCAAAAACAATACTGAAATAATCTTCTCAGGTTTGTCGGGCTGAAGTCAGACCTATCGAACACAGTTATTATCTGACCTTTGTAAAACTCAAAGTGTCAAACAACGAGACTTCCTTAGGCAATGAAGAAGGTGAACAGAAGGACAATCGGAGACGTTTTAATCGCACAGTCAACTTTTGACCTGAAAAGCAGATAATTGAACAGGACCTTTCGCCAGCAGGCCCGGGAGACGCGGAATCCCCGTGTGTGCAAACATCTGCAGGAATCCAACGCATTCTACCGCCCGGTCGGGTTCGAGACTCTTACAGTCGGTTCATTGCGCCGGGTTTACGTCCAGACACCCCCTGCATTGTCGGGTCGGGCAGATTCATGGATCTCTAAAGTCCATTTGCCCCATTGGTATCCGTGTGAGACGGGACGGATCAGCACAAGCTATCGGACACCTGGGGGTCGGAGGTCACGGCCCTTGGAGGCCCCGCAGTGTCGCTTTTTGGCACGTTCACTTGTGAAGCCGAATTGTGCTTCACCTTCAACGTCCTGCCGCAGAAGGGTTTCTTTGGCGAACCGCCCCCGCCTTCCATCGCCCTCTCCTCCCCGCCGTCACTCCCCTCCGGCTCGCCGGGCACCAAACCCTCGCCGTTCAATCGGGCGGTTGCTTCTGTGCTCGCTGTGGACGTACGGTTATCGCCACGGCAACAGTCCCTCGCCTTCAGGCCGGGTGTCTGTGAGGACGGGGTCTGGGTGCGATGCGGTGCCTGGCTCAGGGCCGTCTGGCCTCCGTCCACACCGGACGGCGGCGGCTCCTCCGTGCGGTCGCACCCTGCTTCCCTGCTGGAAAGTGGGAGGGCGAGTCTCTGCTTGGAGGCGGAAGTCCTGTGGACACAGTTGTTCTTAGGGAGGCGGCTCTGGGGGGCCCCTGGCCTCGCCGCCGCCCTGGCCTGGGCGCAGTGGTGGTAGTGCGAAGACAGGCAGTGGACGTACTGTGGCAGGTACATCGTGTCCGGGTGCGACGGTTCGTTGGGTTTGCCTCCTGTGAGCGGGGGCCTCTGCGGGCTGGGAGCCCGAGACGGATGATCCTGATGATGGCTAGCGGTCCACTGCTGGCGGAGGTTAGGAGGTGGAGGGTCTCCGCACGTGCAGATAGCGCTTCGGGAGAAGCTGCACGGTGAGCCGAGGGCAGGGACGAGCCCGTTCTCACTTCTGACGGCACTGCCTTGGTAATGGGCGAGGGACTTGGGGCCACCGTGCTGCTGAGGAGGGTCTCCGTTACATATCCGGGCACAGACGTCCTCGCCGGGCTCGGCCTTCTGACTGGACGACGCCAGCGGTTCCAACTCGTAGTGCTCCGCCTGAGCGCCGCCGCCGCCGCCGTCCAAATGGTAACTCCCCGGGCCGGAGGTCTTCGCCGGGGAGGAGGGGCTATTGGCGAGAGCCTGACACCGCAGCTTGACGGGGAGGGGGATCTGGCCGCACGTGCCCAGGGGGCCCAGGCAGCGACACATGCACTGGAAGAAGAAGGTGGCGAAGGTCCAGCTGATACACATGATGAGCATCATGAAGGTGCCGAGCTGGGTGTAGGCCAGCACGTTGGAGGGCATCATCATGGCGCCGGCGACAAACGTCGTCAGCGCCGCCATGGCGATCGCCGAGCCCATGCGGCTCAGCGAGAAAATCACCTTCCCCTCTCGATCGGGTTCCGGGGCCAGCCGGTAAGCCACGCCGTAGTGCACGGCGAAGTCCACCGACAGCCCCACCGCCACGGAGATGGTGACCGATTCCAGGACGTTCAGCTCCCAGCCGAGAAGCACCAGGAAGCCGACCGTCACGAAGATGGTGCCGGCGATGGACAGGATGGCGTACAGGCTGATGATGACGTTCCAGGTGGTCAAGAGCATGACGGCGAATGCCACGGCCACCGACAGCGCCATGGCAACCAGGGTGCCGTTGGCGAGACTGTCCTGGAGGTCGTAGAAGTCGAGGTCGCTGACGAACCAGCCGCGACTGAGACCCGCCGGGGCCAATCGCAGCTCCTCCCTGATCCAGGGATCCACCTGCCAGGAGACAACCACAAGTACCGCTCGTCACACGGACCGCTCCGAGAGCATACAACTACAGAGAACTCCACAGAAAAGAGGAAGCTGTCCATCGAGAAACTGACTTCCGTGATGCCGGAATAAGCAGTAAACTGAAAAAAAAAAAAAAAAAACCTTGATTCTGCGAAATCTAAAAATTAAGAATTTTTAAGAATGAAGAATTTTACTCATCTCAAATCCAGGATAATTCATTCAAAAGTACCGTGATTTCCGGACTACTGAGCACACGTCAATGTAAGCCCCACCGGCTAGTCGATCGCTATCTCGGGCTTCCTCCTGCGCACCAAAACGTCAAAGTCGCCAAATTTTCTCCGTGATTTCATCAGTCGGATGTGACGAGGATAAATGTTTTAGCCGCACGAAGCTTGTTACCCCCTCGCCCCCCAAAAATCCATATATTAGCCGCATCGTTGTTTGAGTGTAAAAAGTCACGGCTTATCATCCGGAAATTACGGTACTTCAAAATGAGAAAGAAACTTTCCATGAATTAACAAGGAGTTGCAGGAAAATGCTAAATGCTGTGATCCAGGGAGAAAAGGGGAAATCTAATTCCTATCAAATTGACACCGTTTTAAAAAAAAAGGGCCGACACACTAATACTCATTTCATTTGAATAATAAACGACGGCGGGGAGCTTCAAGATAAGCTCTGAAACAGAAGGCAAGTACCTCGTGGTAGAACTGGTGCATCTTCTCGTAGGCCAGCGAGAAGAGGAAGGAGCTCTGGAACTTGAGCACGATGGCCCTGATGGTGTCGTTGATGTCGAAGCGAGGCCCGGGGGAGCTGCCGTCCAGGTGGTAGTTGGTGCTGCGGTCCAGCTCCATGATGGCCCTCTTGATGCACAACTCGAACACCTCCTGCTTGTAGGGGAACGTGGACTGGGCGCAGCAGGGATACACCGAGGCCTCCTCACAGTCCTGGTTATCCATCCACTGAGAAGAAAAGGAATACACGGAACTTCTCCATGACAGAAGATCAGGAAGCTCAAACCGGACTGGCGTGGTCTGAGGTGAGAACGACCGATCAAACACAGCATCCATGTCTTAAGACTCAAAAATGACCAATTTGTAGTCGGCAACATCGCATCCATCCATCCATCCATCCATCCATCCATCTTCTACTGTAGCAGCCTTTTAAGGACATGATGATGCATTAGAAAGAGCAGCAGGATGTGTTTCCATGCACTGACCTGTTTGAAGGTCTCAATGAAACAACTGGTGAAATCCTGCTCTTCGGACTGGAAGACAAAGCTCTGGTTCCTGAGCTTTTGGCAGAAGTTGAGGATCCACACCTGAGCGGCCGGACTGGCGATGTTGAAGCTGTTATCCGGTATCAACTTGCCCTTGTTTTTGGGGTTGAGGGGGTCGCCGTTGTCCACAGGCACCATCCCCCAGATGATGACGATGGGCATGTGGAGGTCCTCCCCGTGATGGACCCTTTCGAACATGAACAGCTTCTTGTACTCGGCGTCGTAGCGCTCGAACGGATGCGACGAGCGGAACACCTGAAACTCCGCCAACTCCAAAGACGGGAGCTTCAGCTTGGGGTTGATGCAAACCACATAAGCCCCGCCCACCGTGATGGCGAGGAACCACAGAAGCCAGAGGTAGCGAAGTTTGATGACGACACAGGGCAGGACCTTCTCGAAGAGGATCCGCGACGCTTCCGATATGCTAAACAGGCACTTGTTGGCTTTCTGGCAAACGGTAGCCCAGAAGACGTGGCCGCAGTCGCCCCTCTGCGGGTGGCGGGGACTGCAGCAGGCGAACACGTTGGGGAGGTAACGTTCGTGCAGCACCACCACCGCCGGCAGCCACGTCACCATGAGGATGTAGTTGACCAAGATGGCGGTACCGGCGTAAACGCTGAAGCACCGTATGGCCGTGATGTTGCTGAAGTAGTTTGCGTAGAAGGCGGCCGCGGTGGTGAAGCTGGTGACAAACATGGAGAGGGCGGCGTGATGCAGGGTCACCCTGACCCTCTCGGGCAGCTCGGCGCGAGGCCTCTCGAAATTGGTGTAATTCCAGACGTCGCAGAGCACGAAGGCGTCGTCGGCGCCGATGCCCACCAGGATGATGAGCGCCGTCAGGTTCATGAAGGGGAAGAACTCGAAGTTGAACACCATGCGGTACAGGAAGTAGGACACGATGAGCGAACTGATGACCGCAATGATGGTCATGAGCGTGATGAACACCGATCGCGTGTACACACACATGACAAGCAGGACGATGATGATGGCGATGGCCGGGTACACCGTGTCGGTGAGGAGGTAGTCCTGGAAGAGGTAGTGTTTGATCCCGAACTCTATCCCCGTCACCCTGGTGACGCCGTCTGATGCGTTCCAGTTTTCAAAGTTATCCAGGTAAATGTTCATCATGGACTCGCCTTTCTCCGTGGGGGAGAAAAGCATACTGTACTTGAGCACAGGAGGTGGTGAGTCCAGGCTTTTGGGACTGAGGAAGTCCTTGTCAACCAGGAAGTGAAGGATCTGATAGACAGCGTTGTACTTGGTGCACTTCCTGGGGACACTTCCACACTTCAGGTGGTCTTTGCGTTTCAGCGCCATGTCCCAGCAGTCCGGGCCCAGCGTGCCGTTGTGGTAGAACTTGGCGCAGGAGCGCAGGATCTTCAGAGTGTGAGAAACGTCCCGCTCCGTGATCTTCTGGCAGGAAGACCTGTTGGTGAGGACGGCGATGTAGTTGCCGAGCGTCCAGCTGGGACAGCAGGAGGCGTCGTTGGTTCGTTGGCAGAGGTTCCAGTAATCGCGGTGAGATCGAACCTGCGGAGAGAGTCGATCGGTCCATCAAGACGCAGACCTGAAAACCCTACAGGGCTAGTTGCTGCATTTCTGCCTGGTAACCTGATCGTCTTTGGGACTTTAACATGGACCTCGCTGAGATCTAATCGAGCTTCTTATCTCCTCCAAAGCGGCTTCTTGTTCTAAATAAGTACCTTATGTATCCAGAAGGGGTCCGGCTCCAGGACTGCACTTATTGGTTACCAAAGACAAGCTTCACCGCAGTGACAGAACGAGCAAACGATGTGGGTCTCCAAAGACTCCAACCACCGAGTAGAGTAGTGTGTATACTAGCCGCATGCGGGAGGGAAAATAAACCGCTTTGCCAGCAGATGGTGCTGGTCTGACAGGCTACATATTTACCCTGGTATTGTCCAGACTGCACATGGACTTGATGGCCTGGATGCTCCACAGGTTCTTGCCCTCATCTGATGCGAACACCAGTCGGGAGTAGCGGTCGCCTGTAATGAGCAAAACCGTCGAGTGACACACTTAGAACGAGGAAACCCGAGTCGGAGCCACTTCCTGCACCTCGGCGACGGACGGATCGCACCACGACAGAGCAACGGTGGAACCACCACTTGTGTGAAGAACGGTCCCCACCTGGACCATTCTTTCATCTCCAGGTGGTTTCAAAGCGCTTAACAATGGATCACACACACACACACACACACAGCAGCAGAGTTGCCATGCTAGGTGCTTAGCATACCAAGGGAAGCTACTGGCAGTTCAATCAATGTCTTCTACTTTTCATTTCAGGTCTTCCCACAGCCAACCATCTGCCTCCCTCTAACCATCTTCTCCTTGTCCTCTCCTCTCAAACCAACTCCATGTCCTCTTTCACTCCATCCATTAACCTCCTCTCTGGTCTTCTTCCAGACGTCCTCTCCTCCCACCACCCCTCCTCTGTCCATGTCCGAACCATCTCAGTCTGACTTTATCTCCAGAACATCTACCATGTGCTGTCTCTCTGATGGACTCGTTCCTGATCCTCTCCATCCTCCTCTCCCAAAGAGAACCTCCACATCTTCACCTATGCCAGCGTCTCCAAGCCAGCCAGCACCTCCGTCTTCTTCACCTGTCCTGGATCTCTGGTAACTCTTCTTATCAGACGCTATGTAGCCCTTCTACATGAAGGTTGAGCTTTGCGTAAAACTCTTACGATAACATCATGTCTCCTTACGACAAAGTCATCGGTTATGGAGGACCTCACCAGGTACGTCACAGAAGAATTCTTTGCTGAAGTCCCACTCGGCGTCTCGTCTGTCTCGGTCGAAGACGTCCTCGGGCCACCGGGGCTCCTGGTGGCTGCAAGGTAGCAGAACACACACGTTACACACTCCTTTTCAAACCCCACCACCACGGCTGAGGAACGGCGTGGACCTTCAAGACAAGTCCACACAGCAACTACAAGGGGGCATCTGGACCTAAATCCATTTCTATTTATCCTTTCATCACCTCCACCAACTCGACATTAAATCCCCTGAGCTTATTTTGGAGACCATGTTCATAAAGACAGGTTTCATGATGTTCTTGACTGAGCGCTTTGTTGTTTACTTTCTGAAAACGTCGTCCATCTCTTCTGTCGATCTGCGGACCGCTTTCGTACATTTTTGCTATTTTTCCGCACAAAGTTTCATGCAGCCTCTCCATATTTTTCCATTTCGTCTTACATCTTCTGGGAATCTCCAGTGCTCTCCACCCTCGTGCTGATTATTCCACGTTCTCGCAACACGGATTCGTTTCTGATCGTGTTTCACATTAAAGGTGAAAAGGACGTGTATGTCAAGGTGTCGCCAGAGGTTCAGCCCATCTGAAGGTTGATCCTTGACGGGTGATTCCAGGGAGGACCCTCCTGCAGGAGGAGGAACCGCTCAGACCAGAAGATGATTAGGATACTGACGCCATGATGATAACCGTTGCAGGCATGATGGTAGTGACGGATGACGTCCACCTGAAACAGAATCTCTGTCGGCGTTATCAAGAGGCCTTCAGGGCCAGTTGGGATGACACACAGATGAAGGGGTGGACGGAGGTCTGCCGACAGGAGCAAATGAACGTAATTACTGGTGTGGACGGACAGGAGATGACAAAGATGACCCGAGCGGCATCTGAGAGGGTTTGCTGTCCGGGCAGGAGAGCTCAGAGATGCAAACCGAGGGGGAGATCAGCATCAGTTCTGGTAGCCACATCTGAAGGTCTACCTCTTTCTGACCGCGACCTCCTGGACACCAATCGGAAGAAGTGGGACTAAACACAGAAACCATGAAGGAAAATCGGTGGATTCCATCCCTGGAAAAATCAGACATGAAACGAAGGCTTTCCTTTTCTTCTGCCACCGTTTTCCTGGAATAGATTCTAGAGGCAGCTCAATGCGCGGAGATCCTTTGGAGACGATCACTCTTTCAAGACAGGAATGTGAGCTGCAGGGGGAGCAGGTGGAGGGAAGGTATGCTCCTGGACAGGAAAGGAACGAAGGTCAGCTCCAGCTGGACAGAATGATAGAGGAATCTGAGAGGAACAGTGAGCCTTCAGGGAGTGGAGATGAAGAAGGTGGAGGAGTTTAAGAACAGAAGGTCAACAGTCCAGAGCAAAGGGTGAGGGTGGATAAGAGCTGCAGAGACGTGTGCAAGCTGAAGATCTGGTTTGGAGACATGGGGGTGAAGACAGGAGGCAGAGCTGGAGGCAGCAGAGATGGAGATGTGGATGTGGAGGTTCCTCATAGGGAGTGATGAGGATGGAGAGGATCAGGAAGGAGACCATTAGAGGGACACCACATGGTAGATGTTCTGGGGATGAAGTCACACTGAGTTGGTTTGAACATGGACAGAGGAGGGAGGGATGGAGAAGATCTGGGTAGAAGGAGGGCGAGGTTGGCACTGCCAAGAGCTTGCTCCAGGGGAGAATGTTGGGTTTCTGCATACGATTTGAAATTGTGCGGTCCAGCTGCTCCACGATGAAAGTGT
Organism: Fistularia commersonii; assembly: GCF_037954325.1. Lineage (NCBI taxonomy): Eukaryota > Metazoa > Chordata > Actinopteri > Syngnathiformes > Fistulariidae > Fistularia > Fistularia commersonii. The sequence goes on along the minus strand of NC_141303.1, from coordinate 14,610,546 downwards.
CAGACAACTGTGTTGGATGGGTGAACAATACAATCAAGGACATCAGAAGTTGGTATGTGTGAAGATTTACTTTCTAGCCTGCTCGTCTGCATATTTGAAAGGGTAGTTTGCCAGCGTCGCTTTGTAGCCCGTGTTCTTCATCATGTTGTCCCATGTGACCAGCCGCTGGCCAATTGCCGTCCCGCGTGGCTCGAAACCCTTCAGGGAGACAGACGACAAGGAATGTTAATGTAGATATGTTTGTTTAGGCAGTAGACGGCACTGGTTAGCTAAGCATACAGGTCATTGTCTGAAAAGTGCATTTGGACCAAAGGCACTTAGAAGCTCTGGTTAAACTTGATTTAGAGAACATCCAGTACACGTTCAGACAAAACGTCATTTTAGGAGCTCGTCGGTCAATAATAAAGAGGTCTGTGAAGATTTTAGGTCCAACGCGCTAACGGACCAGGGGGTGCGGAGACCTTTGGCCTTCGACTACTTAGCTAGCCCCAACGTTCCTCGTCTCCGACAGAGCTTCACAACATGGGAGATGTATGCATTGCCTCCAGCGAGAAGAGCCTTCTGCTCACCAGAAGTGGGTCAGAGAAGTCCGGCAGGTCGGGAACCAGGATGCCCACCAGGGCGCAGACCACGATGAGGACGGTGCACACGCCCAGGACCACAACGGGCCAATCGGCGATCAGCTCTGCGTAGCTAGACATGGGAGGAGTAGGTTGGATCAGAAGATGGGAAGATACAGTTCCGCACATTGGGAAGGTTCCTGCAGTCACCGTTGTCCTCCACTGTTTCTCCGGCAAATGTTCTCAAAAGTCACTTTTCCTCATTTGAAGACCCTTTTCCGGATTTTCACTAAATCAGCAATGATTCAATTTTAGTCAAATAATTATCGACCCCTCTTGGGCCTGGTATCCTGAAGGCTGACTTGCAGGTTCTTCCTGCAGATCGGCTGTACGAAGCAGTGGAGACGAGGAGAACAATGACCGACAGGAACCTCTCGGATGAAGAGGATCTCTTGGAGCCTGCAGCCAGTTATGACCAATCCCTGCCCTCCAAATATCCCTGGACAACCTGACGAGCAGCTTCACCTACAGACTCCCACAAGTCAGACATTTGAAGGAGCGGTAGATGGTTCCTGCCCGGTGCCATCAGACCGTACGTTCGTCTGCCCTGGTTAGATCTGTCGGCAGAGAACCGCACCTCCAACATCTGTGACTCCACTGAGGAACATCAACATCTCTAACCTGCTTAATGGCTCTGCAACATCTCGGAATGAGTTAAGACAAGTCCGACACCAGCTGTGGCACCTAAAATATCTCTTACCAGGGAACCTTCAACAACTAAAACTTCTCTGAGGAACCTCCAGCTCCCGCACTACTCAAACATTACTATATATATATATATATATATACACACGTGTGTGTATATATATATATATATCCCTCCTACCATCTTCTTCCGCTTATTCTGCACTTGGGATTGTGGGGGATGCTGGAGCATATATATAAAATAAATTCCTATTCTGTAAGCTAATTATCCATCTTTCCATTAATATATATATGTGTGTGTACAAACCTAATACAAACCTATTAGCAGTACCTTTTGCTCGCTCTAAGCGATCTCAGGCAAAACTGTTCTCAGTTCTACTACCTCAGTGGTGGAACAAACTCCCAGAAGCAACAAGACTAGCATCATCTCTCTCAACCTTCAAGAAACAGGTAAAAACTGTTCTTTCAGGACTTTTTACTCCGCTGATGCCCCAGATCAGGTTGGCAGCAAGTTAGGCTATGCAGTGTGTGTGTGTGTACGTTTGTACACACACACACACTACCTGTCCAAAAAAAAAAAAAAAAAAAAACCCTCACTAACCCAAGTTTACTGTTCTGTATATTTCCTGTGCATCGTGTATTTGCAGTCCCTATGTCCTCTATTGTAAGTCGCTTTGGATAAAAGCGTCTGCCAAATGCAATGTAATGTAATGTGTGTGTGTTATATATTGTATGTAAATATTAAATTCCCTTGTTGATACCATTCTGTCTATGTGATTTCCAACCATGCAGCTGCTGCTATGACCAATTCATTTCCCTCTGGGACCTTATTACACCCATCCATCTATCATTTCGATCCATCTATTCATCTCTCCATCCATCTCTGCTTGATGCCTCCTACTGGCTCAGGTTGCCCTGTGAATCCTCTGCTGAGAAGGCAGGGCGGTTGAACGTGAGAGGAGGAGGAGGAGATGTAGTTGAAGGAGGGGATGGCGGCGGAGGAAGGGGTGGAGCGAGCAGCGAGCAGAGACCAGGTACAGACAGACACACAGACTCCCATTGATAAGCCTGGTGACTCACAGGCCAGGAATGAGCAGAGCTGGATGAATGACAGAGACAAAAGGAGGAGGAGGAGAGAACGTGTAATCCAGAACGTCAACGGCGGAGGAATGGTTCCTGGCAGCTCCTACCTTTTGGGGAATCGAAAGGGCCTCGCGGGACTGCAAAGGAAAAGCAGGGAGATAAATCAGGCCGGCGTTTGAAGTCACATCCAATCACACCGCGGAGAGCCGAGCCCCGCTCGCATCTTCTATCACATACCAACCTCCTGGAAACAACCTGAAAGATATTTGTCAGCGTGATTCCATTTTGTCTCCGAGACCTGAATGTTCGGCTTCAAGTGCGGAGCTGGGATTGAACTCAGACCTCCACAGCATGGAGATGAGCTCATTTCAAAGCTACTCCAAGGTGAAGAACAAGCCGGAGAAGAAAACTGATCCGCGATCAACTGTAGAACAGGGTGATTCTCACGGGGAAAGGCGTTTGAATCTTAGCTTCTCATTCTGGATCTTTATTACCCTGAATATGAAACATTTTAGATGATATCAATGGCCACTTCCGGCGTTGACCTGGATTCTTTGTTCTTTGTTCAAACATCAGATCACCTGTCGTCAGACTTTCCGCGGTTCCTCCCCTCATCCCCGACTCCTCTCTCCGGTTCTTTGATGGTGAAACCATCAAGACGAGAAAAACAACCACAAGATTTGACGACGACTGACCAGGACCTTTGCAGACACGCCACGTTCTCGAGCGGAGGGGCTCCATATTTGGGTAAGAACAGTGTTCCTGGTCTCCGGCCCTGGCGGTGGATCTCTGCGCAGAATCCCAGACATTCCCTGGAACTATCGACGGCCTCATATCAGAGATCCAACAAGAAGAAATACGGTTCTTGGCCACCAGAAACAATTGGAGGACCTCTGAGGGAGAGCTGGAAAAACCCCCGCTCTCCTTTCAGGCTCCACGCCTGAGTGTGATATTCCATCCTTGTGGAGATCAGTGACCAGCCACAACACTCCCAGCAGGTGATGGTGAAATATAAGGTATGCATTGTGCAGCAAGATGTTCCAGCAGAGTGTTTACTGCACACACACACACACACACACACACACCATGAGGGAAATCAGTGACAGCACATTCTTCACATCTAACGCAGACCAAGAGAAGAGCGCTGCTTCACAGGACCCTTCAACTTCTGGAGTTTGGAGTCCTTCTGCCTTCATCTTCTGGTCTTTGTTCAAACACAGCAAAAGCCTTGACGGTCATGGAGTTGTTTTGGAGTTGGGCTCAGGTCACAGAGGCAGCGGAGGAGGTTCCACGAGGACGGTTTCGGGTATTGGCGAATACCAATCCCAATCAAACCATGGAGGCTGGCTTGGAACTCTAGCACCGGGTCAGAGGTCACCTGGACGCTCTGGCACCTCCGGGCAGAGAATCGGAGGAAAAAATGACCAGACCATCGGGAGCGCCTGGAGGGGTTCGGTGACTTCGCTCAACGACATTTTAACCTGCAAACCGGAGGAGCCGGGAATCAAACCGGCAACCTTCCATTCGGAGGGACGTTGACTCCCCTGTCCATTAACCAGGAGAGAGAAGGTCTGCATGAAGGCTGCTGGCGGGTGGAGGTGTCCTTCCTCCAGCCTGGCCAAAGCTCTTTTCTGCAGATTGCATTTGCGAACGGAAACCTGTCTGTTTCCAGTTTTCTGGCTCAGACGTTGTTTAGATCACAATCTCCTCAGAGATAAGAACCATCAGGACCGCGGGCTGAAGGTCACGCATCGGACCTGCTCAGTCTCAAGCCGAAGGAAGCACCTTGCCCCGGCAGCTTTCAGCAGCAAAACCAAGATGCAGACCTATACTGGATGAGGAGGGTCAAAGGTCAGGACTCGTGGTTCCATGGAGCAGATATCATACCCCAGGGGTTGGAGATGATCCAGGTGGGCTTACATAAGAGCGCTTAAGAAAGTCAAACCATCTGCTGCTTCTGGACGCAACGCCGACTTTTTCCCCCCAATCTCTTCTGGTGAGAGGTGGTGGAGGACCTGCTGAAGAAAGGCCTTTCACAACGTGTTGAGAAAAGACAAGCGTGGACAGGGCTGAAGATCAGAGCTCTGAAGCCCTAAGCGAGCATTTCACAAAAATGTCCTTCCTTCTTCCCTTTCCTTCTGGCTCCTCTTTTCTCCACCCGGGGTCAGGGCGAAAGGAGAGGACGCAGAGGAGAGTTAGATGGAGGCGGGTGATTGGTTGAGGGTTAGATGGAGGCAGCTGATTGGCCACAGCAGCCCCTGAAGGGTGCAGATCATGTGAAAGTGAGAAGAGGACGGGGAGAAATGAGGGCCACAGTAGGTGGGGTGATTGCGTTTCCAAGAAAAGCTACTGTAATTTCCGGACGATAAGCGGCGACTTTTTTCACGTTGACAACGATGCGGCTAATATATCGCCTTTTTTTGGCGATACATTTATCCTCGTCACATCGGACCGATGAAATGACCGGGAAATTCTGAGTCCGTTCAACTCCGACACCAAAGAAGACGACTTTGACGGTTTTAGTGCGCAGCAGGAAGACCGAGATAGCGATCGGCTAGCCGGTGCGGCTTATATTGAGGTGCGCTCAATAGTCCAGAAATTACGGTACATATTTATCAGTATAAAGTCCTAGTAGGTAAAAGGGGGTTGGCGAATCCGCTTATACGCCTGATTTCAATCAACTAAAAGTGTGCTGAGTAAGGAAAAGTGTCTGACTCTTACGATCTTATCTGTGTGTGTGTGTGTGTGTGTGTGTGTGTGTGTTGGGGGTTCTCGTGCACCGCGTCCATTTCTATGTATGTCCTGGTTCTGGGCGCCGCATTCCTTCCTTGAGGATTCTCTGAGGTGAAATATGGCGCAGCAGGGATTCCAGGCGCAGGGAGTCTTCACCGCGCCTCCTCCAGTGAAGACGCGGACACCGCACGAGGACTCGAGTACCGGCGAGTCCACTGGGCTCCGAGAGGTCCTGCCATTGTGGGCCCGGTCTTCAAATGAGTTACATCAAAAAGCTACCGGGAGAAAACAACATTCCTGGGGAATAAATGTTTGGTCGGCGTCGGGGCACAGAGGGCCTTCTCAGCACACTTTCAGGGAGTCTCCTCAGACAACCGCAGTCGGAAGCTTTGGCCTTCACCTGCCGCCGCTCCTCGAAGCGCTCGGCACTAAAAGCACACCTTCATTCCAGATGGGGACACATTTCTGCATGCTGGGAGCTGTGAGAAACTCAAGCTAGAAGCGAATCATCTCAGCTTGACATGGTCCTTCAGCCTCCTCATACTTCTCTGCTGCTGCTACTACTAGCATGCATACTAGTAACACTTTCAAAGATCCACCTCTGGATTAGAATAAAAACAGACTGAAGTCAGATTGAAGTCTGAAGAAAATCCCATGATGGCCTCCACCATATGACATCTTCTCGCTACAGTATGTAGAATCCATGAGACTTATTTCTCCTCCGTTCAGCTGGAGGTCATCCACGGAATTCCATGAAAGAAATCCTGAGGAGATTTAAGGTGGACCTTCGGCCCCAAATCGGCTGATGGTCACCCAGTGGAAACCCTCCATGCTCCCTCTGACACCGAGCATGCACGTGTGTGTGTGTGTGTGTGTGTGGGTGTGTGTGTGTGGGTGTGCGCGCATTAGTCAAGGGTCTGGAAAATTCCAAGTGAAAGTGGTCAAGCTGCAGAAGAGGAAATAGAAGCGGAGGAGGACCATGGAGGTCTCACTTTTCCTGACATCTCTTAGCCTGTTCGAGCTGACACACACACACACACACACGCACGCATACACACACACTTATCTTACTTGTAAAAAGTCTCCAGTGACGCTTTGAAATGATCTTAGAGACTGAAAATCGAAAAAAAAAAAATGCATAAAAGAAAAACCTCAAAAGTCCAGGAATAAAAAATCTGCAAGGAACATCCAGAAAGGAAAAATATAAATTTAAACTCACAAGAAAACATCGTCAGAAATCCAAACTAAAATCAACGGATACAAAAACACGGACCAAAGACAGATCTGCAGAAAAAACACTTTTAAACACATTAATTCATGAACGAATGAATGAAGCTCCACGAAATCATCTCTTGCAATACATGACCTAAAGAAAAGAAAACAGAACGATCACTAAGGGCCTCTGACTGTCTTCACCTTTCACAGGTGAGGAGGAGAACCAACCCAGCAGGAGCTTCTATCTGCTTCAGAAGGTCAGGAGGGCCGTGAAGCCTTGGAGGATCACACCAACAACACTTTCACATCACTAACTCTTTCTTCTGCCTCTGCTTCTATTTCCTCTCCTGCAGTTTGTCTACTTTACCTAGGAATTTTCCAGTCCCCCTGTACCACACACACACACACACACACACACACACACACACACACACACACACACATACACGTGCGCACGCTGACACAAGCCAGGCCTTCTTCAGAGTGTTTGTGGAGCTCCCAAATAAAAGCCGTGCAAACATCGCTGGGGTTTTTTGTTTGTTTGTCTGTTTCTTTCCACCGACGAGCGGAGAAGATCAACATCACTGACGGCCATCCCCGCCAAACATCTGCAAAGATCTGGCGTCGACCGACCGGGAGATGAGCTGAAACACCGAAGACGTGACTTTCATAAACCTGATAAATGGATTTGGACCCGACGGCATGTTCGGTTTCCGAGGGAAGACGAAGGGTAGAAGAGGAGACGGTTGAAGACCAGGAGGTAGTGGAGATGAGTAAAGGTGAAAAGCAGATGGTCTGAGGAGGTATGGGAGTGACATTCAAGCTAATTCATGTTGTTCTCGTCTTCTGAAAGAGAACCTCCACCTCACGGCCAGAAGGTCCCTGGTTGGATTCTCACGGGTGTCCTTCCTGGGTGGAGTCTCCATGTCCTCCCCATGTCTGCGTGGGGTTCCTCAGGGTTCTCCAGGTTCCTCCCACAGTCCAAACGCATGCACTAGCTAACCAGCGGCACCGACGACATGAATCGACAATGAATGAATGAATCAATGATATTTCCATGTGTCCCGTTGTTTCCTCTCCTTCACAAGGATTGAAGAAAACCCACATGGCGTCCAGGTTTCTCACATGGCTCCTTGTAATAATTGATTGCCCACCCCTCTCGCCCATCCCCACGAGATACTGGAGCAGCAGGCCCGCTGAAGCACATGGGAGTTGACCTCAATTGGCGGAAGGTCCAGGATGTCCAACCGTCTGACCGGCCGTGAACGCGAGGCCAACCTGTGGTCTCCACAAACCTTGAGCAGCTCCTGCACTAACGGGGCCGGGAATGGAATGTGACCTCAGATGAGCGGCTGTCAGGCTTCGTGGCCGCAGGGGCTTCTCGGCCAGAAGAGCGGGTCCAAGCAGGTAGAGGGTTCAAGCAGGTCAAGGTAGTTTGACGGAGGTACGACTCGGGACAGGAAGTAGCAGATGTGGGCTGAAGAAGCTCAAAGGAAATAGTTCCGGAGGTACCGGCCACCTGGTGCAGACCCTGCACCAGGTGGCCGGTAACCCCTGAGACCTGCTGGTGACCCCAACCTTCAGCAGAGTCTTTGGGCACACCTGATGAAGCTGGGCCTTTTGACCTTGTAGGTCAGGAGCAGGAACCCTCCAGAAGCAGAAGCTTCCTCCTAAAGTTCTGGACTAAAGAAAGTCCCCTTACAGTAAAGTGGCAACGAACCCAGATGGTCTTCCTCCTCCTCCCCCTGATGTCCAAGCAGAACGCCAGGAACTTGAGACAATGGATTTCAGAGAAAGGAACTTCACCATCTGGTGATGCACGTGGCTGCGTGGCCGCAGATACATGTCAGTGATTGGACTTTCATAAAGGTGTGGAACGCTGGCTGCTTCCTCACAGCTTCCAGGCCATGGAAGCAGCTGGAGAGGCCTGACCCTCCTCAAACCGAACACCTCCGCCTCTTCTACACCCTCTCCAATGCTCTGGCCTCGGTTGACCCTCTTCCTCCTCCTTCCCCTCCACAGCCTGAAGCCTTAGGGTTCTGCCTGGGTTCCTCACATCCACTCATATGTATTCTGTCTTGCTGCAGCTGACCTTCATAGCTCCACCTCTCTTGATGTGCCTCCACCTGCACTACACATCACAGTGTCATCTGCAAACATCATCATGTCCCTGTCGAACCTCCTGTCAGCCTGTCTATCACCATAGCAACTTCATTGATGAATAAACAAGGTAATAAATATATAAATAAATGTGGCAATTGAATTTGTCGCTTCATTTCATAAAATTTATGAAATAAAATTTAAAAAAAAAACAAAAAACTTTTCTTTTGGCCTTTTCATATCCTCGCTCACTATGTTCACAGATCTTCTTCTTGGTCTTCCTCTAGACTTCCTGCCTGGCAGCTCCAATTCCAGCATCCGTCTACCAATATATTCACTATCCCTCCTCTGTACATGATCGAACCATCTCAGTCTATGTCCAAAACATCTAACATGTACTGTTCCTCTGAAGGAGGAGAACCTCAACATCTTCACCTCCAGCTGTACCTCCTAGATTTTGGTCATTGTCATTGTGTGTAGACCAAAAGACTTCACAAACGAGTTCAGAATAAGTTTCAAAATTTGTGAAAGGCTGAAAATGACGGTGAAAATGAAATGAAAATGGATTTGAGTGTGCGGCCGAGGGCCGGCGGGCTTTTTGACGGCTCCCAGAATAGAAACCTGAGGAAAGCAGGAATGAGCTAATCTGGAAGGAGACTGGAGTGGGAACGGGAGCCGACAAAGAAACAAAGGCTCGGCACAAGGAGGTCCTGTTCCTACTTATCCCCGCTGAGATCACACTCCTTCTCCTTTCTCAAATGACGACAGAGGCGGTCCCGTTCTGTACGGCCATTTCCATGGCGACCGACGCACAAGAGTGACCCCAAACGCGCGACAAACACACACACACACGCGGGAATTAACCCAGAAACCGGGCCTTCTGGAAATCAGGTGACCGAGCGGATGGGATCTTCAAGCCGCGCTACGGTGTACGTGCACACACACACACACACACACACACGTGGTACAGGAAAAGGGGAGCCCTCTTGTAATTCAAGCCTGTCATCGCTGTTTGGTAAACATGAGGCCGGATCAGCGCCAGAGACCCGACACATCTGCTCCTGCTTCGGAGGGGAACCCGAGACCCAGCAGCCGCAGGGGGTCGGGGAAGTGTTAATGGTGTGAGAGGAAAAAAAAAAAAAGGCCAAGGGAGTGACGCTGGAAGAAAACCCATGCGGCGGGAAGCTCTGTTTGCCCCCGACCGGCCACCTCCGCTGGCCAATCGGGTGCCACCTCCGGGCCACCAGGGCCACGGGTCGTTTGGGAAGCCGCGGGCTTTCAGCCACGGAAGAGCAGCTTCCTCCGAATCTGAATGGCATCATTAGGTATTAGGGGGGTTAATACCTGACTGGGGGCAAAATGTGCAGGAGTCATAGCTAGTCATATGAAAATCCCCTTCAAGGAACAGAAAATAAAAGAAAAAAAAAAAAGACATTTTCTTTGATTCAATTTGTCATGAAGACTGATCACTGGAATTTCAGCGAATGTTCATCAAGCTAAAATGACCAATTCAGGGAGAAATGACTGTGCGGAAACCAGGAGGGAAATTCAGAGGGAGAAGGAGGGCGTATCTGGAGAATGTTTGGGGAATGAGCAGAAAATGGTCCCCATTGAAAAAATAAAAATGTGACAACCATATGGTAAATAATCACTCTGATGCAGCTTCTATGCTCGGCGCTAACATGCCATGCCAAGGAGGGATCCAACCTTCAGACTAGAGGGCCAGCAGAGGGACGCTTCCATCAATAAATTTAGGATAAGGAGTACATTCACATTCATTGGAAGAATAATTGTCATTTCCGGAATATGAGTTATTTCAGGGTGCTTATTAAATCCAGGATTATGAGCAAATTAGAAATGCTCATTGATTTTAGGCTTATAAGTAAATTCAGGATTATGAGTAAATGTAGTGTTATGGGTACATTTGGGATTATCGATTTTAGGATTAGGAGTAAATTCAGGATTGCTATTACTTTTGGGGTTGTGAGTAAATGCTGAGGTCTCGGTCCTGACGGATGGAGGGGGAATTCACCAACGAATGAGCTCAAGGCTGTCACTCTGCTGCAGCTGGAGGACGCTGCCATGTTTGTATGTGTGTGTGCGTGCGTGGGGGGATTTTAGGAAATACTTGCCACATTCCTCTCCCATCTCCAGCCTGACCCGGCCTGAATGCCAGCACTCATAACCTGAGATCCTCCACTCGAGGCCTTCAAGGTCGTCACCCCGACCGAAAGCTAAAGCCGGAGAAGAAGCCGAGCAGCTCCATCACCTCAGAGCCGAGAAGGAGATGGTCACCGATTGCGGTGCAGGATCTCCAGGGGACCTTCTCCGAGTGGAAGGTGATCTCCTCCCTAACCCTCAATGCTATGTCAGAAAGCAACAAGCGACTTCCGCTTTCTCCTCTGGAGATTGTTTTTCCACATCGACGAATCTATTTTTTCCAATATCACCGTTGCGGACCTTCGCGCTGAACGGGTTCCACACAATTCTGAGCCCGTTCTTCTCCCGCCTCCCGGCTTGTAACGAAATTTCACCAGCCGCGGTCAGCGATTCAGCAATTAGAGGAGAAACGTGGCACCCCGATGGGCCCGATGCTGTGACGGAGAAACTCCTACCTGCTCGGCGGTGCCGGGCTCTGGCATTGCAGACGCTCCTGCCACGTCTGCTGCTGCTGCTGGTGATGGAGGCAGAGGGCCGGGTGTGGGTGTGGGTGTTGGGGCGTGCAGGCGGAGAGGCAGCAGGGCGGGGGTCGGGCACCCACGGCCCCCGCCTGGAGGAAGGAGCAGTCCTGCTGGGCGCAGGGGTAGCACAGCGGAGATGGGACGAGGCAGTGCTGGCAGCAGGGCGCGGTGGCGGGCAGGTGGGGAGGGGGGGTGGAAAGATGGCATCCGGCGGGCGGCGGGACGAAGCCGTTCTGTTTCAGCGTGCCGTTCTGGCTCGTTCCCTTCCGGGGTCGCGACCTCTGCTTCCTCTGCCGGCCAGGAGGGGCCGCCGGGGGGCCGTCGGGGGGGGCCGGGGGGCCCGGACGGTGGCCGCCGTTGCTCAGGGCCGGGGGGTCGGAGGCGTCGCTCAGGGCCATGGTGCTCCACTGATGGCGGCGGTGTCAGTACTGGATGGGGGAGAGGTGGACATTACAAACAAATCCGGCGATGGACCAAACGCAGAACATGCAAACTCTTTGTGGAGATGAAAACGGGAAGCAGAATGACGTCACCGGGCAACCGAACCTGGAAAGGAGGGAGAATAAGATAAAGAATTCCATTTAATTCAAATGAATATTGGTCAAAAATGTGCGAGGAATCTGGTGAAAACCAGCAGGAACCCGACGAAAACGTGCTGAAGAAATCCGAGAAACCAGGAAAACACGACTTTAAATAATTGAGCAATGACCGCAAATCAAATTCTAAACATTATCATCCATCAGATGAATCAAACATGTGGAAGCTCATTGAAGCTGCCAGCCCCAGGCGGGCCTCCATCACGGACATGTCGATAAAAACACCCTGACGGCTCAGGGTTCCCTGGAGCGTTTTCAATATTACAATTGCTATGCAACTTGAACAATGGGCCGCCACTCATTTCCACATTTGTGTTTCATTTATCGTCTAAACATCTGAGCTCTGATGCGTGTACGTACATTTTAAACCAGAGGTGCAATAATAATACAACGGTACCTCCTTGTTTCACATGTAACGTCAGTGCTAACCGGGCTAACTAACTTCAGCCTTACTAAACTGTTGCTCTTACTTGATTAGATGTTTACATTCTCTTCTATTAATTCTTTTATGGCTTGAAACCGGACCTGGGTGCTCATTTCGTACCTCAAACTGTAAGGCGTGCACGTGTGACAAGTTCCTTGAATCCTTACATGCATCATACACGTAAATGTACAAGACTGTCTCAGATAATTAGAATATTGTGATAAAGTTCTTTATCTTCTGTATTGCAATTACAAAAACAAAAATGTCATACATTCATTACAAATCAACTGGAATATTGCAAGCCTTTTATTATCTTAATATTGCTGATGATGGCTTACATCTTAAGAAAACTCAAAAATCCTATCTCAAAATATGAGAATATCATGAAAAAGTAATTTTTGTTATTATTTTGATATTGCTGATGATGGCTTACATCTTAAGAAAACTCAAAAATCCTATCTCAAAATATGAGAATATCATGAAAATGTAATTCTTGTTTTTTTAATTGCATTACAGAAGATAAAGAACTTCATCACAATATTCTAATTTTCTGAGACAGCCCTGTATATGTAGATATCTCGAACTTCCAGGAACCTCCTGGAGGCCTCAGCTGGACCACCACACCCTTCCACCTGCCCATCGTTCACAATCCCAGCTTGTTTCTGGCAGAACTTCTGCACAGATTTTGGAAGCAGATGCGATGCCGATCTTTCACATGGAGCAAGACTTGGGTGTCATTCTGTCTTTTGAAAATAAAAACCAAAGTCCTCCTCGTGGAGTCGCCACACTGGTCCCTCAGAGCGCAGCCTTCACCGCTACAATACGGGACAAATATGTAACCCAGTGTGCTTCCTCTGCCTGGGACAGCAGGAATTCAGTGTGTGTGTATGTGTGTGTGTGTGTGTGTGTGTGCGTGCAGAGCGTTGACAGGCAGGTAAGAAATCTGGGCCGGTCTCCGTGGACACAGGCAGGGTCTTGTGCCTCCTCGGAATAAAAGCTGACAGCTGGAAAGAAGCGCAGAACAACTGGAGCTCAAGATGGAGGCCGAGCTTCCTGCCTGGCGGAGGGGGGACGGGACCGTGGACCTCCGAACCCTGGTGGCCACCGGGACCTCCCATTTCTCCCTCCTCCTTTCCCTCCTCCGGCTTAAAGCAGATGCACGTCCGTTATTAGCCGGCTGGAGCAGATAACTTCTGGACGGGGAACGTCCTTCAAGTGCTTCCAAAAAGCTGCCAGATGTTCTTCAAGGGTCATGGAGACGATGGTGAGGGAGAGAGGAGCTCACAGGCCAGGATGTTTTCAAACAAGCTTGAGGAGGACGAGAAAAAAGTAAAAATATACCAAATATCGTCTAGACGCCAGAAAGATACTGACTTGCGGGCAGCAGGTGTGTTCTTCTAGGGCTAGATGGAAAGTCCATCCAAATCTGAGGAGGAAAGATCTAACATGGATGGTTTTTAGGGTATCTTCTCACAAAGGAGACCTCTGAAGATGATAATCCAACATGTAGATGTTTAAGCTCATCCACTTTGGATATGAGATGAAGGAAAGCAGCAGTTGAAGGAGATCCTGACCTGGTGGACGGAGAGCGAGGAACCACAACAAGAGGCCTCCTGCATCTCCTGCACCGCTTTAATCCAACCCAACGGGCAGCAATTATAAGGAATCAGCAAACGCTTCGTAGCCACATCACTTCTAATAAACTCACTCTCTCACACACACACACACACACACACAGATGTGTTTGTGGTTGTCAGGAGAGACTCCAGACATATTTGACCCCCTGCGGGGTCGCTGGACACACTCGGGCAAATGAGCTGAACACAAAGCTGATCTGTTGTTTACCTGCCCACACACACACACACACACACACACACACACACACACACACACACACACACACACACACACACACACACACACGCGCGCGCGCGCGCAACTGAAGACATGTTTTGTACTGTCATGCATAGAATTCTAAGCGGCGGGCGTGTGCGTGTGTGTGTGTGTGTGTGCGTGTGTTGTATTGACTGAAACCTTCCTGCTTGAACTCCTGATAAGATTAAATGGAAACAAAGTCGTGTTTTTCAGATCTGATCTCTCAAAATCTGAGAAGGTTCAGAACCAGGAGCAGGTCTGAAGGTCCTCTTCCATGTCAGCTGGTATCAGAGCTGCTCGGGTGGACCGGAGGCGCCGAGGTGCGCGTCTGAACCAGCCCGGACACACACACACACACACACACACACACACACACACAGAGCCCGTTTCCTGGATGGATACCCCGGATCTTACCGTGTTCGCTGTCCGGCTCCGGAGCTCCGCGCGGCGGCTCCGGTGAGTCAGAGAGCCCCGGGGCCCGGAGGGGAGGAGAGCCGCCGGAGGAGAAGCGACATGTTCGTCCGGCGTGGAGGACTGAACCAGAGAATGAGCCGCCGTGCGCGTACACGTGCAGGCGTGCGCGGTGTGTGCAGGGGGCGGGAAGGAGGAGGAGGGGGGCGGGGCTTGAACGCGGAGCGCTGATTGGACGGTCGCGGTGTCAGTTAACCCGCTCGCTGCCGACCCGGAAGCAGCAGGAGAGCCCAGGGAGGTTCTCCCTCAGAGGAAGAGTCTTCAGGAGGTGGACTCTCCTGAAGCGGTCTCTCTGGACAACAGGGTTCTGCAAGGTATCCCAGATCTTCCGAAGACCACGCTCTTCTGGACAGAGATCACGGATGTTGTACACGGAACCTGCTCGGTCACATCTTGAGCTGCTCCAACTGAGTCTTGGACCACTGGAACCTCACACATGGTCAACCGTGTCCTTCGAGGCTGGAGCCGATCACGGCTGCTCGGGGATGGGAGGCGGGTCCACGCTGTCCCGGTCGGCGGCCGATCGCAGGGCCACATACGGAGATATGTGACCTTCTCATCCAGGCGTCTGGACGATGCAGGGTGTCCGCTGAACCTACTGAATGTGTTTGGACTTGTGGAGGAACCCTGAGAATATGGAGACGCCACACAGAATGGCCCCCTCTGGGAATCCAACCAGGGACCTTCTCGCCCTGAGGTGGAAGCTCTAACACCTGCACCTTCAGTACGTCGGCGATACTTGGTTGTCCATGAGTCGGTCAGATGGTTTTTAAGGCCCTCGTGGTCTGAGCTTGGTCTCAAGGCACCTTCCGATCTGACCTCGGGACCTCCAGCTCTTACTGAGCGGAGATGTTCCGTGTCTCCAAGGCTCCGTCCTGAGCGAGCGAGAAACTCGAGGAGAAGTTGACAATCTCAGACACCCTGAAGAAAGGCTGACTCCTCTTCGCTCTGCAGCTGCTCCCCTTCTGAGGCTCTGCAGCCTGAGACAGAGGGCCTCTTCATCACCACCACACACACACACACACACAATCACACACACACACTTCTGGCACAAAACAGCTAATTACAGCTTGTGCTTCTTGAGGATTTCACGTTGGCGTTGGAGGGGCTTTGGAGCCCCTGGCCCTGAAAGTGCTCCTCTGAGGCAGAAAGACACTCCAACCAGACCTCCTCTCAACAGAGGAGACCAGGTCCTCCTCAAGAAGAAGGGAGAAGCTGGAGGGGGAGGAGATGAAGGAGAAGACTGAGGAGTCCTGTGCAATCTGACGGCTTTAAAAAAGCCGGGAAATGAATGTTCTGCATTTAAGCACCATGAAGCCACCTGGAGCGGAGGGGTAGTTGATTGCTCCGATGCCTTGCTCAAAGGCAAGGCATCGGAATCCTGCGGCTCCGCCTCACGCCCACGAAAAGCGTGACAACCCGACGCTAATGACAGCAGATAAAGGTGTGCTTTCACGAGGTGACCGAGGTCTCCACATCCCAGGGATAATTATGCTGAGGGATTAAACATCAAAGAGGGACATTGACACGAGTCTGGAGAGCAAACATCTGGTCTTCTGGGTCTGGAGGCCACCGCGCGGATGAATCGATGAGTCGGCCTCTCAGGACACACTTGACATTTGTTTGTGTGTGTGATCTCAGATACCAGCTGATTCATGGACACCACAAGGTTTTCTTTTATCTCCTCTCTAGCTTTCCCGCGTTGGATCCGGTATTTACATTAGTACGATTCATTTCACTGCTTCCCTGAAATATCCTCTCAGCACCACTAGATGGCGTTCCGCGGCTACAGCGAGCCTTTTCCATCCTTCTCTGATGTCACGAGCCGCGACTGGGAGTGTCGGCTTTTCAACCAACGATGAACGAATGCATTTTTAGCATGCTAGCGCTTGACAGCGCGAGAACGCGCCACCACTGCTAAGAGGTTAGCCGCTAACTTTCTACTGTTCAGGACGTCAGCAACGCTCGAAGAACCCATCTACCTGCAAGGCTACACTAACTTGCTGGGCTAGCTGCACGTCTGAGGGGCGACAGTCGGTGAAGAAGATGCTCGGCGGGAATTGCACCCGATTTGACGACGTCCAAAAGAGGTTCACCTCCTACCGAGCAAAGGTCTGACTTGCCGCTCAGTCTGGGACTTTACACGTGGCCCTGCAGCAAGAACATCTGGCCATACCTGGTTTAGAGAGCAGGGCTCGCTGGAAGATAGTTATCGTTCAACGCCTCCAAAGAAAAATCATCTCCGACATTCGGTCCACACGGCTGAGATGTTCGGGACCTGGACTGAACCTCCACTGTAGAGTAGCACGGATAGATCTGTCAGCAGACCGGGCTCAGCAGAATGAACACTGGCTCCGGAGGAAGATGGTGATCAGAAGTTGGAAGATCACATCTTGGTGTCAAATATCTCCACTGGCCTCAGACAGAGCGTGGGGACATGAGGAGGACATTTGTTGGAGGAGGTGTGAGATCACATCTTACCGTCACAAACCCCTCGGCTGTCAAGTCCTGCTCGGTGGGGAACATGGAGGGAGGGGGGGGGGATTCTAGCGCTCTTATGATGGCCTTCACTTGTTTCTTGAAGAACATGGACCTCAAAAGAAGTCCCCTCTTGGAATAAAGATGTCCATCATAGCATCTTCTCCAACTTTCAGGACCATTCTGTCTCCTTTCAGGATCTTCTCTACGCATCAACAGGATGCCTGTCAGATGTTGGCCTCCGCAGCGTCCAGCACGAACCAGGAGGAGCTTCAGTCGCTGCGTCCAGCACCTCCAGTGCACCAGTTCCAGCAGCTACGTCAACTTGAAGACAACGGCTGCTTTCACGCTCGTCGGTGGAGCTCATAAGCCACGCCCTCGACCAGATACTTCCTGTGGAGCACCATTTTCAAACCTCCTATAGTTGCTGCTCAGATGTTCTCCCGGGACAAAATGGGCATAAGCGGGAAGAAGTGGAGCGACAAAGAGGTCCAAGCTCTACAGTCCTGCTATGCCTCAGAAGGGTTTCCAGGGCTCACAGAGGAACATCTACATTTTGGACTGGAATAAGCGTGGAGTTAGCTGACGGCTGACAGGGAGAAGCTAAAAACACTACAACCATCTCAGAGGCAGGACTCACTGCCTCTGGGAGTGCACAACTCGACGGTTCACCTGGAGGAGGCTACTTTCTGGAACCAAACTGCAGCTGAACTCTTAGAGTAGCTCTGTCTGAAAGCGGTTGTCGTTTTTGCAAGTTGTGCCTCCAACTTACCGACACAAGAATGTCTGCACATCTAATGTAGCATCCGCTGAGTGGGACATGCTCGATGGTCCAACGCTGGACTTCAACAGGATCACGATCCTCATTTCCAGCTATGCCATAATATGAAGTAAGCTCGCATTATAAAACAAGTGTCTCGGAGACGTACACGTTAATCTCACACACATTACACTGCTCAAACATCTTCAAGATATGACCTAAATGGGATCTTCACCTGCAATGACCATCAGCTGGAGGTCCAGGAGCCTGCAGGCCGGGTACAGGAGGACGAAGCAACAACTGTATCTTATCAGCTGCCGGGGACAGAATAAGAAAACAAGTCCGCACAATATTTACCGATGCGCATCCTTCCAGTTACACTACGAATGTAATCGGAGTACTTTTTTTGTACCTCATTTGGTGATTGCGGCCGACACACCGTCTCCGCTCACACGCCATCTCCGCTGAGAGCATCAACCTTCTGCAACTGCTGTTTGTGCTCCAACTCACTCTGAGGGCAAAACCAAAGGCACATGGAGCGAGCAGAGGAGGCGGGTTCCCAGACATGAAATATTCATTGTGTTATAGGTCAAGGTGGTTGCGTGTGTGTGCATGCGTGCCTATGTGTGCCTGTGTGTGTGTGTGTGTGTGTGTGTGTGTGTAGCAGCTGCAGAGGCCCTGGTTCCTGTCCTGCCAGTGCTCAAGTCTCCGCAGGGAGCAAGACAGGCTATGACTGCCCTGTGCGGGGAGTGTAACAGTTGCCAGAACACTCACACACACACACACACACACACACACACACACACACGTTTACATGCATTCACGCCATTTGCTTTCTGGGCCTATTTATTTCAACCTCCGAGCCTTACTGCTGAGAGCTGGAATACGAAGCAGCAGCTGGAATCCAGAGCTTCCCCTGTCGCGGACAAGCAGATGATCCATCACCGACACCAGAAGACGGTGGATTTAAAGGAGTAATACATGGCGCTGATCTCTCCGGAGCACACCGAACACCACGTCTGTCACAGACGGATGGAGGAGGTGCCCTGCAGCCGGACAGCGCTGAGGTTTTCCTCATTCCCACGTGGAACAAGACCTCAGTACTTTAGGATTTTACCCTCATTGTCAATTTATTACGGTCAACTCCAATAAAGCTGAATATTTAGTCTTCAAAACCAGAAACGTATTCCGTACATGGAAGCTCTCTGATCACACTCATCTGGAACTCTGACATCAACATAATATCACCTTTGATTTAAGGTCAGGCGGACGTTCAGTTACATTCGACGGATGTCAGCTTGAAGATCAGCAGAATATTAAATATCAAAGCATGAACATCTGGCAAAGAAGCCAAAGGATCTTCAGATATATTCTAAATTCACTGCCGTGTCACCTGAACGTCAAAGAGGAAGCCAGTTTTGAAATTCCTGCAGAACCCCTGCTCCTCAGAAGGCCATATCTAAGCAGATGAACCCCAAAACACAAATTCACCGAGGCAGGTCTGAGCTGAACAAAACTTTCATATCCAGATGTGCATGAACGCCCACCAGGGGTTCGTGCTGCGGGAACGTCCTTCACTCCACCGCTCCACCTTGAGGGGATCACGAGGCTAAAGCTGCGCTAGCGGTCTGATTCCTGAAGAAACCAGGAGGCTCCAGGTGGCGGTGACATTTGTCTCACGCTGAATCGCAGGATGGGGAGTGTGTATGTATGTCTGTGCGTGTGCGTGTGTGTGTGTGTGTGCGTGCAATGCTGCTGCTTCAAAGACAGTGGAGTCAGGCAGATGCGGGCCCTGGAGGCAGCTGCAGCCTCAGGAGCAGAGGAGTTCAGGCTGAAGGAGCTGCAGTGAAGGTCACACACAGATGGAGTACATCTGAGCAGCTGGGGTTACTAGAGCCCAGCACAATGAGGCGGGGCTAAAGCAGGTAAGGCCAGTTTTAAACTGATAATAAACAACTATAAAGCGGAAATATTGAAATTTCAACTTTTCTTCAATTACTACGACACCCCACCTCACTCTACACCATCTTACATCTCATAATAACGCAACTTCCTACTTGCAATACTCTTGTAAAGCGACCCGCCCTCTGACATCCGTGATGCCTGGATGAAGCTCGCTGCAGCGACGAGTCCCACAAATCTTGCAGACCAACATCTACAGCAAACCTGTAATGATGTGACTTCCAAACACCTCTGTTGCTTTTATCATCGTAATTACAATCCTGCTTCCTCCCTGAGTCATCCTGATCCCCGGCCTCAAGGTGGGTGCGGGTTTGACAACACTGGGATCAAGATAAATGTGCACTTATCTTTACATCTATCACACACACACACACACACACACACACACACACACACACACACACACACACACACGTACACTTCCTCCAAGAACCTGGCAGCGTAAAAACCAAGCCCCACATGCAGGAGAAAAGTGATACTGTTCTTCAGGGAGCAAAACCTGCAGGTGTGCAGTGTGAACGTAGGGGTGAGGACAGGTGTGTGTGCGTGTGTGTGTGTGTGTGTGTGTGACACAAATGAGGGTGCATTTATCCCAGACTCTGTGGAACCACACTTTCTTTCTGCTAGACTTTCTTCGAGCAGGAGAACAAGGTGTTGTTCTTAACGGGCAAAGGTGTTTTGGACTGGTGATAATGAAACAGTTGTTTTGTGAAATGAAAATAAGTGGAAGGCGTCCAGGACTGACGTAGCCGGCCATCTGCATGCGTCCATAAATACTTGCAAAACAGTTTAAAATTGCTGCAAAGGCAGCCAAGTGGAAAAAAAAAAACCTTCAATGCTCTGAAAATGATGTTTTCTTTCTGGCATTAATCTCAGCGCCATTTCCAGTGAGAGGGAAATTATTAGTGACAGGCCTCTGGCATTACATCATGTCTTAGTCCCCCCCCGACACACAGACACACACACACACACACACACACCTGAAAGGTATAATAATGGAGGGAGCAGAGGTTTAGCTTTGCAAATTGTAAGCGGCACATGTTCAAACTAATTCCTGCCGAACAAAGCTCTGCAGAGGCCGAGCAGCTACAGACATGCAGGCTCACGTGAGCGCCTGGCTGTGCAGCCTAGATGAGCCCTGGGACGGACTGACGCGCCGACGGTCTTTGAACACACCGGTGATAAGTTTTCTCAAAACCACGGCCTCGATCGCACACAACCCTGCTAGAAACCTGCATTGTCACCGGTCTGATGGCGACGTGGAAGCGCGTGCCGCGGTCAACGGGCGCCACGGCTTCTGTTGCTTTTAAATCATGTGGCGTCAAAGCACAAATACCCTTTTCCGTATGAGCAGTGCCTTCGGTTCTACTGTCTGGAATCTTCAGACTGTCTCTCCCTGTGCACGCACACACACACACACACACACACACACAGAACTCAGGCCTTTCTCACGTGGTTCTTATGTTTGCACCCAGAATCACAAGGCCATGGTGACGTTGCCGCAGCCCCTACTTTGATTACCCAGCAGGTCATTCACGACAGTACCTATGAAATAACTATTCATTTAGTCGCTGGGCATGGGTGAACCCTATCCTGCTGTCAGGGTCACGGGGGCGGAGCCTATCACAACTGTGATTGGGTGAGAGTTGGGGTTCACCCTGGACCGGTCCATCACAGGGACACATACAGAGACATCCAACCATTCATCTGGACAACATGGGGTCTCCACTGAACCTTCATGATGTGTTTGGACTGTGGGAGGAACCCAGAGAACCCCGAGGAACCCCACACAGACATGCGGAGAACATGGAGACGCCACACAAGATGGGGCCTTCCGGCCGTGAGGAGGAGGGGCTAACCACTTTGCAGCCAGGGGTCTCGAAATAATATCTTAGTACACATCTTAAAAAGTCTTACAAAGAATGGAGTTCCCTTTGAGGAAAGTACTGTTCAGATGCTTCAGCTGGAGAGCTGTCAAATATCTTTAGGAGTAACTCCAACTCTGAGCAGATACAGGCCACGTTGGTGGTGACGCCTCCCTTTCAGACTGTTCCTCTGGGGAATGTGAATGTATACACTTCTTCCTGGAAAACTGCCTTTCATTCACTTCCTTTAGATCCACTATAATTGGTTCTCATCATTAAACCTAATAAGATTGGCAAGCTGTAGCAGGGCGGCGTCCAAAGAGGCCGTTTGCCCACAGCATCAGGTTTATCTGTTCTTCATCATGGGTCATTTATCAGAAGAGGACGGGGCTGATGAGCCCGAGTCATCGACGTAGCCGGGACAACTGGACCATCACGGCCAGGGGTTTGCAGAGGAGCCGCCAGAAGTATCCCCACAGAAGAGGGACCTTGCTCTGGTGGGGGAGTGGAGTTAGTCATCCGCCTAACGATTCCCTGGTCTGACGGCCCAGAAACGGTGCTCCGGGTTCGAGCTCTCCTTTCCTGGTCTTCCGACGGGAGCGTTAGATGGGTACAGGAGACGCCCAGGGTCCGCAGGGTTTCTCAGAGACGCGACAGGAAGAAGGCCCCGTCATTAAGCTGCACTGCTCAGGGCGCTGACCGGCCCACTTTTAACGGGACCAGATGCTGCAACCCTGGTCACGTGACTGCCAGTCGTATGGAAATACATCCTGGCGGCGCCTTCGCTGGTCCTCCGCTGAGCCGCAAGCAAGTGTTGTAGCGCCAGGGGTCCGATGGTCCGCCTCAGACCCTCCTTTGGCAAAAACCAAAGACCATGGATCGGTCCCTGGGCACCGACTATGATCCACAGTTCCTCAATCCTCCATCTTGGTGTAGACCGGTTCATCACGGCAGCACTCCCGAAGACCCGATGTATCGATCGATCTCCGATTCCTTAATGAGCTTCATTCTCAGATCTTGCCGTGGCAACTGGACTTGTGTTTTTTTTTCTCCCTGAAAGAAGAGACCGGACTCGGTTGTTCTCTTCCCCGTCGCCACGACAAGATCTGACAATGATTAACCCGGACCAGGAGGACTGGGAGCCTTCACACGCACCATGTTTGATAACCCTGCTAGCAACCGCAGGAATGCGGACGCCGCGTCCCGGCGTCACTCTGCAAATACCAGATACGACGGCCAATCACGCAGGAGAACGATGACCTCTTCTGGAGCCGTGCTTTGAGCGACTACGGGCCAGTTTCGGGCCGCTGAAGGAACGGAGGGCTGCGGCGAAGAGCAACTTTCCAGATAAATATGACAATAAAGGTACTCTCTGGGCCGCAGCGGGCTAAATATTTCACAGCTGAGTGTATCAGATATTTTATGGCAAGATAATAACGGACGCTACACTCCTTAATCATCACAAAAAGTAACGACGTGCGGAAACACCTGTCGGTAATGTAGGGTGTTAGTCAGCGGGGCAGGTGTTTCCTGGACGAGGATGGAAGCCGGGGGACACGCCACACCGCTCGCACGCCAAAACCCGGTCGGACAGACTGAGACCGCGATTCACACGTGACGCGACGAGTCAAACCGACAGCGGAGGGCAAACACACACGGCGGGTATGACTTCCATGACTGTGGTCCAGTGAGGGTCCATGGGCCTTCTCCCCCCCCCCATCGCTGTTTTAACATCACCGCTAATTCCTATCATATTCGTCGTCTGGCGCGAGGTCCTGTGTCCCGCCTCCTCTTTTCATTGGCTGTTGGCGACATGTGTTTGCAGTCAGGTCGGCGATCGGAACACCTTGTTTTTACTCCCAACGGTTACAACATGACTGCTGCCACATGTTTAATCATCAAAAGGCCTTCAATTCATTCACCTGCGTGTTCTACATGTCTGTCTGCTTCTAATCGGGGTTTCCGTCTCCCCGCACGTGAAGCTCCGAGGTACGTGGCGCTCACGGGCCTGATACACACAACGCGAACATCGTTGCTAACCGGGTGCCGAGTCCGCAGGACGGTCACGAAGGGGATCGTTTAGAGGCTTATCCTAAATCCCTCCGCAGCCCATCTTTGACACCGGCCTTCCACGGGCTCCGGTCAAAGACTCTTTCTCCTCTGAGCCGCCATTGTTGGGGCTTATAAATATTTACTCTTCCCAGCTTGGCGGGGAAATAAGCGTGAGGAGAGAAGGAGTCATTGTGACACCGGGGTCAGAGACGCTGACAAGCCGGAGGGGTCTTTACTTGCCGACAGACACCTTAAACCCCAATACGCTACCGTCCCCGGGGCACCGCCGGTGCCAGGGCTGGACGGAGAGGAGATGTGTGGGTTGTGATTGAAAGAGGCGTGCGAGGAAACCGAAAAAAAAAAAAAAGAAAGAATAAAGAAAAAAGCGAGGGCCCCTGGAAGACTTCTTAAAAAGAAGAGTTGTTTACATGACAGACAACCAGCATACCCCCAAAGACAATCGGCCAAAGAGGATTCTCGACAGCAGACAATGCTTTCGGAGAGCAGAGAGGCACCGGTACTTTCAATACGTTTATCCCCTCTGGCTCCGTCTCCCGGCTCTCGCAACAAAAGAAAGCCAATATTCAGTCAAATACAAGACATTCCGCAGAAGGACAAATATTAATGCCGTGTATTAAAGCAGCAGTAATGATCCGGGTGGAAGAAAAACATGCCTCGCAAGCTCGGGGCTTGAGGTCAAAACCAGAAGTTCCCCTCCTGACATTTTAGTAATGCTATTAGTGGCCAATAGCAATAGAAGGGAATGCTTTATCATTGAAGAAATGGCTGCTTGGATATCGCGGGCGGACATGCAGGCTGTCTTCCAGGTATCTGGATGTATTAAAGGTACAACTTCCTGTCCCCCCCCCCCCGGGCACCTGGGACATTAGGCAGAGCGGCAAATTGCATCGGTGCGATGCTGCAAGCTCACGCCTGTCGCTCATTATTTCCTCCGCGCTTCTTGGATTCGGGATCTGCTTCCCGTCTGGGGAAAGGATGGAAAATGGACTGGAATTGGCCGGATTGAAAGTGTAACGACCAACTGCAGTGCAGCGGGGAAGGAATGCGCAGAGGTTAACAGCACCTTTTGGCGGTTGTCTAGGAGCACCGCTACGACATTACAATTGTGCAGCACCAAAGAAGAACTGAACCAAATGGTCGGAATGCCGGGGTGACTTGGTACTTCTGGACAGATTCTACGTGGATCTGGTATGCCACGAATGCTAAGTCCGCCATCTATCTTACAGAGCAGATTTTCAGCACAACAATTCTCCCAAACCACTGGTAGAAATCCTAGCGTTCGATTTGGACGAGGATGACATAAACGGTGCGTATTGTCTGGGATGAGACAGGAAGATAAAGAGCATCGTCCGAACAGAAATCACATTGGCGGCGAAGAGGTCGGCCCGGTGGAGGCCTGGATGTTTGGACTGGAGTGCTGAAATGAACCCGTGGAGTTTTGTCTTGGAGGGAACAAACACTAAGCTAGCCCAGTTCTGCTGCCCAGCATGAATTACACTGAAAGTACTGCCGTCAATTTAATATTCATGGATAAATCCGTCTGGAGACTAATAATAAAGACGCGTGTTCAGTTGCAATTTCACCATCTCAGTGATGCATATAAAAGACACTGTCCCCTAGTGACAGAAGCTCTGCACTGCAACACGTCGGGCAGCGTCCGACGTGTTGACGACGACACCGTCTGCGTTCACTCGCTGGCCTGGTTCGTCACCCTGCCGGACACAAGCGTGACGTCTTGCCCGCCCAACAACACGGTTTAATCACGGCACCATATCCCCGTGCTCAACAGGCTGTGGGATAGAAGCTTTAGATAGAAGCGTGACTGCACGAAAGAACTCGGTCTATCTCCATGTGGAGTCATGCCTCGTTCGCATTCCTGGTGATCAGAGTCAGAATCAATTTCCCCTTTACACGTCTCAGATTTGGGCATCCATGAATGAGGCATTCTAAGTGTCATAAGCCCCCCTTTGTTATGTGAGGCAGAGGTGAGGAGCTTATTCAAATGTGGTAATGCAAACTCTGTTGGCGCTGCAAAATCGTTTGATGCTATTTTCCATGAAACACCTTCTGAATGTCCAGCAAACTACCACACTGGAGGAAAGTTCATTCGCAACGAATCCCCCTCGAACCAAGAAGGACAACCGCGCGCCCAAAAGCCGGGAAAACAGGGGAAAAAAACGTTTCGGGGTTTTTGAAGCAGGAATTGCTGTTGCCGATGGAGGGGAAGCGCTTCAACTGAACAACGCCAGTGGATTGGGGAAAGAAGCCCCCCAAAGCTGTGGAGCCAGTTCACGGAATCCTCGCAGCACCGGTGACTTCCAAGGCTTCATTTTTCCTGTGACTAAATCCTCAAAACAAACCGCAGAGCAAGTGTAAGCTTCATGCACACGGTGTCTGCGGAGGTTCTGGTCAACCACTGTCAACCCTTACGGTGGCACCTGGACTTGGTTTCTCTCCTCCTCTCGTCCCGGAGGTTCTTCAATTCTTGCAGACCGTGGGGAGTTTCCGGGGCACAACTGCTGGGGTTTTGTGGGGCGGTGGAGGGTGTGTGTGTGTGTGTGTGTGTGTATAAACTAAGTCCAGTTGCCATGATAAGATTTGACTTCAGTTAATGCAAATACTTTTCATTCATTCTTTATTCAGTCAACAAATTGACTGCAGCTGCTTGGCTCAGCTGTTGTATGATACTATAGGGCACTTTCCGACCGGAGAGAGCCCCCCCCCCGCCCCCGCCCCCGCCCCGACCCCTCGACCCCCACCCCCTTCAGGCTTTGAACCTCTTGAACTACAAAGAATATGAGTTTTTCCGAAGTACTTATGGATTCATGTTTCAGCTTATATTTAGGGGTAAGTCCTTTCCAAGCAGGGAAACAGGGTGCAAATGTAAAAAAAAGCCCATTTCTCTTGGGGTATTTAGGAGGTCCACAAGCTGGATAGACTGAATGAAGCTACACCCGTCATTCATCTTTAAAATGCTTCATTAACACGCAGACATTTGGGGATCGCTTCATCGACCGATTGCTCAACAACACCAGCCTGCGAAACGAACACCTCGTAAGCTGCATATCTTAACGCGTCTTTTTCAACAAGCATTTAGGGTGTCGTTTCACCTGCCTCAATGAACATCAACTACCTGCTGGATCCAGCAGGAAATGTCGGGAACAAAAATATCAAAAGGTGGGATGGAAGATGTCTCTGCGTTCGGATCCGATAATATCTCTGTGTTCTATAAAAACCACCAACCTTCCAAGACAAAAACCAGTGACACAAAAGCCTAACATTTGCCCACAAGGCAGCAATAGTTGTCCTGTCTCCTGTGAAGCAGACGTGGATCCATTCGGACATATTTCTGTGGACCTAGCATGAGCTTTTAAAAAGCATCTGTTACCGATCACCAGCCAGAAATGCATTCGGTCCTCGGAGACGTCGAGGCACTCTTGCCATTACATTTACTGCTCCCCGATGTGAGTGTGGAACATTTGATTAAAAAGTCACACAGCGGATGCAGTTTGTTTTTCTCTCTCGAGGGTACTATCTCCGGCTACGTGTTCTCCTCAAGGCTCTTTTGTCGGTTCAAGGACCGCCTCGGTGCTTAATCGCCAAAAACTGCATCGATGACAACGTTAAACCGGAACGTCACAAATTCTTGCAAAACAATCGCGATCGCAGGTGAGTCATCCGTGCGTCTGTCCACGGCAGCCAGCAGCATCTTCAGACGGATAAACATCTAAAGCCACGACCGGGGCGAATAAAGCCTGGCGAAGAAGCCCGGGCCTCAGATGATGGAGCCACTCCTCACCATCAAAGTTAGCACAACCTATGTTTTGTGTGTGGGTGTTGCAGAGCTGGCAGCCGGGCTCTCGCCAAAATGCACGGCCTGACTAGTAATCACGGGTTTCCACGCATGAGACTGTCAACACAGCTGCTCGGAGGGGGTGGAGGACTGGGCAGACGCCGCCGCTGACTTCAGATCTCCCTCGAAAACTCAAATGACTGAAACGGCATTAGAACATCCAGAGCCCCTCATGCGTTACATCATTTCCACAATCAATGGTAAAGCCAGCGTCAAAGAGGGCACCGTGCACCGCCGTGGAACGGGATTCACTCATTCATACGGCTCAATCTGGAGTGGGGAGAACATGGGAGAACATGGAGACTCCACACTGAGAAGCCCTCTATGGGAATCCAACCAGGGAGCTTGAACCTCCTGCCATCGCACCACCATAGCAGAAGCGGAATTCAATTTAAAAGGCTGGAGGAAAATGATCAGAAGCCTGAAATATCTTTCTTTTTTTAAAATTACATGTTTAAATTAAAATAAAAAAAGGAAAAAAAATTCTTAGAGATAAAAAAAAAAGACGTTGATTATAGTTTCCAAAAAAGACTTAAAACAAATGGCTTTTTTTTTCTTAATTTCAGACACAAAAAAATAAGAGGAAAATCTTTTTTTTTTTTTTCATACTGCCATAAAATTACATTCAAATTCAAATGAAATCTCAGTTCCAAAAACTACATTTAAAAAATATAAGAAATGACTTCAGAATCTTCAATAAAGGATAGAATTAGCCATAAAAGTGGATCTTCATACAAAAGGATAGTTTTCACACACAAACACACACACGCATTTTATTTGCAGCTGCAGGCAGGTGGGGATGCACCTTTCAGGTCACCACCAACACACCTTTTACATAATACAAAGAATAAACAGCCGCTGCTTCACCCACTGAAACACACACACACACACACGCCACAACAAGTAGACACACAGGCACATACACTCTCCACTCACACGCACACGTAGAAACAAACACGCACACACACACACACACACACACACACAGTGAATCCAGATGCAGGCCTCGACACCTTCAGAGGTTTGTGAAAGCTCCATGTCTGCGGCGGCCGGCCACCTCCAGCAGCGGGTGGGCACAGACGGGAGTCCTGCCTGAATGGCGAGTTGTCAGCTGGCCTGCTCAAATCCTTTCAGCATAGAAATGCAGATCACAATAGAGAGGTTGAGCGCGAGAAAGAAAAAGAAACCAGTGTGTGTGTGTGTGTGTGTGTGTGTGATATGACCAGTTGATGTAACACTGCGCTGAATGATTCATTCAAACTTTGCTAAATAAGAGGCCGGAGTCCCGGCCAGGGTAGCAGGAGGGTCCTCATGAGTGTTTGTAAATCCTTTTAAACTATAAACAAAACCTGCGCTACAAAGCAATGGAGACCAGAGGTAAATAAATAAGTTGTGCAGAAACGTCGTGGAGGCCCGCCGCGACACAAAGTCCTCCGATCTCACCAATTTACGTCCTTGGCACGACACGGAGAGGCTTTTCTCAAAATGAATTTTTAATGAACACCATACTTTCCTCTGGTTGTGGCTCTGAGCGCCTCGTGTTTACCGGCTCTGTGTGGCAGGAAACCCGGAGGACTGGTCCTCATTTAAGACCAGGAAATACATCAGTTACAGTCGCGCGCCGAGGGGACGTGGAGGGAAAAGGACGGCGAGTAAACAAGCGGAGGGGGAGGCCACTGTTTTTACTGCACTGTCTTTTTTCATTTAAAATAGTCATGGGTCAGTATTTTGAGGATTTGCTTGGAAAAGGAGTACAATGAATGGGAATCTGGCAGAGGGACGGCTCGATTCCTGCATCAACTCATACAGAAGAAGAGAAGTCCTCTCTTTGGTCACGTCCAGCTCCACATGCGGCACGATTGAGTGAACTTTGACCTCTGCATGTAACCATCATGGAGGAACCCTGAGCGGCAGTTCTGGTTTTGAACGTCTTGCTCAACCACACTTCCACAAACTAGGACTTTGGGAATTGATCCGGGGACACACAAAGGTTCCCTAAAACCACGAGAAACACAAATCCTGTTGATATTTATGGAACGGTATTTCTCAGCATAGCACACCCAGGTTAGCTTAGGTCAGCGCTGGTAGCATTCACAGTCAAACCAAACCGGTCAAAGAATCCTCCTCCCTAAACTCTGTGTTCACTTAAGCCCCAAATACAAAAAGCAAGAATTTGAGAAATGTTTGAGGATCCCAGACTCATTTCCTAAGGCAGAAAGCCATCAGACTGGCAGGGCGGTGATGATGGCGGTACGGTACGCAACACTGTGGTTCCACAACCAAGACACCATATGGACAAAGTCAAAGCATCTTCGAGCGAAAATGTAGCGTGACTCGTCCACGCGCGGTCATCTTCCGATCACAATCGGGACCTTTCCCTCACCACTTCTTGCTGTTTCCCAATCAATGCCCGCCAGGATAATCGGTAGCTGTTTTAGAGCATACGTGTCCAACTCCCAGTAAAGTGCTGAGCGCACCTCTGCTGCTTTGAGGACACGCTCATCGGTGGCGAACCCAGGGGTCGGGGCCAACACGGGGACATTCCAGCTGGCCGATAATGGACAAACAATTAGTTGACTTCCAAAACAGCCGGGAAGCAGATCCCTGCTTTGGGCAATGAAGCTAAACCGCGATACTGTTGACAGACTGAGTAGGACCTTTCAACGTTACAATTTACAACCTTAACCCCAACAAATCAACTTCACGTTGAATTTAAGACAAATTCTTTATCCTCCAAGCATTAATATTTAGGTTTGTTCCTAATTAATTCCAATTCATGCATTAGTGACTAATCGAATAAATAACGATAATTCCTTGATCATCGCAACGATGAATTCATCTTACATTTAGATCCTTTCTGGTTGGCTGCTAACGTATCTTCTCGCCATGTTCAAAGTCACTTTTTGTCTCCGTAGAAAACACCTAAATGTCGAGAACAAGTACATACCTGCTTCCCTTTCCACTTGTTTGATTTCGGCTGGTCCAAGTCACCCCAGACATTCACAGCACATCTCAAAGTCACACGGTCAGAACTTCAGAATGCAAATGGGACGAAATATGGAGGCGGGATCAGAAGGTGGAGTTTGAAGCACAGGAGATGACGACCAGAAACACAGAGAAAGAGGTGATGTTGTTGAGAAAGAAAAGACTAAACTCTGAAGTAAAGCCGCTGCTCGCAGTTGATCCCGGCACAAAAGACACTTTGCCCTCTAACACTTGAAGAATTCATGAACAAAGTGCTCCAAAAAGTGAAAACACACATGTGGAGGCATGTCAACATCCAGCAGAAGACACACCTGTCGTCACACACTTCTGCTGCTGCTCGCCAGCTACACCTCGCTCCTTCACATGAGGTCCCTTCCAGGGTTTCCTGACATCATTTATCTGCCGACTGGAAACAAGCGCTAGATCTAAAGCGGTTCTGCTTTCTCCATGTGGCACCTTCCCTGGAGCAGAGATACCCTTAGCATGCAGAGCTACAGATGGAACTTGAATTTAATGTACAGGTTATCTATTGTTGAATTTTAAAAACTGCGCCGCTAATTTTCTTGGAAATGTTGAATTCATATTAAGGATATGAACTACTATTTAACGGTAACCGCAAAATGTCGTTTCATTTCTGACCAATAATCCATTTATTCATAAAATGCCTTCCAAATGAGAAATAAGAGGCCTGCTAAGGACACACACACACACACACACACACACACACAAAAGAAAAACATTTGATCATGCTATTCTGCAGGCAGGGCTGCGGTGGGGCTGGAGCTCTCAAATCAAGCCACGGCAAGTATTTGGACTGTGGGAGGAGACCAGAGGAACCCCACGCAGACACGTGGAGAACGTGGAGACTCCACACAGAAAGGCCCCCCGTGGGAATCCAACAAGGGACCCGCTAGCCTGAAGCAACATCCACAAAAACAGGTCACAATGAAAACCCGACACCACTCGGGACTCGAAAAGCAGCAGCAGACAAGCGGGTCTTCGACGGGACCTCCTGATGACAGGAGGCAGATGTTCCACTGAGGTGGTACGCGAGAAGAAAAGGCCTCTCACCGGCAGTCTTTACGGACCTCGCGGATACAAAAGACTCGGTGCACGGAGCTCGGTGCACGTCCAGGCACGCAGGACTTCACCAGGTCAGCGAGCTGCTACATTCTGAACAACCTGAAGACCTCACGCGCTTTCCTTCGGCAACCCAGATAAAGGAGGTCACAATAATCCAATACAGCAAATGAGCGGCTACGGATCCTGCACGCTCTAACAATGAGACAGGCCTGCTCTTAGCCACGGTTCTGAGGTGGTGACCTCAACCCTTTCTTGTGAAGGTTGAAAGAAAGTCCTGTGAAGGACCACACCGAGGTTCCTCGCCGAACAGTCCGATAATTAAATGCCGATCATTTCCGTCTTTGCAGAGATGAGGAGCAAACTGTTTGCTGATGGCCAGCTCTTAACAGATCTCGCTAAGTTTGACTGATTTTAGGTAATTTAACAGGATTCATTCAGGAATTCCATAGTCACAAAATTTCTGTCTAAAATTTGGGAAATGAATTGGTGACTGAAGGATGGTTCGTCTTGTAAATTCTTGCAGGCGCGTGCGCTTTTGGAGTTCAGGTCAACATATTTGAAGAAATGGAACGGAACGGAAAGAAAAACCCCGTCTCAAATCATGGCATTGGCCTGAAGCCACCAGGAGAAACATCAACGGGGTCTCAAACCTGAGACGCTTGAATCCGAAGCGGCAAGTTGAAATAATGGGATGACAGAGCGGCGTCGGCGGAGCAGGTCACATAGCAGCAGCCGTGCAGCTGTTCCTGTGTGTCTAAGACGGCAGTATTTGAGTTCCCAGGAGACGCACACAAAGCACTTCCAGGTTACTCGCTGACTTTCCTTCTCATTACTAAAGGTCATGTTGTTTAAGCGGACACTAACCTCTCGGGCCAAAGGTTAGGGCGGGGGAGGATGTGGGAGTGGACTCCTTAGATAACCACTTTAAGTGTCGGTTAAATAATCGTGAAGGCGCTTCTGGAGTCATCAGATAATCCCAACGAACGGGAGAAGCTTTGATTTTCTCCAGCTGTTACTCTGGTTACCGGTTTCAGGCTGTTACATCACATCTCATGAGGTCTTGCCTGCTGTCGTATTCAGTCAAAGCACACCAGGGAAAATAGTGGGGGTACATTTAAAAAAGAAATTAAAAAAAAAAAACAGAGAGAGAAGACAAGGCCGTGACCCTCCGTTCTGCCTGGAGAACAAGGAAGGCTGGCGTCCATTCGGTGGTGAGAGTTTCAATGTAGAAACTACAATATCCCCGAGTTTCTCCCTTGGATTATATATATGGATACTTCATCTCTGAATAAAACTTGCACAATTCATAGCTTCTGTTGACGTACAGTACAAGAAGTACCAGTTATAGCAGTCACACAAGTAACAAGTCGTACTCGATCTTTAGGCAGAGCCTTAGTTCAGCGAACGTGACCCTCTTTCGCCTCAGCGACTGCGGAACAAGGGAGGTTTTCCTGCTGCCTTCTACCAGCAGATGGATTGGGTAGAGCGGCAAGTACATTAACACCTGGACAAGGGTCACCGGTCCTGCGGCCCTCCTGATGCATCCCATAAATCCTACGGTAGCAGACCGAGTGCTACTTAAATCACATCCCACAGAGAAAAGTCATCGCAATCTACGAGCGTGGATATTCTATTCTAGATGTGCGATCGGTGCAAATAAATCTTCAGGACGGAAAAGGACAGGAAAAGGACAGGAAAAGGAGTGCTGGAATCAGGCAGTGAAAGTTGGAGGGAGGGAAGGAGGCAAATATTGGGAGAATTTATCTGGAAATTCAAGAGAAGTGAGAGCTAGATGTTGATGCAAAAGCCCCTGGCGTCCAAACTGTGGAGCGACAAGAGATGCACTTCACAAGGCCCAAAAACCTTTTTCCTAAAGATTCACATTGACATGAACTCAAATGCTACTAGTACAGTTACCAACGGCAATGAATAGTTTGGATTATTGGGAATGTCACGGTTTTCTGCAATTTATAAAGTGTGATTGGTTGTTCATCTAAGTTAAGCGTATGGTCAAGAATAATGTGCCTCAAATAATAATTCTTTAGGGAAATCTCTTGTCCAAAAGTCAAAATGGCAGTGGGAAAAAAAAAAAGGAAAAAAAATAAAAAAATCAAGAGAACCGTTGGAGTTTATAATGAGCTAACCCCCCCCCCCCGGCAGCAATAACCTTGAGCAGGCACTTCCTGTAGCCGTGGATCAGACCTGCACATCGTTCAGGAGGAATTCTTCCTGGCAGAACTGCTTTGGCTCTGTCATCTTCTTTGGACTTGTCCTGTGTATGGCTTTCTTCAAGTTATCCCATAGCATCTGTGTTGGGTTGAGGCTTGGGCTCAGACTTGGACACACCAAATGTGATGTGGATGTGGTGTTCTCTCCACAAATTCACAAAACATTTCTCCGACGTCGCTGTGGAGCATCAGTGTGCTTTTCAACCGAGTTCAGGTAAGTGGCACCGTTCTTTTTAGTAAGCCATGGCTTCCTTGTGGTGTCCAACCATCGACACTGTGCTAGTTCGACGTATTGCTGACCGTAAACTCGCAAACACTGATGCTAACCAGTTCTAATAGTTTTCACTTTACCACAGCGATGAGTCTGGCCCAAGTCGCCAGAGTCCCCAAAGTGTCTCCGTTGACAGATCGTTTGCACGATGACAGACTTTCCAAAGTCTTGACATGCCTTTGTAATCCTTTCCAGCTCGAAGTAAATCAACAATTCTCGATCAGATATCTTTCTGGAGAGGCAAGCTCCAATAAGTGTGTTCTTCTTGTGAACAGCGAACTCAAAGTCCACACCTCCAAAATCATACTCCAGGTATGTTGAACGCGACTCCAAGGGGCTTTTTAGAGGGCGACTCAAGCGGTTCACATTCTTTTTCAACCAACACGATGAGGTTTTCAAGGCCGTCCTCAACTTAGGCATGAAAAATCAGGATTTGATTTGTGTATTTGACGAGACCCTCGACTTGGATGTGGAGCCGATAACAAATTATGGCCAGATCATGCAGAGAACCGTGGAATTCCAAAAAGGTTCACATACCTTTTCTCGCCACTGTATAGCACTGCGAACAGCAGAACAGACAAACTAAAATGGTCACATTTGGTGAAAAAGTCATTATTAAGATTTATGTGGTAAGTCCATGTCTCATAAAGCAAAGTGACTTGTTGGTTGTTTTTGCTGACAGCTTGACAGTTTTCCAAGTGTTTGTTTGAAGAGGGAGAAGGTGATGGACGGGGGCTGAGGAGCCGTGGAGGCAACTAAGGCAAAAAGTGCTCTGACTTTTTATGGCTCTTTCTGTGAAAGTAGGTGTTAAAAAGACATTTTCTATGTTTCTTTCATTCACCAACACACACACACACATGCTGCATACATCATTAAAACAATTCTACTCTTCTTTTCTAATGGGTATTATCCCCACAGCACTGCAGAAATGGCAGCGATGTAAATGAGGCGGTCGAATCTATAAGGTTTGTTCATCTCAACATGCTCATTTCCACAACGTTTTCTGGCTTTTATTGGCTGGAAAGTTATTTCTGTCACCTTAGTTGGCAATGACGTCAAACCAAACAGACATAAAAATAACTCCATGGGCCAAAACCACTCCAAAGTCCAACTTCACTCACAGCCATACTTGAACCCCCTACTTAGCCCACTGACGCTGCACCAAAACCTTCATCATGCTCATCTTTTTTGATGAGTCCCATTATTGGTCGGTGGTATTTGTAGAAGTAGAACTGATATGACCACCACTGTAATTTGAAACGTAATCATCCAAATTACAATTGACATTACTACTAACATCACTCAGAGATGAAGATGTTTCTCTTTGGGAGAGACCAGGATGGATAGGATCAGGGATGAGTCCATCAGAGGGACAGCACATGTTATAGGTCTTGAAGAATAAGATGGTTGGGTCATGTACAGAGGAGGGATAGTGAATATATTGGTAGACGGACGCTGGAATCGAAGGTCTGGAAGAAAACCGAACAGAACATTTATGGACGTCATGAAAGAGGATATGAAGTTAGCAGGTGTGAGAAAGGAGGTTACAGAAATTAGGGTTAGATGGAGAAGGTGGATTCTCTGTGGAGTCCCCTGAAGGGAAAAGCCTAACATAACCGCCATAATTACAATGCTATATTTATGCGACCCTGTATACCCTCCTACTTCTGCAACTTTGTTATGGTTTTATCAATAAACGTTCTTTTTCGGTGTTCAATCGCTTATTCGTCGTCCATCCGGGGCCAGGTTGCCGTAGACCAGTAGACCAAGATGGTCAACCCAGACTTCCCTGTTCCCGGCAACACCCTCGAGGAAGACCCGAGTCGCCCTCGGGCCAAACGGGAGTTATAAGCCCTCCTCCATGGTTCGCCACCTCTCACAAGGGTGGACTCGCCTTTAAGGCGAAGAATCTTTTATCAGGTGTCCAAACCACTTCAGCTGTTCCCTGAAAATGCAAGGGAGGAGTGGTTCTACCACGAGCTCACCCTAGATGTCTGTCGTGCGCTCAATATCTCTTGATCTCAGTCAAGCCACCCAGCAGGGGAAAGCCATTTCAGCATCTTGTTCCGAAGATCATGTTTCATTGGTCGTGAAACTAAGTTCATGACCAAAGGTGAAAACGGCTACATAAACGCAACACTAATTTGAGAGCTTTGCTTCTTGTTCCTCACAAGCAAATGAATGCACGGATTCATCTTTCCAATTCAGGCTCCACTCTACCTTCCTTCGGACAAGACGCCAAGACATTTAAACTCAGTCACTAGAGGCATGACTTCTTCTCCGACCCGTCAGGGACGATCCAACGGTTTCTAGAACACAACCATGGCCACTGATTTGGGGCTGCTGTCTCACGTCCCCACCGATTCACACCGAGCTGCAAACTGGCCAATGTTCTGCTGGAGCTTATTTGGGGATGAGGTCAATGGGACCACATCATCTGCGAAAAAGGCAGAGGCAACTCCGAGGTTCCCATAACAGACACGCTCCTCCCGACTGGGCTGAGAAATCCCGTTCATTAAGATCAAGAGCAGAAGGAGTGACAAATGGCAGCTCTGGTAGAGCCCAGCACCAACTGCGAGTGCGTCTGAAGTTGTGCCAAGATAAGCAGACACATTTTGCAAAACTTTTGTGCAGAGAGCGAATGGTTTGTTGGAATGAGGCGTAACCCCATCCTCCTGCAGCACCCCCCGCACAACACCCCATGGGACATGATCATGCACTTTCTCCAAATCTACAAAGCCCATAAAGAGATGATGAGTGTGCTCCCTAAAGCCTCCGGGATCGCCTCGAGAGTGAAAAGCCGCACCATGTTCCGACAACCAGAACGTAATCTTCATTTTTCCCATTGGATCAAATGGTCAACAATCAGCCACAGTATCTTCTCCAGAACCAGTCTGTAAACTGTCTCTTGGAAGCTTAGCAGGAAGATACCTCTGTGGCCTATCCTGAGGCACTGTCTCCTTCCTCTTTGTGACATTGTAGAGGAATGTCAGCCAATGTCTTCAGCATCTCTGGTGCTTTTTGACTACCTTGGTATCTTGTTAGTGTGGACTTAGTATCAAAAGTCCCTGTCTGCGGTATTGTTTGTAAGGAGAGCTCTGTAAACTAGTTAGTCTGGTGTTTTGAGGTTCAGTATGTATGATCATACATTCCTTGGACTTGTACTGACCTTGAACTTTTTGCAGCACTTAATCTGTAACTCAAATACTCAAATAAATACACAATACTCAAATTTAAAAAAAAAGAATAAAAAGAAGGCCCCTACCCTTGGTGTGCTGTGGCCGGACGATCCAGGGTAAATCGTAACCCCCAGACAGACTATCGCTCTGGAGCCAAAGAACGAGCTTTGAGAAAGTGCACTTACTAAAACATAGCTTTGAAGTCCTGTTTGGCTCATGGAGCGCCATCACGTCGTACCCCCAACACACACACACACACACCACCCATACACACCCGTGAAGACACTGGCAGCAAAGAAAATTCAAGCTAAATGTTGCCGCTGTGTCAACATGTTTTGTGCGCACTTAGACATGCTTGTGTCCATACATGTACCATATGTGAGAACCTGCATGCAGGTGTGTCTGGATGACTGCGAGGAGACCACAGCTCTCTGTCTCATCTAAGCCTTACTCAGGACGGGAAGTGAGGATGGCAACAAAAACCAGAAACAAAACAGATATGGAGCTTAGACTCCACTAAATTAAGCACACACTTAAATCCCAAATCAAACGAAGACGTTCAACGGAAAGACATCAGCCGCTGCCCTCTGAAAGCTTTGTCGGCTCATACCAGACAATAGTAGGCTGAAAAATCAACACGGAAAGAACACCCAGACTCAGCAAATTAAAGATGTTTACAGACAGAAAGAAAGGGGGGAAAAAAAGTACAAGAGAACCTGAAGAAAGTCCATGTTTTTAAAAAAAAGCTGAAACTGAAGAGGCAGATAAAGGAAACCTCTTCAGCCGCGACAGAGGGAGATCGATTGCGGATCTTGACGCCTCGCTGGAAACACAAAAAGAGGCTGGTCATAAAGCGACAGAGGAGGCTCCGGCCCGCTGTCACTGTGGGACCCCGGGGTCAGAGCCCCGTCCCCGGGCCGCCCCCCGCCTCTGGCTTGTCTCAGACTAATGAGGGGTCTCCGATGGCTCCGGCAGCAGATGGAGCCTGGACGATTTACAGCTCAGAGGGAACACCAAGGGCGACCGGGGGAGGAAACGCGGGTCTTAAAAAGACCTTTCATTTGCACGACTTCCCAACTGCTGTCTGCAGCTGGGGGCAAATGCCACGCCGTTCGCAGTCGGGACTGATCTGGAGAAGGCTTGGCGCACACGTGACCCGGGCAGATTTTTTTCTAGACGCCAGAAAGACGGGGGGGGGGGGGGGGTTCAACGCCGGTGCCCGCTGACGGACGGCAGACTACCTGACTTGTCCGACCCACTGAAGTCAACGGAGGGCATCCGAAAATCTACTATAGCGAGTTTAGAGGGTAAACAAACGTGGCCGACAAGCGGCTACAGCTGTTCTTCGCACAAATCGAATCAGCGAAGTCCGGTCGGGCTCGGCCGTCCCTCTCCTCGCCATCTGTTATGATATTCCACTCCTCTTTCTCATTGGCTGCTGGCAGCGCGTATTACCCGTCGGGTTGACCTGATTGTGTCCGGGGTTCAAAACTTCGAACCCGTTTGACTGACTGCCTCTGAGGTTGGATCAGGTCTTCAACGGATTTCCCCGCCACCGGCGAGTGCCCACTCTGAGCTGGGGGTGAAATGGTGCAAAAAGAAAAATAAATGTGGTAGCGCATCAGTGAACTGAAGCTCCCGTCCCCTCGAAGGACCTGGAGGATGGGAGAGATGACAGGTTGGGCTACTTCTACAAACCTGAGAAGAGTGACTCTGAAAACCCTTTGAGACCCTGCTATAGGTCCTCAACTCCATCATTTGTACTCACCATCCACAGGGTGACCCTCAAATGCAAAGTGCATCCTGCCTTCGACCCCTACTACTCCAAGAAGAGCTAGTTTTTGACAGATCCTTTTGCTAAAGTGATGAGTCCGTTCGTCCCCTAGCAATCGATTGAAAAAACCCGCTCAGTCTCAGTGTCCTGAAGGTTTTGTCGTTATCAGGAAGTAGTCTACCTGCTGAGCGGAGACCTCGTCTTTGTTTGCCTTTTCTGTCTTTCGCGAGTCCGAGCGTCAGTCAGCACTGAGAACCTGCGATGGATCTGCTGAGCTAGTCAGGAGCCAAACGTAAGCAGAACGACTTACAAAGTCAGCAAGGAATTACTTAAAAAGAATTTAAAACAAAATCATCTTGAACAGCCGGCAAACGCTGATTTGGAGTCCTTCAGAGACGGCACTCCCGCGGTCTGTGAGCACAAACCTCCCTAAGGTTCAATAAAACCCAGATACAGCCGAATGGCGAGAGTCCCAGCGGCTGAGTTCTCTGCAGCAACTGCATGATACATTTCAACGTTGAGCAAAACCTGAGGAATGTTCCCCGCATCCTGGTGGATCTCCTTCACGAAAAATCAAGACAGTTGGGAAAGCCAAACAAGGCCGATAACGGCAATGAAGTGACCCCGGGTTTATATTTACCCCAAGAAAAGCTGCATCGGTAAATCAAACAGCTCTTTGGTGTGCTTCCCTGCCCTGACAGTCAATTTGCTAAGTGGTGAGAGAAAGTTGCCAAAAAGATGAATCTGGACACACACACACAGACACACACACACTTTGGAACAAGCTGTCTCCATGAAAACGATCCAAAAGTGAAAGGAAGCAGTAAAAAGGCAGCTGCTGGTTCCAGCTGTTGGTGGCTGGTGGAGTCAGCGCCGTTCTCAGAGGGATGTCAGAAGACGGATGGATAACTCCAGCACGAGTCGACATGTCGGTGGACGAGGACTGGAGCAGAGCCGGGTCTCTCAGCTCAGGTTTCCGTGCCGCTGCAGGACAACTACTGGTCTGACCTTCACCAAGACCATTCACATCATTTTTACCTCCATTTGAATAAATACAAATGACAATACCATTACTGATACTATTCTTGCATTATTTCAATTTGTTCTGAAATCCCATCTAGCCCCCTTCTCCATCCTGCTAAAGGCAGCTCTAACATATGTCCACTGAATTGATGCTTATTTGCAGGACAACTTAAATCTTGATAGTGATGTTACATTCAAAAATCTCCAATTGGTGATTCAATTATCATAATATATATACATATAAATATGTGTATATAAAAGCTTAATTATTTGTGACACTAAAACAAACTTAAAGCAATGCTATCTGTCCAGCTGTTCGCAGAGGGTGGGTGTCTGCTGCCGCCTCCTGGCTGCTCACAGTACTCACAGTACTCACAGTACATGTAGGAATGCAGAGTACGATGAAGTACTTGCTAGTTCAAAAACCTGAACGCCGTTGGAAGGCCAAACCAACGATAACAGAAAAGCAACCTTGCAATCTTGTTGAAAAAGTAGCTCCTCAATGAACGACACCCCCGTCAGTATAACGACCCCTTCAGAACTAGTTAATGTTCATCAACTGTACCATTTCTATAACCAGTTACCATAACCTAGACCAGCCCACAACCCTGGCAGGTAGATTTGGAAACTCCCAACAGGTCATCAGAACAGAAGGAGTGTGTGTGTGTGTGTGTGTGTGTGTGTGTGTGTGTGTGTGTGTTTCATCTCATTTCACCACACCGGAATGACTATATTACAAGATTTTTTCATGTTTAAAACTATCCAGTTTTTTCAGCTAATCTACTCATTTTTTGTAGATTCTTAAGTAATTTCTCACAGATTTCCTCGTATCTTTATTTATGAATTGCCATTTTATGCTCTGCTTTTATGGCAGTGTCTTTGCATCTTTGTATATGTAGACTTTTTTCTGCATACTTGAATCTGTGTGTGTGTGTGTATGTGTGTGTGAGCCACCGATCACGTACCTCCATAAGCACTTTGGACAAACTTCCTGTTAGCGCCCTCTGACTTCCCTGTGGATTCAGCTCCGTCCAGCCAACTAGGAAAACAATGACATATAGAAGTGTCGGGAATCAATCGATAGCATTTGTCCGTAACCCGACGGAGGCGCCGCTCCATTAAGTGCGCTGATCAGGACGCGGCAGGAACATGCACCCTTTCAAAATGAAAGGCAGATAGTGTTTTTTTTATGCTAAATCCGTAAAAACCTGCAAACATCTTCTAAACCACAGCAAAACAGACCTTCAGCGTTCAACAGGAAACCTGAGGGTGACAAAAGCCAACCTATGAAACCCAGCTGTGATCACCAGAAGGTCTGCAAGGACTTCAGGGATCAAACAGCAAATGCAAATTTCAATATATTTTAAATCGTAGTCTTCGTCGTTGTTGTTTGCGTGCACATGCCGGCGTGCAGTTCTCAGTGCAGATTAGTGATCTGACGGCGGTGACAACACCCAAGGAACCTGCACTCCTTGGCCAGACTTTCATCAGACCATCCTGCTGAGGAATCTTCTAGTGTGGTAGCACAGCAGGAGGGCCGGGATCCATCCTCCGTGAGGTCAGGAACAACCATTGGTCAATCGCAACAGAAGAAGCCTCCGGGATGAGAAGATAAAACGTTTTGGAGAAGAAATTTAGGCCAATTACCACAACAAGATTTGATAAGGATCAACCAGGACCTGGAGGACAAGAACCTCCAAGAGAAGGTTCAGTAAGTAACACGGAAGGCACGGTAAGGAGAAGGCCTCTGGAAAAGACGGCGACATGGTGAAGTTCTCCTGAAATGATCGCATTGGTTTCTAGAAGGTCCATGGTGGAGGCTCAGCTGTTGGAGCAGAAGGGTTGCAAACTGGTCTTCACTGGACCTGAAGGTCTCAGAGCTGCTGTGGAGCTCCGACACAGAAGGAGGAGAAGAAGATGGGCTGGAACCCTGGTCCCAGCTGCACAAACATCACCACGGTATGAAAGGAGAAGGAAGGAGACGACGCAAGTGCAATCCAGGTGACTTGACGCTGCGCATCTCCTCAGAGTATTATGGGATGTCAGATGTCGCACTGACCCCCCGCAGGGTATCCACGCGCCTCCATCCGGACGGTCATCTCCAGCCCGGGCTAGCATCGGCCTCCGGTCGGTTCCGGCGGCCGGGGTCTCACCGGCCCAGCCGCCCGCCGCCCGGACCCCCGCTGACCCCGGACAGATCCCTCCCCCCGCCTCCCCGAGAACTCCGGACTTTTCCTCGGTTCCCCCCGGCCAGCGGCGCTGGATCTACGCCGGCTAGCAGGCTCCGCTAGCCGGCTGCTTGCTAGCCGGCGCCCCGCACAGCTGGCCCGGCGCAGGGCTCCTCCGGCGGCCCGGCCGGGGTACTCACCCCCGGGGCTCTGTCTGGCGGCGTAGCCCGCTCCTCCTGTTGCTCCCCCCCCCCCCGGTCGGGACGCCGGTACGGTCCGGGGATCGGAGCACGCCGGGTCGGGACGGGCAGCTGCGCGCTCGGTGTTTCTTCCCCGGAGAGGGCGCCTCCTCCCCGGCTGCGGGCGGAGCGCCTCCGCCCCCCGGCTCCGCTCCGGAAGTCAACCTGCTGCTCACTGACCACAAACATCTCGATTTTACAAAAAAAAACAAATGCAAGTGATCAGACCAATGATAGTGACAATAAAATCTATTAAAATGAACAGAATGTTTTTTTTTGTGTTTTTTTTTTTCCACAAAATGGGAATGAAAAAGAACTAAAAAAGAAAAAGAACCTGAATCCGGTTCAAACAGGAAACCCAACGGGTGGAGAACATGTTGGCACCGGAGGTGTTTGCAGACTCCAACAGAAAGGAGCAGAGAAATACACCACTGATCAAATAAAAACGTTTTAAAATGAAAATAATCAGTGTAGAAACTTAGCCGACGTGACGGTCTGTCACCAAATCTCGCGAGATCATCACACATCATGTTAATAGAAATCATTGCGTGTGTCTGTGTTGGCCTTCTGTAACATTATTTTATTTGAAAAGTCATTCTCCTTCAGGTTGTAAGACCTTTTTGAGACCAGCCTCCACAGAATCCACCCTCAGGGAGGCGCTGCTGCTGCAGCTCTTCTGATCTGTGACACTAACCACTGGTGGTGAGATCTTCCCTTTGGTGGGTCCATCTGGGTGGTGTGATACTTCTACCCGATCATCAGTGAGACGATCATCAGTGTCATGTCCACGTTGTCCATTAGGTATTCATCTGGTGCTTTGTCTCCTCGCCTGGGCAGGTAAGTGGCGGTCTTCTCTCAGGTTGAGTTGGACAAAGTACCCAGTCTGGTTGTCAGTGGATGAAGATGAGTCTCTGACCTGTGGTCCTGGCTCCTCCTTGCCATAGCACCTTCACACAGTGATTTAAGCATATTGGACCTCATGACACTTGCTTGTCCTGCAAATTTGGCATCATCATAGATATGGATGCTTCAAAACCCCTAGTGTCTCCAGATCCTCTTCATCCATGTACCTTCTCTACCTTGGGCTGCTCCAAGTGTGTCTTAATCTGTCCTTGATGTGGTTTGTCTTTTCTTCAGGGCATCCTGGTCCCACAAAGCCTAACCAGACCTTGTTGGACCAGGACCAGGCTTCGTCCAAGCCAGGATGACCATCTCTGGCAGCCTCACTCATCCTGAGACACATCCTGGCTTCCTCGCCACACAGGGGATTGGCAGGACAAAATTGGATAATCTAACACAGACAAAATGTTACAATTATAATCCTAATTATCATATTTAAACAAAGCTTTAATATCTGCAAAATAAATAAATATATATAATAATAAAAAAAACAACAGGACCAAAAAGAAATCTGTCTTTATTGTTAACACCAGGGATTTACAGTTCCAGATAGTCATTTGACGTGTACTCAGCGGCAGTTGTATGTTTTTCATGTCATCTGTCAAATTTAGTAAGAACCCCCAACTTAGGGGACAATATCCATGTTTTTTCTCCTCAAAAAAATCGATTTGTTCTACAGTTGTTATACTTAAATTGAGTGAAAGTGGAGAAGATGGAGGTGAGAGCAGCCATGGTGTCTGGTTTTGAGACCCCGAGGAGAAGACAGGCCGCGGCTCTGGAGATGTGCAGGTTCCTCTTTGGACATGGACAGAGGAGGATCTGAGTAGAAGGATGCTGAAGTTGGAGCTGCCAGGCAGAAGGTCTAGAGGAAGACCAGAGAGGAGGT
Organism: Fistularia commersonii; assembly: GCF_037954325.1. Lineage (NCBI taxonomy): Eukaryota > Metazoa > Chordata > Actinopteri > Syngnathiformes > Fistulariidae > Fistularia > Fistularia commersonii. The sequence continues at coordinate 14,566,376 of NC_141303.1, read as the reverse complement.
TTATGGATGGGGAGGAAGAGGACAGGAAGTTACATGATGTGAGAGGAGAGGGTTAGATAGAGGCAGACGATTGGCTGTGGAGCTCCCTGAAGGGAGCAGCCTGAACAAGGTGATACTATAAATACGCTGGTCGGACGAGTCGGTTCGGTCCTGGACCGCCGTCTGGGCAACACGGAGGTGGTCGATGCAGGCTGCTGCATCCGCGCTGCAAGAAGGAACACTACTGCAGGTCCCTCCTTCCATCTGCTGTCAGACTGAACGCCACAAATACTCCAACATGTCTTTGAATGTAACACGGCACTGATGCTGCTTACAGGCATCACCAAAATAGTTCTTTGCACTTCCCCACTACCTCCGCTTCTATATACCACTGTCAGACGTAAAATATTCATATTTTATTTATACATTTTCCAGGACACCTGAATTACTATCATTTCATTTTTATGGCCCACGTCTCCTACTGTACACCTGTTATTTCTGTAACCATCCCCGACACAAGGCATGGCCTTTATTTCTTTTTATACTTCTGTATTGTATTGTATTGTATATATTGTACGCAATCTTTGTTTGTTTTTATCTGTGTACTTTATTTGCATATTATTTCTATTAATTCATATTGCTGTGACAATTGCATTCCTCCGACGTGGGCTCTCTGAAGTCTAGCTTTCCATGTATTTACATTGTAATAAGAACAATGGGTCCACTAGAACAATTCGAGTCACCAGGTAAACAATTTGGGAATTTCCATATAATAATCCTCTACATAAAAATCTGTATGCTGTTTTAGTTTTGTCCTTCCAATTCTTAAATGGCATTGAAAAGTTTGTAGCAGACATCCGAGGGAAGCCCGGCACGCCGGCCGGGCGGCAGGAGGGAGTGGAGAGGGAGTGGCCTGGACCCGCGGTCCGGACGGACCCCGGGACCGTGTTGGGGTCGGGGAACCGGACTGACGCAGTTGTCCGCCTCTCACCGCACATCGCCCGCAGCGACAGCCCCGGTGACAACCGGAGATCCGAGCCCCTCGCTCCGACTTTTCCCCATTTAGGGATTTGTAGTCCTGAGAGCGGAGCCGGCCGCGGCGCTGTGAGGGGCCCGCCGGGGAAAAGGACTACACTTCCCAAGCGCCCACGCGAAGGTGTTAGTTGTCAATATGGCTGTTGTCAGACAGACAAAGCAGAGAGGCAAATAATTCGCCTCTGATTAGAAACCCTCGGCGAAGGGTCGAACGGGTTATCATTTTTATTTTTTATTCTCCCGGCTCCAGTCGAAGCCCCCCCCTCCGCGGGCCGCTCGCTCAGTTTACAAAGTTAAATGGTGGAGTGTCCGTTCTGAACCGAGGTAAGTCCAGCCGTTTCCACCCGAACCTCTGGAAAAGTGATGTTATTAATATCAAACATCGCTAGCCGGCAGCGGCGGCTAACCGCGTCTGCGTTGGCACCGCTAGCAACTTATGCTAATCACGTCACCGCCGCTCCCGGTGCCGAACGCGGTCCCGATGAAGTTGCCGGTCGTGTTCCGCCGTACCCGCGGGGCGGCCGGAGGTGCCGGTTAACAATAGGCGCCGGAATTGCGGGGTCACGCCGGCTAATTTGATGGGTCACATTGAGTGTCGTACGGACGTTTGCTAACGCTAGCTGTTTTTTTTTTTGGCAAAGGGCGTGAAAGCTTGGCACCGCTTCGCGACCGTCCGCAATGACGGTAGCCGGCGGACGGATCGGGGGCACCGGTGGTCCGCGAACACCGGGACACGCCGGCACCGAGAGGTTATGACCGCTAAAAAACACGCCCGGTCATCAAGTCAGCTGTCCCGACTGCGACAATGACTAAAGCCCGCAATGACAGCGGGAGATTGGCGTTCATGGTGGTGTGCACCGTGCAGCCTGCCCTCCTCTCACCCCTCTCAGAACCCGGGCTCTGTCACCCCACTGTCGGTATGTCTGCCTGCCAGACCCCCTCCCCGCTCCAGAGTTCCCCCAACTTCCCCGAACATGCACCGAACCCTTCAGAACGGTCCCGTTCCTCGGGTTCCGTGCTGTGCCCCTGTGTGCCCCCCGGATGCCGTCCGGACCGGGAGCCGCTCCCGGTGTAACCCGGACTGGAACGCCGATCCGAGACACCGGTGTGGTATTTCAGGCCGAAGGGGACAGACGGGTTATCGCAGACAGTTATTTCAGCGCCCTTCCGGGATTTCTTGCCGTTGTGCATGATTTTCTTGCTCCTTTCTGGAGTTTATTTTTAAATGTTTGTCCCGGTTTCCAGTTGCAACTGGTAGATTAATTATGACTGACTTCCATGTGTTCATGCACATTTTTTTAAAAGCCGTTTGTCATTTTTAATGACATTTTTTTGCTAATGTCACTGCTCCTTTTTCCCATTTTCCTCCCAACCCTCTCCAAGTCTACAGCTGACGTGAACGCATCTAAATGCAGAAGTAAAAGATTAGACATGGCTATTACTCCGGCCATGATAATAATTTACAGCTTTGGTTTATAAACTGTTAGAGGAGATTCCAGACACGGGTTAATGTTCGTTGTTCTTCTCGTTGGTTTTGAGGTAATCTATATCCGAGGCGGCCCAAAGTAACTCTGCCCTCTAAGCGTTTGACAGAATCGACCAGTTCAAGACTGGAGTTTATGCAGACACGTCTGTATTCGACACACACATGTAAATCCATATGTGTACACGGGCTCCTTTCCCCCCATATGTACTCCTCCTGTCCGCAGAGCTCTCTGGCACAGGAGATAGGAACGATGCCGCAGTCTGATTCCAGTTGCATTGATTTTGAGGCAAGCAAATCGCATATGAGGAGCGTGGGCGGCGTGCAGAGACGGGATGTATATAATGTTAAGATGGCATCAGCTGTCAAGGTGACTCAGGCTTTCTGCGCCGTGTTGCCGTCTGCTTCCCAAAAATAGCTGATTTCTTTTTTTATGCCCCTCCCTTTTCTTACCCTTCCTTTCTTTCACACTTCCATCACTCACTCCTCATTTCTCTATCTGCTGCTGTGTTGCCAGCCCCCTTCCCTTCTCCCCTCCCCTCCCCCAGATTGTTCTGTTACCAGTTTCTTGCCGTTTCTAATGTTTTTGAGAGACGATTTCAGTGGAGCCTTCGGGTTCCCTCTTTACCCGACCGCCCAACTCAACATCAGAGCTTCACTCCTTTTTCCTATATTCCTCTCCGTTCACGCAGTTGTCCCAAATCCTCCTCTTCCTCCATCATCGGACCCGACTGTCTGCACATGCAGTCTTTAAGTTGTTTTTTTTTTTTTTTCCTTCAAAGATTTGGTCGCCAATTTTCTTTTCAGTAATATACTGAAAAACAGTTATGGTTTTCTTTTTTGGTTGATTTTTCTTAATTTTTAGCTGATTCATGATAACATCTCAGTCATTTTCAAAGTGATTTCTCGTTGATTTCTCAATCCCTCTCAAGATAACCTTTTTTTTTGTCATTTTTCACTGATTTCCATTTGTTATGATTTTAATTATTGATAACTGGCTTATTTAATCAATTATTTGTTATTTCAGGTAAGTTCTTCTTGATTTTAACTGAATATTGGCCATCTCTTGCTTATGCTAATGGTTTTGTGTTCTTTCTAGATAATGTCTAAAATTTGTTTACAGATTTGTCAGTTTTTTTTCCCCCATGTAAGTCCTTGTCCTGTTTGGTTTCGCTTCCTGTTTCCCTTGCACATCCAGTATGCCGCCTAACTGTCCCTGCCCTGTGTTTTGCTCTGTCCTCTAGCAGCAGGATGTCTGACTTCTGCGAAGAGCCACGCTTTACCATAGAGCAGATAGACCTGCTGCAACGCCTGCGACGGTCGGGGATGACCAAGCAGGAGATCCTGTGCGCTCTGGAGACACTTGACCGGCTGGACCGGGAGCACGGGGATAAGTTTGGCCACCGCACCTCTTCCTCGTCCTCATCTTCCTCCTCCTATGGAGTAGGTGGGACGAACAACTGTACCAACAACTCTGCCTCCAATGCGAATGCATCCTTCAATAACAAAGCTGCCTCAGCTGCCACCACCACCTCTCTGACCTGCAATGGTAACAACGACGGCACTGAGGGGAACGCCGGCGATCACTCCGCGACCGCCGCCGCCGCCTCCACGACCTCCAAAGTCTCTACAGCCACGCAGACGCAGTTTGGCAGCGGCCTGTCCCCATCTCCAAGCAACAGCTATGACACCTCTCCACCTCCTGGGCCGCCGCCGCCCTCCGGTATCCTGCCCTCCCCAGTATCTCTGGTGGCGCTGGCACAGAACGGGCGAGACAGCCTGGCCGCCACGCCCAACGGGAAGCTGTCGCCGCCGAGGTACCCCGTGAACAGTGCCGCCGCGGTGCGGGCTTTCGGCTACGAAGCCACAGAAGAAGATCTGGACGTGGATGACAAGGTGGAGGAGCTAATGAGGTCAGTGGTTGAAGACTCCCGCAACGCTCTTACACTTTGTGCTCGTGTGTGAATACGGTCAACATGTGACCCGAGAAGGTTGTCGTCAGACAGATTGTTTTGAATATAGAGCTGTTCCGTATTCAAACTCCCTTGGATACTGACACGCGCCTCCTTGTTGATTCAGAACGGAATTTTACTTAAGACAAATGAACACATTATCCGCTGGTGGCAGTGTGGTGCAGTGATTGCCACTCCCGGTGCACACCAACAAGCCTCCTGGATCACTTTGCATTGGCTTCTCCTTCCTGTTCTCTAGTTTCCTCATGCAGTGTGTTAACTGAAGTCTCTACATTGCCCGTAGAGGTGGGTGAGGGAGTGAACTGCCGTAGGTCTCTGTGGCCTTGGATCAACTTGCACCACTCCAGGTGAAACCTTTGCCTGTCGCCCAGCGTCAGCTGGGACTGACTCCAGCACTCACCAACTCGTGTTCAGGATGATGTGTGCAGACAGTGAATCAATGAATGACTAGCACCATTGGAATAGTTTCTCAGTGTGTGTTCCCCTAAATTTACAGTTCCATTCAAGTATTTTTATGCAGTCGTAGGCTGATTTGTCTCATTGTCTTCATTGTTTTCATCCAGCCACTTGCTGCTTTTTGTAGTTTTCCCCCAGAGTTTCAGTGAAATACTTGGTGATTTTTCCAGCTTATTTCTCTGTTTACTTTCTGTTTTTGGCTTTTAATGAGGTTTTCCCCAAGCCTTTAGAGCATTTCAGGATCAATTTCAGGGTAACATCTTGCTACTTTTCAACAATGAAACAAAAAAGGTCTTTCCCTACACCTGCCTTAGATTCTCTCCAGCAGTGAACTCATTTCAGATTTATGTTTCATTTCTTTGTGATTCATTAGCACCTCCACAAGTCATTCCTTCCCATACTGTTGACATTAAGATCGACTTTTTGCCATTTCAGACATACTCTGTTACTGAAGGTCACTTCTTGTCATTGTTCCACTCTTCTTCAAGCAGTTTTTACTAGCAATCCACACTTTCATACTATTTCTTTTGAAGTTGTACTACTTGTCAGTATAAAGGAAATGTTGCATCACATTTGTGATCTAAAACTTCTAAAATCCATGTCGCCACATATCAATTCTATTATACTTTATCTATCTATCGTGCTGTTTAGTATGAAGGAAAAACTACCGGACTTTTGTGAAATTCACAGATTTCTCAGTGCTCTAGCATCCCATAATCCCTGATGTTTCCCAGCACTGAGCCGTTGAAGGTCGCCAGGGTAACAGCCACATCTTGTAGAGCAGCCACAGAGAAATGCTGGCATTGGGGTTTTGGAGATGCCAGAGGAAGCACTTATGTCCATTTTGCAAATGAAGCATTTTGCATAAATGGCAGCGAGTAGAAAAGCCTGTGAAGCCTTTTACTACGTAGCTGTTATCAGACAAAGCTGAGTAGACCTGAGGACCATTGTTCTGACCTTGGACAGATGAGGAGACGTGGAGCCGTTTGGAGCCCTCCCCGCTCGGCTCCTCATTTATCATTGATTTATGGGCGTTCACATTTTGGACATTAAGGATGATCAGGCAATTTCGGTAGTTTCCTTGATATTTGGTTATCTCAATGGTTCTCAAGGTTTTCTCATCTGTATAGTATCATTTACGAAAGCTTTCAGAGCCATCACTTTGGCGCAAGTGTTCAGATATTATGGGGGGAAACAGACGACATAGGCCGCTTCGCTTTCAGCGACTGGTCGCAAACACAAGCATCACTCAGTGTTTCTCAGACAGCCGGGTCCCATCTCAAGACTTTCATGCTGCCGTGGTACTTGTGGCTCCTTTGGCTTCTAAACAGTGCACGGTAGTGGTTGCTCCGACTCTTTGGCTCTGTTCAGTTCCATTTCATCCGGGACTTTAAAAAAGCACATTTTCGCACTTCCTGTTTGTTGTCTTTATCTCACTTATATCAGCAATATGTTGATATAAGTGCACCTCTGCAAACCTAAAGGAAGACTGTAGTACGTCAATCTCTGCAGGATCATGTTATACATGGGTAAATCATTTGCTTAAGCCTTTCACTGGAAATTTGTTGTGAGTGAATGAGTCCAAAAACTTTTTACTGTCTATCCTGGTTATTATGCAATGGCAGCCAGGTCATCACTGGGCCTCATATCGAGACACACAACCGTTCACTTTATCATAGCTGAACCACTTTGAGTCTGTGACGGAGAGCCTGCGTACTTTTGACTGGTCAAAGGAAACCTGGAGAAGCTCCTCGTGGACATTGGGGGGGGCATGATAGGTCCACATAGGGAGGCTCGCTCAGAGTTGGAGCAGGGACTTTCTCGCTACGAAGCTGGACTGCATTTCCTGTTTTATACATTTTAATGCCACTTTTTTTCCAGAGCTTTTTTCCAGTCCCCCTGCAATCCTGCAATATAGACAGGATTTTATATTGTCGAACTTGAGGTAGATCTTTGCAAATGTTTGGTTCTAAGTCGATTTTCTTTTTTCTCATTTCTGGCTGAGTTTAGGTCATGTTATGCTTGGCTTAGAGGTAATATCCTGGTGAGTTCCATGACTTTTCTTCTCAATGAATACTGGTTGATGTTTTGAGGTTGTCAATTTTCAGTGGTCCCTGTAAAATTTGAATGTCTGAGGATTTTTGGGGCATATTTCTGTCTGCTGCATTTCGCCCCAGGAAAACACAAGAGCAGTTTTCCATGCTGTTATCGCTGGAGATAATTCATACAAAACATCTGCTAATATTTGGGGTGAGACTCATTACTGTCCTGATTGTCTTCCCTGAATCTCTTCTCCCAGCAAAGTACTGGATTACATGTTCCCCACCGAGTAGCATCCATTCCAAGATATTGAAGTAAAGATGCAAGAGACGGAGAATGAGAGTGCTGCTATTTAGTCTTGAAGTATGCCAGTATGTGTGCAGTGCATCATGTGCGTCCTGTGATGCATCACAGACACACATAAAGACGCTGTTGTTTAGATTAGATTACAGAAGGAAGGCTTCTGTTGCAGGAAAAGCCTCTTAATGCTTTGACAATATCTGCATCATGGCGGCGCGGCGGTGCGTACTGCTCCCTCACAGAAATAAGGTTCCCGTTTTGATTTTGCCTCGGGCTTTTCTGCACGGGCTTTGCACGGTCACCTCGGCCCGCGTGGCTTTCCGGTCCCAAGATGTACCCCGGTTCCCTCCCTATAGCTCGTGTCCCCGAGCACAGAATGAGCAATGGAGACAACGCATGAACGCACGGATGGGAAAATTGCCCCTATTTGAATGGGAGAGTTAACGTATGTATTTCACTGTATGTGATCACCTTGGCAACCTGTCCAGGTGAAGACTTTGAGGGCTGGCTGGAATTGGCTCCGGCCCCACCTCGGCCCTGTGTGCAAGCTGTAGACACAATAAAAAAAAAAAGAAAAAGAAAAAGATGAATATCTGAAGCACATCGGTATGTTAGAATCACGACAAATATGTCCTTCAATCCCAATGTGACTACACACGTTCTCCTTTTCCTTGACTTCTCAAAACAATATCTTGTAATGTTCTACATGAATTCAGGTCATTTTAGATGTATTTTTAGGTCATCCCTGTTTAAGTCATTCCTGGCTGATTATACTTTTTTTTTCACAAAATGGAACAGACGGTACTGAGAAATCATATCACGGCACATAACATAATATCTGTCATTCAAGAGGTTCACCGTATGTTCATTTAAGCTGCTTCTCCTGAATATTTTCAAATCAAACCTCGTCATTATACGACCATCTTGCCTAGACGGGAAGTTCATTATTTTTCCCTGAGGCCCGAGACTCTCCATGTTGCCCTTGTGATTTTTCTCACTTTTTCAAGTGTACATTTCTGTTTCTGCTGGGGTTTGGCCTTTTCAGCTGGCATCAATCCATCCATTCATCTTCCTCTTTTTACCACTCCTCTTCCTCCCAGTGCAGCAGCCACATTGATCCGTGGATGTCGATATGAACAGCAATTTTGAAGTCTAAATTTAGCGTTCAGACTGATGTGGAGGATATTGATGCTGTACATCAAGAGTCTTGGCGCATTTTCATTTAAGGGAAGTTCTTAGGACTTTGTGTTTCCTGGTTTCCGCTGCCGGCCTGATGTAGTGATCGGTGGAGGGGCTGCAGTCGATTTATGATCAGCTTTGTCACCGCAGTTACAACAGCGCCAATACCACCGGATCTAAGATCTTAATTATTATGCACATTGTGGACGTGTCTTGTCTCAATAGCATTCAGGCAATCTCTCACACACTTTAAAGTAAAATATTCCATTCTTTGTGCCTATTTCCCTCTGACTTTCACAAAGAACGTCTTGCTGATTTATCAGTTATTTCTCGACACCAGAATCAGCTACCAGATGTAGCAACGGACAAACAGCGGTTTCTCCGACATGGGCGTGATTGCGTACCCAAAAAGGGGAAAAAAAAAAAAAAAAGAGGACATGAATGCGGCAATCAGTTAACACTCGGCAGGTCATGGCGGCGTGTGCCGACCGCTCGGAGGATCCAAAGTCAAGGAAAATGTGTACGTTTGTATGTGTGGCTCGTCGTGTAGGTACAGGGGAGGGGACTGGCTGGAAGCCAGGAGGCAGGGTGGGTACATTGTGTGACTGCACATGTTCAGTCACCACCCAGTATTCCTGCTCCGTTCTCCACAATCTCTGCTGCGGCCGGGTATGCCGCAAACACACATTTACATTTTTGTAATTCGAGATCACATGACTGCGCCTCGGCTCCTCTTCAAAAAGTCGCCGTCTTGTGTGTTTGTCGAGCGTGAACAATGACAGTGTGTGAGCGGTGTAAAAAAACAAAACAAAAAGAACAACAGCACTGTAAGAACACTGTGCCGGTTAAAAACGGGGTCTTTGTTCGGCGGGTTTGTCAGCAGACCGTCAAATACGGAGCACGTTTGATTAATTGGAATGAAAAGAGGATTTTTGTGGTTGTGAGGTGTGAAAAAATGTCAGATAACTGAAGGCGAAGGAGCAGAAATACACGTACATGTCAGCGACTATGTAAATAACACCACTGAAACTTGTGCTAATCCTCACCGCTGACATCCTGGATGTGAAGTCATTTCGTATTTGAGCCTCACTGTGTATATTTTCATACTTGCTGTGTATCTGGACACACTGATTGTACAAAGCACGTTTGCTCTCAGGATGTTGCCTCTGATGGTGTGATTGTGTTGTTGGTGATATTGCAGGCGGGACAGCAGTTTGGTGAAAGAGGAGATTAAGGCCTTCCTGGGGAACCGGAGGATTTCTCAGGCCGTGGTTGCACAAGTCACCGGTTAGTAACAGAACAAACCGACAAACTCCAACACCCACTGCAAACAAACGCACGCTTCAGATCCCCAAAATTGCCGATCAGTTTGTCGGGTCTACAATTTCCAGCTTAATACGAAAGTTGTTTGGACGCCGACGCGTGTTCATTTTAGGTGGTCACAACAGTTTCACAAAATGAGGGGTGACACTTGTGTTTGTTTTCAATACTGGCAACTGCCGGCGTAATGTCTTTGTTAATTGCAAAACCACAGTTCTCATGTGCTATCATCGATACGATTAGGATTTTAAATTAAAACTGTTCCAGCTGAACAGAACTCTTTCTAACGATATACTAAAATCTACCGGGGCTAACTGGTGAAAGCACAAAACAGCACAATAGCATTTGAATGTTGCTTAAATATCAGCTCAATCTTATCACTCTCACATATCCTCTTTCACTTTGCAAACTGTAAAGTAACTGTGTTTCTCTACAGTTAAAATGTCTAGATTTATCAGATTAAAAATTCTGTCTGTGCTGTTTTATCTTAGCTCTGCATCATTTATCTGCAACATGTACACATTTAGAACCGTGACCTCTCAGTTGGCATTAAAGACACACCATTTCGTTTGGACTCTGTAGATTATCATGGGTCGAAGCGGCTGGTTGAGAGGGAGATTGAATTTGAAGCAGACATTGCGCAGAGCAGTGATGCTTTTCTCCTGATCTGAAATTACACCTAGTCAAGAGGGAAATGAAAACAATCCAAGCTAGAGCTATTTCTTTGTTTTATTAAGACACCTACCGTCACATGGCACGATGCCTCTCCGGGCCTCAGACATGACTAGACCAGTGTGATATTAGATATAGGCCACGGTCTATGTGAGAACATTATTCCGCTTAAACAAATGCAATGTGTTCCCGGTCCGATTTGTGTTGACAATATATCCACACGAAGCCTAGACCTCCGACACGCCGCAGCTGTGTTATGACACAAAATCTTTACCCTACACCAGGGGTGGGCAAACCTTTTGGCTACAGGGCCACAATTCGTGTTACAAATTAAGCAGCGGGCCGGACCTTGTCAAGGTGAAAAATTCGCAGCTTTCTCGTTGTTAAATTAAAGAACAAAACAAACAACAAAAAAAAAAACTACCACCGATGGACTTGACTGGAACAGCGCTGCTTGTCCGCCTCAGGAGTTCATCCGTGAGCCGGGGTCTGCGGCGTGCTGCGCTCAGAGCCAAGTATCAGGAGAATCGTGTTCAGGGATGAATTTAACCCACCCTGTCTGATGGATTCCGTCTGGAACCAGGTGCTGAACTTCTTCACCGGCCGAGGGAGGACGCAAAGCCAGCCGGAATCGCTTCTCATCTCAGAATATTCCATAGCTGGTGCTATGTCCGGCTAGCGAGTCGCTAATCGGGCAGGTTAGAGAACTCCTTCGCATGTTGAGGGGCTTTTCCGTGCGTGGCTGGCGTAGGGAAGCGACCCGGTCGCTATTTGTTGCTTATTTGGTAAATGGCTCGCTTTTGTTCTGACGTGTTGAACACGTCAGTGACAAATAAAACACTTTAGCTGAGTCTGTGAGTTAGCGGCTAACCTCCTTGCAGTAGCGACTACTTCTTTAGCATAGTTAGTATGTTAAATATTGTATTCCTTCTTCGCGGCGACGTCCTCCTAACCTATTAGGCACTGGGCTCCGGGCCGTAATTCATTCAAAAATGATCTTACAGCACACCCCTTGTGTGCTCGCTGTCGATTGTTTCGTCCCCCCGTTGAACGCCGAGGGCGACGCGCACATGAGATCAGGGCCAGACAAGAGAAAGGACTTGACTTTTGAAAAGGCCCGCTGTAGATGTAGAGCGCCATCTGGTGGTGATGTTTGAGTACTGCACAGGGAACCGGAACCACTCACGCCGATAGCGGTACGCTGTCGAGCGGAGTCTGTTTCAAACCCTGCGGTTTGGACGTGGCCACAGATTGCCCACCTCTGGTCGAAACATTTCACAGGCCGCAATTTTTCAAAAAGTGTGTGCGACAACTAACAAAGCTGTGTCCACAAGGGATGTCAAGACATGCTCTGAGTGACGGAGAGCTGTTTGATGGCTCTGTTCTCCAGGCATTAGTCAGAGCCGGATCTCCCACTGGCTTCTGCAGCACGGCTCGGACCTCAGCGAGCAGAAGAAGAGGGCCTTCTACCGCTGGTACACACTGGAGAAAACCAGTCCAGGTACTACACATGAAAACATAGAAGTTCAAGAGTACAAGCATGACAATAGAGCTGTCTTAAGCTTTATCACCATTGACATTTTTTTTCTGGTATAATAATTTGACAGACTGGTATTTGGAATCATTCTTTTTATTCATTTTTCTTTGTCTTTTTTTTCTGATTATTTGTCCAGGGTTCTTCTAGATTATTTCTCACGGACTTCAGGTCGTTTCTTTATATCATATCATATTTTTATTTTCGGTCAATTTGTAGAAGACGTCTTCCTTAATTTAATATATTTGAATTTCTGCGGGTTGGTCGTTTCATGCTAATTTTAATGTAATATTTGATTGTATGATTTTTTTTTTTTTTTAAATTTAAAGATGTCCTCCAAATATTTGCTATTTTACACGTTAATCTGAAACAGTGAAGTATGTTTCCATATGACAAATACAGGACTGCATTTTCATCTGGACATTTTAGAATTGTGTCTATTTCATTCCATCGTTTGAAAGCATCCAGTCACCCCTATAACCCCCCCAGGGTCCCTACCTCAGGAGGCTCTCGCACCCCACGACTGTGGGCGCTCAGATATGGTACATGGAGCTCCCAGCGGCCCACCGCGTTCCATCGAACGCTGAGGCGCGAGTGCAGAGCGGCCCAGCCGAGGGCTCAGCCTCTCCTCGGGGAAAACACGCCGCCCGCTGTTTTCTGTTCCAACGCTGACGAGCAGCGCCTCGTACTTCATCTTTGCGTCAACACCAGCCTCTAATGAGACAAGCAGCCGACATCCTTTCCCCTGGCAAATACTCACCATAGAGATGATCCGGTGATCAAATTCTGTCTGCGAAAACCAAACCGTCAAGTCCACGTCGCTCAGCATCTCATTTAACTTGAATCACCCGCTAGAAATGACCACAGGTCATTTAAAAATCGACATGTTGCCTCACAACGGTCAGAAATCCCCTCAGAAAAGAGGCTACTGAGTGTTTTGACACAAAGAGTCGTGCCTTCTCTCCCACGCTGAATCCACAGCAGTGAAAATCATCTGCTGCTGTGCACTGGGCCAGGTCCCGTCACCGCTCTCTCTCTAGCCGGTTTCTGTGTGGAGCCCGGCTCTGGCACCGCCGTTGCCCGGCAGAGGGAGGAAAAAACATCTACAATGGCTGCGTCTCGTCAGGTTGTGACTCTTGACAGCTCTCCAGCCTCTAGTGTCAAGATAGGAGCTGCAGGGAATTTGCAATTTTCTGTCACTTCTGTTATCAGACTGTATACCATAAAGTTCTCCGTGAAGGCAGGTTTCTCCAGCTCTCCACCATCGCCACATCTTTCTGTGCTACAAACCATCTCCGTCCCTGACCCCCCCCCCCCCCCGTCCCAGGCGCCACCCTCAACATGCGTCCGGCACCGCTCCCGGTGGAGGACATGGAGTGGAGGCAGACCCCGCCGCCCCTCACCACCACCCCCGGCACCTTCCGGTTGCGTCGAGGAAGCCGCTTCACGTGGAGGAAAGAGTGTCTGGCGGTGATGGAGAGGTGAGGAGCGGTGGAAACGGGATGTTACCGAAAAGTAGGACAGCTGGGGGCGTGGAGTGTTGACAATGTCCTTATGTTGCAACATTAATAGAATCCGCGTGTCTCTCCTACTATATATAGCTACTTCAACGACAACCAGTACCCAGACGAGGCCAAACGTGAGGAGATAGCGAATGCCTGCAACGCTGTCATCCAGAAACCAGGTAAGTCGTGGGAACCGGCTTTCACGGAGACGTCGGGGGTCCACACGGCACGGCGGGATGGGCCAGGGACGGGAAGCAGGAGGGGTGGAGGTCTGCATCAGCTTTCAGGAAACCTACTGAGATCGGTATCACGCTCTCCCCGAGAACACGGTGTTACAAAGCAGCGAAAACAAAAAAAAAAAAAAAGAACATCAGGCGAACAAAGAATGCAAAGGGCTCCTCTGAAGAAGCATCTGGACTTGGGGAGGAGGAACTTCAAACTTGCCTGTCTTGACCGTTTCAGATCTTTGAATAATGCGGGGATTTACTTGAAAATGGAGAAAACATGACCTGAACAATATATAAATTCAAAAAAAACAGTCCACCAGACAGACGGAACTATTTCCAGGATCGATAATAACGTCAGATCAGTGTGAAGGTTCTGCGTCACAGCACCTTCTGCCATGTAACACGGACCTTCAGATAAGTTTAAGACCACATTAAAACTCAGTGAGACGGCCGAGCCACTCCTCTAGCCTTCCAAAGCACCACTGAGCAAGGCACCTCTCAGGGTTAACCCAGGGGTCAAAGCTCACACATGTTGTGCTGACTATAGAACTGAACATGACTGAACGAAGGACCTTCTCGAGGGTCTTAAAACAAGATGGGAGGCATTTAATAAACCTGTAAACGAACTCGAGGAAAGGGAGTTTAAGATAGATCACTAAAATGATGAAGAATTTCCCTGAAGAAGAAGTAGTCTGCAATTTAACAGAGTAGTTCCTGGAAACAACGCTTGACATTGAAATGAGCTGTGCGTGTGGAGGCCGGGTCAGGACACTACTTGGGATGGGGCTGCAGAACTCTCGAGGTAGAAGATGATTCCTGGTCACCTAAGGGTCTGAGATGTCCTCTGGCCGCTCGCAGGAAAGAAGCTGTCGGACCTGGAGAGGGTCACCTCCCTGAAGGTGTACAACTGGTTCGCCAACCGCCGCAAGGAGATCAAGAGGAGAGCCAACATTGGTAATGTACCCGTCCTTCACCGCTCAGATAAGACCGACCCGATAGACCTGATCGATCCGGCAGCGGAGAACGGAGAACGAGCTGGGTTCGCAGGAACCCCGGAGATGTTCCTCTGTAAGGAGACCGGAAGAAGTTTCGCGCTGAAGACGTAACTTGAGAAAATGGCCGTTGGGGCGACAGATCTGTGCGTGATCTGCTGAAGGTCCACGTCCCGCAGGCTCTGCGCGCACCACAGCAGGTCGGTCATCTAACCAGCCGTCTTTTCCCCCAAGAAGCCACAATCCTGGAGAGCCACGGGATCGACGTTCAGAGCCCCGGAGGACACTCCAACAGTGACGACATCGACGGCAACGACTTCTCCGAGCAGGTACGACCACGCCGGCTTCCGTGGAGCTTCCTGGTTCTAATCCCACGCTGGAGATGCAAACATCTCTACGGACCCTCGGTCCGATGATTCCTGCTCCATAGATCCACCCTGAGCAGAGGTCACACCTGATGATACTCTGATGCTGGGTTTGGTCTTGTTATTCTCATGAGTTGATGATTCCATGGAAATGAGGAACAGATTCCTGGAACAATGTGAAGCCCTCAGAGGGACACGAAATGTCTGAGTGGAGCTGAAAGGTCAACTCTGATCTCCGGCTGTGGGTGGAGACCCCAAGAACCAGGTCACAGATACAGGGGGCTGAAGTGACGTCCCACCTCAGGGGGTCTGGGCTCTCCCTCAGAGATAGGGTGAGCTGCTCCTCCTGGTCAGGTGTTCCAGGTATGTCCCACCAGGAGGAGGTCTTGGGGAAGACCCAGGACACCCTGGAGGGACTGTGTCTCCGAGCCGGCCTGGGAACACCCTGGGTGCTGGACCAGGTGGACATGGAGAGAAGGGTCTGGAGAATTCAGAAGAATTCAGCATTGAAGGTGCAGGAAATGAAGACCAATGTCCATAACGTATGGCGCTGACAGCAGGAGGAGCTTCAAACACCTGGCAGGACCTGCTCTCTCAACTATAACCACCCTGTGTGTGTGTGTGTGTGTGTATGTGTGTGTGTGTGTAGGCTTGTGATCTGCCCTACTTTGAGAAGAGACCCCTCAGCCGCTCCTTTGGCCTGTACCGACTGGAGCCCACCTCCCCCACACAGGTAAAACACACACAGCTGTTAGTGAGATGAATGTGAAGTGTTGATCGTGAAGATCAGCTGCGGTGAGGACCAAACCTGACCTCTACTCCCACCTTCTCCCAGGAGGACAGCGCCGCCCACAGCGAGCACCAGGATCCCATCAGCCTGGCCGTGGAGATGGCGGCGGTCAACCACACCATCCTGGCACTGTCCAGGACCGGAGGGGTCCCTGGAGACATCAAGACCGAGTCCCTGGAGGAGGAATAAGAAGCTCGGGCTCTTCTGGGGGGGGTCAAAGAGACTCAGATCAGAGGACCTTCTCCATCAGCCCCTCAGCCCTTCTCCACCACGTATCGGTGATACCCCCACCCACATATGGACTCTGCAGGAATAGGACTCTCAACCCCCTCCTTGTCTCTGAAGAAATCAACCCCCCAGGTTAGACCCCCTTCTAGTAGCTTCTGCCAGGAGCCCCCCTCCCCCCTCCCCCCACGCCCTACCTCGTCTCCCCCTGCCCACCCCCAGCCTGGTGGTCTGAGCCGATCCCCTCGTCTTTCACCTCAACGTGGACCTCAGAAAATACTCTGTATATAGAATATATGGTTCTTCTGGCTCTCAAGTCTTCTCACCTCATGGTGGCTACGTATCTACCTGCCCCCCCACAGCCCCAACCCCCCCCCCCCATTGTGCAATTCGTGGGACGCCACCCACAGCGGCGGCGTCGGTAGAGAGCTTCAGCGACGTGATACCCGGAGACGCCGTTCGTCTCCGTCCCTCAGCAGAAGCCCGTGGACGGGAGCGCCCAGACAGCCTGACGTTCACCAGGACGACCTCCTGGGAGCTCCCGAGGCCAGAACGGCGGCTGCCGGCACCGTCGTCCGCCCTCCGCGTCGACCTTCGCCGCCGAAGGAGGATCTCGGTCCGAGGGATTCGTTTTCATGCCAAAGGAAAAGAGGTCCGACCGACACCCGACGCCACCTTCTTCTCGCACCTTCTACCAGACCTGCGGGGGCGAAGGTTCCTCGACGCCTCACGAGACAGTAGCCGTCCCTCGGTTCCTCCTCACGCCTTGAAGAACGCGCGTCCCACGGATCCTCCCCATCAGACGTTTGCTAAGAAGACCTCGGAGCTGAAACTTTGGACTCGGAAGGGAGCGGCTTTGGTGTTGCAGTCTGGGGAAAAAACAGGAGTCGCTGGGTTCGACGCCAATGTCTGAACTCGGGGACTGAGAAGAACACCTCTGTCCAAGTCAACCCATCAGCAAATCCACATACATAAAGCTAGCTAGCCAGGATGGCTGTTACCGCCCCCGCTGGCCAAAGAGCCCAACTCCAGGCGTGCCATCGGCCCCCGGGCTCCAGGAGGGTTCCTCAGAGAAGGGGTGAAGGTTGGACTCCTGGAGTGGCCTTCTCCATTTGTGCACTTTGACTCACATGAACTCCTCACAGGTCTCTGCAGCCCAGGAAAAGGAACGTGGCCAAGCGAAGGCGGAAAGAGGCCGACTGAAGACGTCTTTATTTTGTACATCTTCGCGTTGAGCTGACCCCGGATGAGATCGGGCCGTGGAAGAGCCGCAGGACAAAGCCCGTGACCAAATCGCATCCGCTGCACCGAACCGAGAGAAGATCCGAGAGAGAGCCACGAGAGGCCTAGCCCACGCTAACGCTCCGGTGCCGACGGGAACTCGAGCGGGGGAAAAAAAAAAAAAAAAACAGTAGGCGGTGGAGCCTCCGCCCTGGATTCATTCTGGCTTTTCTGGTCGCGGGTGAAGGTGAAAGCGATTACGGCTTTACAGTTTAACGAGTCGCACCTTTCCATTCCTCACGTCGGCGGGGAGTCGCCCTCCCAAAGGTCGAACCGTGCAGCACCTTAACCATTGGAAACACGAGCTCGGCTCGTCGCGCTTCATTGTGTACAAGAACGTCTGTTTCCACGGAAAGTGGGACGCGTTCACAATCACTTTTATATCCAAGTATTGAAAATACTGGCATTTGACCTCTTATCAGAGAAAAAAAACCCAAATGTGTTTTTGTGGAAGAAATTGCCTGATAATCATTGATTTTAAAAATCAGCATGAAATTACATTTAAATAGAAAATCCTTTTTTTTTTTAATTTTCTTTTTTTTTTTTTTTTTAAACCACGGAGATCGAAGAGTCGGCGGTCCGGAACAGACATGTTTGTGGAACGGTAGACAGAAACCCTCAACCCCCCCACACCCCCCGAGCAGATCCGTCGGACCCTTCCGCCCTCCAAACGCGATCTCGCCACCTCGCATCAGAAAAACGGAAAGTTGGGATGCGGCGGGAGATGTTTCAGAGGCCGGAGCTCCGAACTCTCTCCAGGGACGCCGTCACCAGGGTCACCACGTCCTCACGTCCTCCTGCCCCCGGCCAAGCAGCCGCTCCACCCCAGCTTAGCTCACAGGAAGGACTGAATACTGTTGTATCTCTAGTTATGTTTAAAAATTACTGTATTGCCCATTTCGGAATTTAGTGCCTTTTTTGGACAGTAGACTGTTCTGTAATTAAGATGTAGTATATATATACATTTTTTGTACAGCTTTTTTGTTTGTTTTTTTAACTTGTGTTTATTTTAGTATGATATATAATGTACATGACAATAAAACTATATCGACCAGACGCACTCGCTCCCTGGATTCATTGAAAACCCTCCCAGACAAAATCCTACATTTGGGCAAACTACAGCCCGCTAGCCACATCCGGCACGCCAAAGATTGGTACAGAATTCATACTTGATGTGAATGATTGGATCAATGAATGTGGGAGCTCAAATAGGAGATCATTTCATTTTGGGAGAGAATTTTCCTGAGCTGAATGACCCAGATTGGCTTTGTGATTTAGCCTTTTCTGTGGACATACTGGCACCCATGAATGAGCTGGATGTGAAGCTACAAGGGTGTAACTGTTTTTTTTGCATGAAATGCAAGATAACGTCAGAGCCTTCAAAAACAAGCTGGTTTTATTTTCAAAGCAAATGTCAGACAAGACTGATACGTACTGTGAACAAATGCCCGCCTGTCAAATTTTAAAAGTCAATGCGGCCCTTGAGCCAAAAAGTTTTCCTACCCCAGGGTTAAATATTCAAGACGTCAGAAGGAACCCCATTAAAAATAATAAAATGTCACACCCGACGTGCTTCCGCAGCACAGGCCAGAGAAGTTAAAATCAACAAAATAAGCCCAAAACGCGAAGGAACGTCCTCGACGGAGGCGGAAGCACACCCTGTGGAGCTCCGCAGAGGTCACGGAAGCAACGGAGGCTTGTTAAAAACATTCGCCCGTTTAACCTGAAAGGCACATCGGCTTCATCAGTGGTCCAAATGTTTCAAGGCACCAGAGAGAGAAAAAGGGTGGAGGCACAATGCCAAAGCTGTTGTCAGGCTTGGAGAAGATCTGACCGCTCGGGGAAGCCGAGCGTCCGACGTAACTACAGTTCTTCCCCACTCAGGAGAGGAAAACATGCTGGTTCAGAACGTTAGAAAATGCCGATTCCTCATTCTGTCGTCCTGGTGGACCAGCGCAGGGATGGGAATCCGAGCAGACCGCCGGTCCACAAACACCTCCTCCCAGGTCCCGGGCAAAGACCAACTGTTTATGAAGATCAGAGAAGCAGACTAGAGACCTCCTTCTGTTGACACGAGAAGGACACGACCGTCTTGACACGACATGGGAAAAATACAGTCGTAAAAACAAAAAGAGCAGAAGAATATTTGTCGTCTTCTGTCATTTCTTTAAAATCCAGTGTTGTGAAGATGAAGGCGCCGGAAACAGAAGACCAGCCTGGAATTCCCTCCTCGGCCCGGGGGAGGCAGGAGGACCGACCCCAGGGTTGGACTTCAAGCGGGAGACGGCCTTGAGGCTCCTCGGTTCTCCGATCTCCGGACCGCGTGACACGACGTCACCTTCCGGGAGGTCCTGCGTTCCCGATGCCGGCAGTAGCTCGAACCTCTTAGGAGTTCCAGGACTTGCGGTTCTGCGTCCTGCTGGAGCCTGGAGCTCCTCCGTCCCCTTTGGCCAGCGCGGTGAGGGCCTCCAGGTTGGGGTTGGAGCCGGAGAAGTTGGCGCTGCGGCGCTTGTGCTGGCGCCGGCGCCTGGAGGCTCCTCTTCCCAGACGGTCCGGCCTCACCAGGAGCCCGTAACCAGGGTTGCAGTGGAAGTAGTGCTTCCCGCCCACCGAGCCGTCGTTCTTCCCTGTAGGAGGACGGACGGTGAGAAGGAGAAGGTCGGGAGAAGGCGAGGAGCAGATGGTGCCACTCACCTGCTGGGACCTCCAGCTCCACGCCCACCCAGGTTCCGTCCGCAAAATCCACCGGGCCGACGTAGCGGACGGTGCCGCTCTTGTTGGACCCCACGCTCACGAACTCGCCCTCCTTCAACCACTCGGGCAGAGCTTCCGCAGCTTCGGCGGCTCCGCCGGCTCCTTCCTCCGAGTCGGAGATGATCTCCAGGGTTTCCACCGGCACGCTGAGGCTCGTCTGGACGTCCCGCTCCCCCAGGATCTTCTTGAAGGACCTGAGGTCGGAGGACTGCACCCGCTGGATCTTGAAGGGGTTGCCCGCCAGAGAAGATCCAACGGGAACGTTGGATGGAGGAGACGACGTCTCTGCAGCCGCTTCCGGTTGGACGTCCTCGGTGGAAGCCGACGGCGCTGAGGTCGAGGCACTTTCGGAGGCCATGGACGGTTCCTCGGTAGGAGCTGAGGGGTCCGAGTACGCAGGAGGAGAAGGAGAAGGAACAGACATCAGGCTTTGGGCTGGATCTTCAAGGCTGGAGGTGTTCTCACTTTGTCGGCTGATAGAATCCAAAACTTTATTTGTCAGAACGTCTTCTGCAGGAGGCGCCTCGTCCACATTCGTGGACTCCTGTTGGGTTCCAGGCTCTGGACTGTCAGGTTCTTCGGACACCAGCTGGGCAGGAGCGGAGGCTCTGAGGTTCAGCTCCTCCGCTGGATCCGAGTGCTCCTTCTCCTCTGGTTGGACCTTGAGGGACAGATCTTCTCCTTGTGGTGTCTGATTCAGACCTGATGTCGAAATGTTAGATTTGGGCTGAAGGTCTGCTTCTACCTCTGGATCGGGTTCTTCTCCCTCATCGGGTCGGGGCAGCGGGCGAAGGTCTTGCCGATGTTGATTCAGACTCGAGTCTGAAGGACCGTCATTTGGTTGGATGTCCCGAGGCTCCCGGTGGTCCGGATGAGGAGGTACGTGGCCGTCGGCTCCGGACAGGAGGGGGACTTTACGGAGCCCCTTCTCCTCCTTGTCATCTGACAGAGCTTCCGAGGTCTCGACTCTGGAGCCGCTCGGCCGAGGCAGGTCCCAGCTGAGGGTGTAGACATCTGACAGGGTTGCGGTGGAGATGCTGGTTGACATGTATCCGCTGGAGGCCTCGCTCACTGGGCTCTGAGTGGAGTCTTCTGGGTCCTGGATGGAGTCTTCTGCAGAAGGCGGTGCAGATCCCTCCATCTGGAGATCGGGAGAGATGATTTCCCCGATGGGAACCTGTGGAGAGCCCAAGTTGGAGACGTTGCCATGGAGGTCCTGGAGGCACCACGCCTGAGAACAACAAACCTCAAAACCTTCTCAAAGCCGAGGGACTTTTCATGCTGGGGAACCGGACAGCAGTGAGCTTCGACCTTTTCCGTGCACCATCTGAACCAAGCTCATCCCATAATCATCACAGCGCGTTACGGCATAATGTGTGTGTTGGAGGTCCGACAGAAGAACCTCTCCCGGAGCCGAGCCTCCAAACCCTCTCCTGGTCCGACACAATCTGAACATCTGACCTGGAGCCGAGGAGCTCCGACCACAAACAAACAAACAAACAAACAAACAAAACCCGTCTTCTCTCATTAACTAACCTCCAAGAGCTGTTTCTAGATCATTTGTCTCACATAGATCTGAAGCTACATCCTCAATGTCAGGGGAGAAGGTTCCTGCAGGAGCTCCAGGTTCAGACGGCAGTGAGCAGGTAGGTCACAGGCCGTGGAGATATCACTCACCGGCTGCTCTCTCCGAGCGTCCTCCTCGCTGGCCGCCCGCACCAGGATACGAGGAACACCCTGCCAGGAGGAACGCGGACATTCACTCGCAGGAGAACAGCTGTGAACCCTGGACATCCTGCTAGATATCTGTGGAACATCTGAAGACTGCTTCTGTGTGTGTGTGTGTGTGTGCGTGTCCTGTTTCGAGGGCGAACGTCACCTTATGGTGGATGTGTGTCGGTTCAACGACGTCTTCCCTCCGTCCTGTGGGGAGCAGAGCCTTCAAGATGTTCGGGACGACCTTTGCTGAGGAGACAAGAGAGGCACAGGAGGCTGAGCGCAGCTGGTCGGCGGGGGCGGGGCTTGGGGCAGGAGGCGGAGCCAGGGGCGGGGCCTGGGTCGGCATGGAGACATGAAGGACCGTGAGAAGAAGGAACCCCTACCCGCTTCACTGTTCAGATTGTGGGACACGGAGCTCAGCATGGAGCGTCTGGATGGAGAAGCTGTGGAGATCTCCTGCTGGCTGTCCCATACCTGCTCTCACACACACATACACACACACACACACACACACACACACACACACACACACACATATATATAAACATCTCTGACCGGTGGGCCAGAGAAGCTCCAGACCTCACCAGTGGAGGTGAGGTGGCCAGGAATGTTCACAGGTGTCACACCTGACACACACATCCTGGAAAAGAACAACCTGACACACACACCCTGAAAAACAGCACAACCAGATACACACATCCTGGGAAGAAAAAACACACACTCAACACACACTTCCTGGAAACAGCTCCTACTCACCCCGGACAGGCTAAGGCTGGGCCGGGGTTTACCCCTCAGAGATAGCTGCTCCATGACGGCCACCTCCTGCAGACACACACACACACACACACTTGGATCAGATGTTTTCATAAAAATATGTGTATAAATATGACAGAGGTGAAGTTATCGTGTACATTTATAGGAACATTTTAAGTATTTCGTCAGAGAGTAAAGATGCAAATTAATACGTCTTTGTGGTCTCAGAAAGAGGACATTTCAAGAAAGTAGACGGTTCTGTTGAGGTTGTTTTAGATTAAAAACAGTAACGTAGAAAAGTATGGAAAAAGAGTGTCTGACTGCAGCAGGCAGTGAAGGTGTGTGTCCTCCTCTCCTACCTGTCTGACCCTGTCCAAGGTCAGGATGTTCTCCACCGCTAACACACTCCGCAGGTACTTCTCAATGGCCACCTCGCTGTCGGCCGACGGGTCGCCGTCGCCGCTGGCCGCCAGACGGGCCAGCATCTCCCGGTCCTCCGGCCCGTGGATGTCCTGGGGGAGGGGGGGGGGGGGGATATGATGGCGTCATAAACGACCCTCCTCCAGAAAGGTGTGACCTTCAGAAAGGTGTGAGGAGTGACTTTACCCCGGGGATGTTGGACACTATTTCAAAGGTGACGCCACAGCCAGGGATGGAGCTGCGCAAGGACATCCTCTTCAGCAGGCTCTGAGCAAAGCCCTGACACACACACACACACACACATATGACAATTTGTTCACATATCAGCAAAAGGAACCTGAAATCATAAAGATTCAGGCAGATACAGTGGAACCCTGACTTCCCTGTGCATCCACCGAGGAGTTTTCTGAGATCGGAGCCGTGGCTCAGTGGACGTTTAGCTTTCTGATCGGAATCCAGATCCGGAGTTAGCGGCCTTTCACACCGTGGGGTGGCGTTTAAAGACAGCGGGATGCACCGCCGCTGCTCGGTAGCCAAGAGAAAGTCATGGAAAACAGGTGTGCGTGTCGTGGACTCGTCCAAGGAAGAGACGGAGACGTTGTTGCGGGTGAGATACGTCACCACACATTTACGGGGATTCCGAACGGTGGATGGTGGGAACGTGGATAAAGCGACGGTAGAGTCGTTAAAAGCCGGTCGGGGACGGTTTGATGTTTTTCTCCGTCCATAAATAGAGTTTAGACATAAAGTGGAGCAAAGTGTGCATGCTACATTCAGCATAACATCGTAGCATGAAGCAGGAAGCCATGTTAAGGATCCAGAACATCTTTCTCCCATCTTTTTGTCTTATTATTATCCCACGGTATTTGTTATCGATAAAGTAAATTTCACACAACAGAGCCGTATCCGGAACGGATCAACAACATTTCAATTCATTTAAACAGGTACATTTGGTTTGATAAGTCGAGGTTCCACTGCAGTGGGATATGAATCATCCTCGGGCGTTCCTCCCACCTGTCTCTTGCCGACGCTGACGCAGATGCGTTTGCGGAGCACGAGCTGCATGTGTGCCGGGTGGCTGAGCTGCACGGCCACCCGCACCGTCAGGTAGACCCGCTCGTCCGCCGCCGTCACCCTGCTCAGCTGAGGGCAGTCGTGGATGGTGGAGTCCCAGGACGCCTCCGCCTTCACCTGCAGCCGCACGTGGAGAAGAACCCGCTCGGACCGACCGTCTGACGACCCGTCCGATCGTTCCGGCGTCCGCTCACCTCGGCGCCGTCGTGTCTGACAATGTGGAGGTCAAAGAAGTCGTCCTCGTCCTCCCCGCAGAGGCAGGCCTCCAGGCCGCCCGCCAGAGGAGCGGACAACCTGGACTTGAAGTCGTCGGCTGCGGCGAAGAGAAGAAATAGCCGTCAGGGACGCGGGAGACTCAACGGCAGGCAGAGGAGGAGGGAGGGTCCACGTACCGCTGAGATCCAGGAAGAGCACCGGAATGTGGGTCTCCATCCCGGGAACGGGAACCCTGAGGAGAAACAAGGTGTGAGGAGAACCTCGCAGAGACCAGAACCAGGACCGGGACAGACCCAGCACACCTTTCCACGGGAGCTCCGGGGATCCCGCTGCCCGCCGAGGGGACCAGGACCGCGTTACGCTCCTCGGTCAGCGTCAGGCGACACTCCAGCAGCTGGGACTCCCTCTCCACATCATCCTCTGACTTATCTACACACACACACACACACACATACTTAAAGCATGGCAGCCATGCTGCTTTAAAAAATAAACATTCCTGTGCTGACCTTTACCGTGAATTAAAGAAATATTACTGTGTGTGTGTGTGTGCGTGCAAACCTGGTTTGGACACGATCTTCTGCAACTGCTGGTCCAGATACTCCTGCCTCTGAGTGAGAGCCAGCAGCCACTGCTCCCTCATCCTCTCAAGGTCCACCTCCTGCACACACACACACACACACACACACACACACACACACACACACACACTTAACACACAAACTGCAGGACTTCAGGAAAGATCTCATTCATTCATGAATTCAAGGTCTAGTCCAGTCATCTACTGGCAGCAAGTGCTTCTGCTAGCCAGTGGCAGGAGGTGAGGATAGAATGACACACACACACACACACACACACACACACACACACGTGTGAGAACGTGAATGACGGCAACACCCTACCTGATAACTGTCCATATCTTCAGCTTCTTCACTCTGGAATACAGATAGAGAGAGGGTTGTAAACAGACACACACACACACACACACACACACACACACACACACACACACACACACACACACACACACACACACACACACACACACACACACACACACACACACACACACACACACACACACACACACACACACACACACACACACACACACACACACACACACACACACGGTTCTCACCCACTGGGTCTCCCTGCCTTTGGAGACACCTGTCTGGACCTTGACGTCTCCGATGGACACGGATAGGATGGAGACGGAAATGAGGGGCATCGTCCCCGAGTCTGGAACCCCCCGAATCTCCACCTGGACCCGGTGAGACTGGCCCTGGTGTGTGTGTGTGTGTGTGTGTGTGTGTGTGTGTGTGGAGACAGTTCATGGTCAGAGGTGGTCCTGATCTTCAGACCCCAAAAAAACCGAAAGGGTACCTGCTGGAGCTGGAAGACTCCTCCCGTCCTGACGTTCCTCCCTGGAAGGATCTCCACGGCGGTGAAATCTCCGGCCTCGTTTAGCTCCATCAGCTGCACCCAGAGCTCCAGGCGGCGGGTCACCTCGCTCCACCTTCACGCCAACACACGTCCGACCAGCAGTTACGTGAAGCCATCGGTTCGACCCCGCAGACGTACAACTCTTCGCACATCTGGACAATGTAGGGTCTCCAGTGGAACCTCGAGGAACCCCATGCAGACCAGGGGAGAACATGGAGACCCACACGGGAAGGAACCCAACCATAGACCTTCTGGTTGCGAGGAGGAGCTCCACCCCAGCTCCACCGTGCCACCATATGTTAACCAAAGCATCGAAAGCAAATCGAAATTGTCTACAGTGCATGTACCGCTAATTCTACAAATCCCAGAATTTTCTGCTGGCGTTTTGGCACGAAAATCACAACAGGACCCATAAACACCCTCTGTGTACAGTAGTCATAGTGACCTTATGCAAATACTAGCATCCTGCTACTTAGGCAGAAAACAGGATTTTGCATGTGCGCAATATGAAGTTATATATTGTATAAGAATAAGAATAAGAACAACTTTATTTGTCCCGAAGGATACTGTTGAGCAAGAGTTTCAAGTAAAACATAACAATAATAGATAACAGAAGGAAGGAGGGAGAATAAGAAACACAAATCAAATATAAAGTGTCAAAGTCAAGGCTATAAAGTGTTTTAAGGTCTTAAAAAGTACAAAGATTTGAGTATTTGAGTACAGTAGGCGCTACTACTACTATAGTAGTATAGTATTTGAGTATAGTATTAAGCGATGCTTGTTCCATATTTAGTTTTTAAGCAAAATTAGCGACCTTATTTTAAGCAAAACTTAGCGACCTTATGCTAATACTAGCACCCTGCTACTTAGACAGAAAACAGGATTTTGCATGTGTGCAATATGAAGCTATATATCATATAAGAATAAGAACAACTTTATTCATCCCAAAGGAAATTGTTGTGCCAGAGTTTCAAGTTAAACATAACAATAATAGATAATTGTAGGAAGGAGGGAGAATGAGAAATACAAATAAAATATAAAGTGTCAAAGGCTATAAAGTGTTTGAAGGTCTTAAAAAGTACAAGGATTTGAGTATAGTAGGTGCTACTACTACTATAGTAGTATGGTATTTGAGTAAAGTATTAAGCTATGCTTGTTCCATATTTAGTTTTTAAGCAAAACTTAGCGACCTTATGCTAATACTAGCACCGTGCTACTTAGGCAGAAAACAGCATTTTGCATGTGTGCAATATTAAGTTATATATTGTATAGTATTAAGCTGTGCTTGTTCCATATTTAGTTTTTAAGCAAAACTTGTCTGGGTCCGTATGAAAAGGTTCATTGTTATAACCGGTGGAAGTTTTCTTTTCAATAAATATCAATGTTGGCCCGCAGTTTTGAATTTTGGCCCACTGTGTATTTGAGTTTGACACCCCTGATCTAAAGTCTAGCTTGTTCATTTGGCGGTGAGCCCCAGAGATGTTCGTCCTCACCTCTCCCTGAGCGAGCGGGTCTTGGCCTGAATGACCCCGAGGTCCCAGAGCGCCAGGTTCCTGCAGTGGTTGTTCTGCTTGTGTCCGTAGACCTCGATGGCCA
Source organism: Fistularia commersonii (assembly GCF_037954325.1). Lineage (NCBI taxonomy): Eukaryota > Metazoa > Chordata > Actinopteri > Syngnathiformes > Fistulariidae > Fistularia > Fistularia commersonii. The sequence continues at coordinate 14,539,045 of NC_141303.1, read as the reverse complement.
GGGCTCCCTCGGCCAGAAATTCCAGGAAGTCCTCGGACAGAGGGGCCGCGAGCTCCTGCGCACCATCACGGCAGCTCGTCAGCTTTCCGTCCGCTACCGTCGGAGACGGCTAACGCAGAAGACGCGAGATACCTTGGCATTGTCAAAGACCACGGTGCACAGGGGGTCCCTGGAGTCGGAGGTCGGGCTGGAGGCCCCCACCTCGGGGGCGACGAGCTCCGATTCCTTCTGGCCCCAGAAGTGATAGTGGCAGAACACGAAGTTGGAGAGGTGGCGGGGAAGACCTGTGGCCTGGAGGATCTTCACCTGGACGCGGAGAAGGAGCGGCGTGACACCGAGAACACCGGAGGAGAAGATCCAAACGTCTTCCGGTCATTCCGGTGCTACCTCACAACGGGGTTTTTCACGGCTCACGTTCAAGCAACTCACCACACAATGCACCCTTCTCTCCTGGGGTTCTCCGTCTCCCTGATAACAGTCGCTCGCCGCCGAGGCGTCCGTCTCAGAGCTTTCGCTTCCTCGCCACACCTCCACGTGCAGCCGGCCGGCCACCTGAAACAGAGAGCGGCTTAAGTTGCGCGTGCCTGCGGGAGCATCGAGCTCCGGCAAAGGCAATTCTGAGCGTACGGCGGCGGACTGGCGCAGAATGGTTGTGTTTGGAACCGATCATTCCTGGTTCGATTCCCGGCTCGTCCTCATGTTGCTGAGCAAGACCGAACCCCCAAACTGCTCACCGTGCTTCGTCCATACATATCACCGATGTTGTGCTGTGACACTTTGATGGAAACATATTAGGAGTTGGACGGAGGAAGGTTTGAAGAATCTGACTAGCTCAGAGATCATTCCAGATGATTCTTCCTGGTTCATATCTTGGATCTACATTGGATCCTGGACTCGGGAGTGGAACGTGCTCTGTGACCGGGCTCATAAATCAGTGAGCTCAGATGGCAAATTCCACTTACTGTATTTATCGGACTATAAGTCACAGTTTTTTTCATAGTTTGGCCGGGGGTGCGACTTATACTCTGGAGCGACTTATGTGCGAAACAATTGAGCTCTCTTGCTCTGATGTGTGTATGTCTGTGTCTGCGTGTGTGTCTTTAATATTACAGCGATCGTCTCACACACACACACACGCCAACCAATCAAAATTCAGCGTCAGAAGTGCGTTGTGAAAAAAAGATGCTACCAGCGACTTCTGTACCTATGAAAATGGATCATTTCAACATTCGCGCTAACTTATAAAAACAACTGAGAAGGGCTGAACAAAAATGGCAGCGAAAAGAAAATCATATTCTGCAGGTTACAAGCCGGACGTAGTGAAATATGCAGCCGAAAATGGCGATCGAGCAGCAGAGAGAAAGTTTGAAGTTAGTGAGAAACTTGTAAAGGACTGGCGAAAAGCAGAGGTTACTCTTACTGAAGTGAAGAAAACTAAAAAAGCTAATCGCGGGCTAAAAGCTAGCTGGCCACGGCTAGAGGAACGAGTTCACACTTGGGTGCTTGAACAACGTGCTGCCGGGAGAGGCTTGTCAACAGTGCAGTTGCGTCTTCACTCCCAGGTAGTTGCCAAGGAGATGAATATAAATGAGTTTGCGGGAGGACCTTCTTGGTGTTGCCGCTTCATGCAACGCAATCGCCTCTCTATCAGAGCAAGGACGCCATCCTGTCGGGATCCAGAAAGGCTGGAATAATTGGAACTGCAAGTGACGATGACTCTGATAAAAGCAACGTACCGGTAGATGAGGAAGCGGCGCACTGTCTACCTTCGGAGTTGGCGGAGTTGTTCAGAAGTGACACCGAAGAGGAAGATTTCGTTGGATTTTGTGATAAAGAGTGACACAGATTGTTTGGTTGTAGCACGTGCTATATGCCATCGTTATTTGAATGACTCCTCTTGTAATATGTTACGTTAACATAGCCTAGCAGGCACGTTCTCAGGTCATTGTTTATGCATCATATAGGCTATACTTCTTCAGCCTGTTGTTCTCTATTCTATTTTTATTTTAAATTGCCTTTCAAGATGAAATGTCTATTCTTGGTGTTGGATTTTATCAAATAAATTTCCCTCCAAAAATGCGACTTATACTCCAGTGCAACTTATATATTTTTTTTCTTTCTTTATTATGCATTTGTGGCTGGTGCGACTTATAATCCGGAGTGGCATATAGTCCGAAAATTACAGTATCTATAAAATCTAGAATCGCTAGGAATGCGATCCAGACCCTTAAATTTGTTTTTAAAGAAGAATGTACCTTTGAAATAACAAATACTGTATAAATTATAATAATAACAATATCTCATAATAAAAGAGAATGTAACTGAATAAAGTTTTCTTCAGTGTATTTACACCGGTTGGGGAGTTTTACATCTGGCTCTCTATGCTTAACTTAGCTTCCTGCCTCCAGCCTAAATGCTACAATGCTATGCTAAACGTAACATGCACACTTTATGTCTAAACTCCATCTTTGGATGGAGTGAAGCCGCTCCACTTTCTAAAACCATCAAACCGTCCCCCAACGGCTTTCGACGCCTCGTCCGTCCACGTTCACGCCGTCTGTCGCATCAAATCCCCGAAAAGGTCTCCTGCCCTCTCATAGACGATGCTCTCCGTCTCCGTATCTCAACCGCGACAACTCCATGTCGCGGACGAGTCCACGACACGCACTCCTCGCTCATGTTTTCCATCATTTTCTCTGGGCTACCTAGCAGCGGCGGTGCAGCCCGCTGTCTTTAAACGCCACTTCACGTGTCAAAGGCTTATCCCGCTGCCGCTAACTCAGATCTGGGCTCCGATCACAAAGCTAAACATCCGCTGAGCCGCGGCTCAGATCTCAGAAAAGTCAGGGTTCCACTGTATTACTGTCATTTTTCTTGTAATTATTATGATTATTATGGATGGCCGACAGCGGGTGCCCCTGAGGAGCCAGTGAGACGGGGCCGCCTACCTCTCCCTTCTGGTTGATGATGGGGACGGCGTACTGCATGTTGAAGTCGAAGAGCAGACAGGCCAGGAAAACGTTGGCCACGCCGATCAGACTGTGGTTCTCCTGCTCGTCGAAGAACGGGTCGGCGCGTTTGAAGTAGGATCGCGTCACCTGGGTGGGAGGAGGAGAAGGTCAGAGAGCCCGGCCAGCAGAGCTAAAAATCGGAGAGATCACGCCGAGACGATCCTCCCGCCTCCCAGATGATGGACCAGACGGCTTAGGGTCGGCTCCGAAGGTGCCGATGGAGTCGGTTATCATCTCTACTCACCGCGTTTTCTTCAACCAAGTCTTTCCACTCCTGGTAGAGGTCCCTCATGTCCACCAGTCGGTTCTCCATCTTCTCCAGGGCCCAGATCTGCTTCCCTTTGCCCTTACGGCGGACCTGGATGGAGGGTTCGCTCAGCACCGCGTCGCGCTGAAGTGGAGGAGACACAGGAGGACATCACGACCACGACTTCGTTTCCAGGAAGAAGCGACGATGCCAGGGGTCCGAAAAGGGTCGGGTCCAAAGTGAGCCTGGGGGCGGCTGAAGGTGGGACGGCCGGAGCTCCTTGAGAGGGTCAGACTCTTCTGCTCTGGATTGGCCTTCCACTCCGGTGAAAAGCCTCCTCCACCTTTGGCCATGAGGTCAGGCTCTGATGGAGGTGCAGCTTAAAGAACCCACCCCTTCCTGCAGACCCTTGGTAAAATTCGCACGGGAACGCATCACGTGATGGCAAAAGTACACCCAACTTTGTATTTTTCCACTAACACCCCCAATGCACTAGCGATGACGTATCCCGAAGGCCCAGTCTAAGACACAGCCTGGTAACTAGCTGCCATCTTCTAAAAATTATGAAAAACAACTCCATATTAGGAAGTAACCTTGACCATCGAGATGGTGGTATAAATCACTGCCACTCCATGAGATCCGGGCCGAAACCTCCTCATCTGCACATCCGACTGGACGCGCCTCAGCGGACGTCAAGAGAGGGCGAACGATCCCCTCGGGGTGACATTCATTTCGGCCCGGGAATTCTCGTAAGTGTATTTCTTGACCTCTGATAAACCACTCATTGCTTAAACAGTTCCTGACAGCTCTGATGTTTTTCTTGGATCACGTCTGAACACACCGGGACAACAAAGTCCGGTCCCGTGGCGGAGGCCGCAAAAACGGACACCCTGAAGGGGGCGCTAGCGAGCACCCATGCTAGGGGCCTCCTGGTTCTCCTGGGAGACTTCGACCCCATCCAAACCCCAGCTGCGTTTGGTTCCTGGGCCTCTGTGCTCGCCCTGGAACCACCAAGCCCAGTGTGCGCTCGGCACCGGGACACCTCAGCCTGCGAGTCCATGATGGATGCTGGTGGTGTCAATCTGATCACCTCCTGGTGGAGAGGATGGTTTCAGGCCCCAGAGGTCCAAGCATACGGTGAGGGTCTGCTGGGAACGTCTGGCAGTCTGTCAGGAGGAGCTCGATTCCGACATTTGAGAACTGAGGAGGCCTCTCAGATAAGAGGAAGAAAACCGAGATGGAGGTTTGAGAAGATCATCCCCTCGGCCCACCTTCCTGTTGGCGTCCAGGTTGGCGGCGGGGATCTGCAGGGTGACCAGGTACTCGGTCCTCTTGTTGAGCTCCTCTGCGATGAACCTGGCCTCCTGAGCCAGCAGGTTGGCCCGCACGATCTGCTCCCGGAGGCGCCTCAGGCTGCGGGTCATCAAGGCCTCTCTGATGCGCACCCACACAACACACACACACACACACACACGTCAGCTTGATGAAAAAAACACGAGATTTTTTCTACTTCTGCATGTCCCACCTGTCTTCGCTCCAGCGCCGCAGGTGTTTGTGGGAAGCGGCCGATGCGGCGCCGGCGCCGGGCGCCACGTCGGCCATGTCAAGGTTGACCTGTCGCCGGAGCTGCTGCAGCTCCCGCTCGTACATCAGCCTCTGGTGCTCCAGGGCGCAGCGCTTTTCCTCCTCGTGCTGCCTCTCCAGGGTCTGCAGCACAGACTGCAGGTCTGAGGAGCACCACGAGACGGGGGAATTTGAAAGAGAAGAGCAACTGAGATGTTTCTCACACACAAACACACACACTCACCATTGTCACACATGCCCTTCATCGTGACCTCCGCTTGGGCAAACTCGAAGCCAAAGCTCATCTCGCTCGAGACGTCGCTGGACACGTCCAAGTCCACCTCCAGATGATCGCCGCTCGTGCACGTCTTCACCTTGGTGTCCTCATCCTCTGTCCCAGCGTGGACCAGCTGCCTGGGCAGGTTGATCCTGTGTGTGTGTGTGTGTGTGTGTGTGAGATTGTAAGTGTACCCCAGAAAGCAGAGTGTGGGAACTGACAGGAGACCTCCATCCTGGAGCGTACCTGAAGAAGTGGTTGTTCCCCCAGAGGATTCGGTCTCCGTGGTGGAGCTGGACCGGACTGGCGACCACGGCGCCATTCACGAACGTTCTGCGGGGGAAAACACACTCTGTGATCGACGAGCCCACACACACACACAGACACACTCGCTGCAGGTGAGAAGAAGCATCTGATTAGCCAATTAATACGGCAGCAGATCGACGCACGGAAGAGGAACATCTAATCAAGTTCAACGGGTCGAGATGGGCGAGTTGCAGAAGACCACCCGTGCAGGGTCAGAATCGGGCCACGAATCCACCCACGGGGTTGGAGGAACCGTATGTGAGATGTTCTTCAGTAGCGGAGAGCACCTTTGTGATGTGGAGGAACCTTTTCAATTTGACGCAGGGGTCTGAGGCAGGCTTTCAGGACAAAAGGCTGCCATCAAACTCAAAAAGCTCACATTTTCCACGAAACGGAAAAAATGTCTAATGATGGTATTGATCTGCCAGTAGAACTGGTCCGGGGCGGGTGTGCAGGTATTGTGCAGATACCGGGCGTTGCGGTGCGGAGTGAGCTGCACGCCGTTGTTCTCCATGATGTCGATGACGCAGTGCTCGGCCTGGATGGCCATGCCGCACAGCTGGATGTCCTGAGACTTGGCCGAACCCACACGGGTGTGTTCCTGCGGGGGAAACGTACTCTTTACACACACGGCACGCTGAGAAGTGTGTGTGCGTGCATGTACTGCATGTGCAGTACCTTCAAGTAGTAGACCAGCAACTCATTCATGGCAGGATCTGCATTCAGATTGACCAGGAAACACCTGTCCTCCAGCACCCTGATGCCCGACGACTGCAGAGAAATACCCAGGCTCTCCAGCTGCCGCTGCCTCTCCTTACACACACACACACATACACACACATATTTCATGTGTGAACAAATATTGTAAAATATACATATATGCACATATGCATATATATGCACACACACACACACACATACACACACACATATTTCATGTGTGAACAAATATTGTAAAATATACATATATGCACATATGCATATACACACACACACACGTTTCATGTGTGTACATATACATATTTTAAATGGGGAAAATTCATTTAGGATACAAAAAAAACCCAACAATATATGAACCAACATCTGGAACCAATTACATTTGGGACTGCTGTATGTGTGTATATATATACATATATATATATATATATATATATATATATATGTATACACCAATATTCCCTATATGCTGAGCAACTGCGCAATTGCGCACTGCTCCCACACTCTCAGCGCACAAGAAAACCGATCTAGCGCAGTGAGCGCACTGTAAATGAATTAAATATTAGATATATCAAATTTTTTCTGTATCATTTTGCAATGTAACTCTGAGTGACAGGTGTCCAACCAATCATACGATCCGATGCAATTACGCTACGCAGCCAATCACGGCATTGCACATGTGCTCTGCCCATACACGCTCTATAACAATAATAACAGTGTGGCGGAGTTAAGTGACGCTAACGCTAACGTGCTAACCCCTTATCATGGCGAAAAGACCGGCGGGGAATGTGATCCGTCCTCTCACCAAACCAAAGTAAAAAAGAAATGCGGTTATTTTAAGTTGGAATGGCTGTCGGAGTATGCGTCGAAGTTTTTTTCTTTTTCGAGTGAGAAAGGTCTGCTTTGCAAAACATGCAGCAAAGCTAAAATAGCAAGCGAGTTTTATGATGGAAAAATATGGACTAAATGAAAGCTATGATCCCAGGTGTGATACTAGTGTGTGGCCACAGCGTGCACATCTAGTGTTGCTCGCAGCGGTCCTCAGTGTGCTCAGGGAGGGTTGTCTGTACACACAGACGTATGAAAAATTAGAGGGAACATGATATACACTCATATCTATATGAACACACACATTGGTGTGTTACCTGTGCGATGGCCTCTGTTTTCCTCAGCTTGTCCTCCCACGTGACGGTCATCTCCACGATGAGCTTCTCAGACTCCTCCAGCCGTTCCTTCAGCTCCGGGGCCTTCAGGGCCTGGAGGACAGGGTCCGGTTACTCCCCTTCCCGGGATCTCCGACACACACCCTGACTCTGACCCGCAGAACGTCTCCCACCTCGGCCTCCGTGAGCTGCTCCTTCAACTTCTCCACTTCTTCTCTGAGCTCCCTGATGATCCTGGCGTTGGGATCTTCGTTGACCACCGCGTGGTTGACGATGCTTTTGGCCCGATCGGCGTAACGCAGGGTGGACAGCGTCTCGTCGTAGTTGTCCGCCGACGGGCTGATGGTGGCCACCATGGCGGTGCGACTGTTTCCGCCCAAACTGTCCTGAAGATTCAAACACAGCTTCTGAGTCCAGGAAACAACTGGACGAGCATCGAGGCCAACTCGGCTCCGTTGAAAATAGGAAATATCTTCTTTTTCTCCTTCCCTCGGGGGTCACCATGGCAAATCACCTGCCTCTGCTCACACCAACTACCTTCCTGACCTCCATCCATAAACCTCCTCTCCGGTCCAGATCTCCTCCAACCTCAGCATCTTTCCACCCTGATCTTCTCCATCCATGTCCAAACCATGTCAGTGGGACTTTGTCTCCAGAACATCTACCATGTGTTGTCCCTCCGATGGGCTCCTTCCTGATCCTCTCCATCCTCCAGCTCTGCCTCCTGTCTTCTCCTCATAATCAACATGTCCTTCCACTTCCAGAACACTGGGGATCTGAATTCAATGTTCTTCTTCTTTCCTCTTTTAACATCTTCTTTGGAGAAAAAGTCACACGGAGATGGTTGAAGGATGCGGAAGGATTCTGAGAATTGACCAGAGAGGTGGTTTATGGATGTATGGGAGGAGGACAGGAAGTTAGATGGTGTGAGAGGAGAGGGTTGGAAGGAGGCAGGTGACTGGCTGAGGAGACCCCAAAGAAGATATCCTTGGACACCTTGTCATCCTGACAGAATGTGGAGCAGAACCCGGAGGAGTTCCTGTTACCTTCAGCAGCCAGGTGAGCACAGAATCCCTGTAGGGGACAAACTTGCTGCGGTTCCTGCCGGCGCCCTGGTCGGCCAGGGCGGAGATCACCAGGCCCAGGGTGCTGAGGGACCTGAGGGAGCAAAGATCTCAGTAGGACCGCCGTGGCTTCTCTGTGTCCTCACATCTGTGGTGCTTGCAGAACTCAAACACAGACTTGTTGATGTTGCTGCCTTCCTTCAGACGCTCCCCCGCCGCGCCGGTCTTGGCGGCCCGCTCGCTGCCCGCCAGGTCCACCAGACTCAGCTTGCTCACCTTCTCACCGCTGGTCTGCAGCCACAGGAGAGACGCATACAGTATGGCTGATCCAAGACATTATGGTTGTGTGTGTGTGTGTGTGTGTGTGTGTGTGTCTCACCCCTGATTGCAAGTCCATGAGTGTGTGTGTGAGGATGATGTTGAACACGGCGTGGGATCTGCTGCTTTCCTCGTTCATGTTGGTTGCTGCCACGGTGCGAGACTTGTTTCCCTCCGACATCAGAGACTCCACGTCCTGACACACACACACACACACACACACGGCAGGAGGTGGATTATCTCCCTATATGAGGGAGCCTTATGAAAGCTGGTAGTACATCTGAAGAGTGTGTTTGAAGCACCTTGTAGCTGGCCACGGCCAGGCGGGACAGGCCGTCCACATACGGACCCAGGACTTTATGCTCCCGCACCCTCAGCGCCTGGCGACTTCTATACACACCAAAAAAAAGTCATCACGTGAGGAAGCGAGCGCACTTCGGAGTCACACAATCAGCCGCGATGATCCTCACCCTTTGGGATCGAGCAGGTCGCGGACCTTCTCGTTGTAGATCTCCAAGTAGGAGACCTCCACGGTGAAGCTCTCACCCTCTCGCGCCTCCTGCACTGTCCTGGCGAACAGCGAGCTGCAGAGCCGAGGGATCAGACCCGGCTGCTCCACCGAGCCCATCATGGTGTATGATTTCCCCGAGCCTGGACAGACACACACACACACACACGTTATGGCTCCTGGCCTTCCTGTGTTTTTATTAATAAGCTTTAAATGTAAGTGAGCACAAACTGGATATTATTGGATGGCAGCACGCTGGGAAATTTTACGCGAATTGTTGCTCCGGCGAGGCCTTGCAGACACAACCACAGCATCTGCTGGGGAGAATGAGGCCGTGTCCAGAATGGACGTTCATGCAGGAGACGAGTGGAATATGAGGACGCCACGCTGGTACGTGTGAACTTCTTATGTCGAAAGGATGTTGGTTAAAATCGAGCCACGCCAGATACCAATGACACCCAGAGAGGTGACCGGGCTCTCTGAGCGCGAGCTCGCCTGGGATGGACAGACGACCGGTGGAAATCTGTTTCTGGAAATCACGGGCGTCCTGCCCTCCGGGCAAACCGGAAGAGAAACCGTCATGGTTCTGTGCTGTTCGTGGGCAGGAGGTGTGTGTGATCCCCCACTGGAGAGTCCTGAGCTAAAGTTCCAGAAGCGTCAGCGGCATCTGCGGCCGGAGACATCTCCAAACAAGGTCGGCAATGCAGCTTCCTTCCAGGTGAAGAAGGTTGCAGAAAATGGAGAGGTTTTGGAGGTTTTCAATAACTCCTCACAGAAACTGGCCATAATCCGAACCCCATTAGCCTATTGAGTGTCACTCGTTGTGCCAAGCTAACTAGCGCAAGGGTCCCGACCATGGGGCCATTCAGTAATGGTCCAAGGTGTGAGAAAAATCAAATAAAGATATTTAAAATGACACATATTTTGTTCTCATTAGTCTTCTGGGTGGTTTATTTAGGAAAAATTCCTCTACCTCCTGCCTCGCCCAGTCAAAGGCTTTTTCGGGCCAGGAAGCCTGCGAGACAAATGTCACCCAAGAGCTTCTCTGAAGAGATGAGACACCAGGAGGCTCTCAGAACGCATGGAAAAGAAAACACCAAGAGTCCAACTGCGACCACCGCTTCCCACGCTGGGCCAGCTAATGAAGCTAATGAAGCTAACATAGCTAATGATGCTAATAAGCAATGGAACCCTCCAAACTGCTTCCCCACCCTGCACTAAGAGACAAGCCCTTGGATTTTTGTTGAAAGAATGAAATGTAAATATGAAGAACAAAAGCAGTTATAGAGGGTCAGATCAGGATCGGGAGCAGACTTGGAGCTTCAGCGTCCACCATCAAGCCCAGACGGGGCCGTCTAGCTGCGGGGAAACAAGCTCAGGGCTGCAGAGAACCGCAAATCAGCCTCACCCGTCTGTCCGTACGCAAAGATGCAGGCGTTGTAGCCCAGGAAAGCATTGTCCAGAAGGTCCTCGCCCAGGCACTGGAACACCACCTCCTGACCTGCATCACACACACACACACACAGTTCTGGTGAAAAACTATCGCCGTCTTCTGCCTCTGCATCTCCAAATGGCTTAGACGGTGTCAGGAGGTAAAGTCCCGACAAACACCCTGCAGATCCTTGTAGTGAATCCACAAACCTGCGAACTTGTCGGCCCGGGTTTCGTCCATGGACCAGAAGCAGTGGTCGTAGGCGAACACCTGACACGAGGCAAGGGACACCAGGGGTTACACGGCGGATGGCAAGCGTGGACGGTGCGTTCAGTCTGGGGGTTCAAACTCACCTTCGGCTGATTCCTGAGGACAGAGGAGAGGATAAATTAGGAGAACTGTAAAAAAAAAAAAAAAAAACCCTCTGTGTTTTAACAAGCAAGGAGCAACGTGATCTTCCTGGTTCACATTTCAAACCCAAAGTCCGCAAAGAAGAAAACTAGAAGGGCAGGCAAAACAGAAAATGGAAGTCTGGACTTTGAATATTCCAATTTTAATAGAATAATGATAATAACGAGCCTCGATGGATGACGAACATCCATTTCTGCCCGGGGTTCATCTGACGCATCGAGCCCGGGTAGAGGAATCCTTCCCGGGGGCGACCTGCTGCCCCCAGGGTTGGGGAAAACAAGGCCTCTGGCACCGGGCCGCGCCGCCCCTGTCAAGCAGCTACATTAAGTGGCCGGGCCAGGACATTCCTGAGATAACTGGCCCAGAATCACGGCTCCCAGGAGCCTCGGAGGAGGAGGAGGGGAGGAGGGTGGAACCATGGAGACCTCACAGAGCCCAAACACTCACTCCACACATGAAACGAAGAAAACGAACTTCATAGCGATGACCACGCGCCCCGCCAGAGTTTCCCCTTTCTCAGGACTTTCCGGGGTGATATCGCACTCCTGCCCACCCCGGCCAACCAAACACAGCAGGAAGGAATGCGACGTGAGAGAGGCTCCTTCGTCTCCAGCTCTCCGTGGAGCACCAGGGGAGTTTGGAGGAACATGGGGGCAAAGATCATTAGATTTACAGGACGTGAACACAGCCCAGTGATTACCTGGAGGTGGCAAAGAATGCAGCTCGGATGGGCGGGAAATAAAAACACACACACACACACACAGATCCTCTGGGAAAGGTCAGAGTGTTTCTAACTGGAAGAGCTTCCTTCTAAGCGGCGTGGAACATGTGAGAGCATCAGGGAGAAGATCAGGCAGCAGACACCCAGGCAGGTGGAACCCACAGGCAAATAGTTACACACACACACACACACACACACACACACACACACAGGAGGCTCCCTGGTGGAGTGTGTGTGTGCAGAACGGTGCAGAGCCTTCTGGCAGGCTGTCACAGAGGCTCACATTCATTCTGCCATTTGCTCTTCTATTCCTGTCTGACCTCTGTTCTGTTCTCTTCTGCGCAAAGCTGGTAGAACCCGTTCTCCTGCTGCCCCCCTGGGGAAAACTGCTGCCGCCGAGGCACGCCCCGACACACACACACACACACACACACACACTGGGTGGTGGATAATGTCATGTGTGTGAATCTGCAAGCAATGGCTGTCAGTCAGAAGAATCCCTCTGTGTTCATCCTCATTCCTCCACAGAAATCTTGCAAACCTGGACAACGCCTGGAAATCAGAGATCCCCTGAGGAGATGATGATAATCAGAAGAACAAGAGCAGCGGCTGGTCCTCAGGCGGTTCACCGTTGGATTCGAGCCGTGTTTCCTGCGGGTGCCTGGTGTTTGTGCTTATTTTTGTGGGTATGGTGTATGATATATTTCATAAATAACAATTTATTCTGCTGGTAAAGGCTGCCCACCAGGCCTTAGGACGCCCAGCGGGTTCCACTCTCATCACAGAGGAACGGTAACAAAAAATTTTGGAGACCTGAGGAGGCCATGGAGATGGAGATCCCTGCCCTCAGAGGAACCACGGCTTTGTCTGAAGAACATCTAAGCGGCTTTTGGAGGTTTTGGTCCGTTATTTTGTTTTGCCCTTCGTGCAGACCGACTGGTTTCCTTTGGGATTTCAGGTAGTCGTGTGGGAACAATGCAGCCTTTCTTCTCAAATTACGGGAGAATCCTTCTCTAACTGCCGGGTACCTCTGATATTCATTTGCTCACATTCGTTTTCAGGACTTTTACCGACAGACTTTTGGTCTTACACCTTGGGCTGACCGAGGTATGACCATCCTGCAGTCTCCTCTGGTTTCAGCTCATTCTAAATCTGATTTTCGACTCGTTTAATCACCTTCTTCCGTCTTTACATCCATCTGTTGGGTGTATTTTGCTAGAACCCAGGACAGGGGTCCGGATCCTGCAACTCACGGTCTCATTTCAAGTAAGTTTCCTTATCTGATGCCATCGTCTCCCGAGGACCCGCGCCTCCCACACGGTTGCGTCTAACATCGACTGCTCACCGGGGGTCCGTTTTATTCAGGGCCGTGTTCGCCGGCTGCAGGACGGTCTGGTTCCCCTCCATCTCCACCACACACTTGGCCTTCAGGTCTTTCTCTGGAAAGGAGTGGCAGAGAAGCACGTGAACGTCAGGAGATATTCGGTTAAAGGCTCGGACGCTGTATTCGCCGATACGGCTAATATTCCCCAGAGCTGGGTTTGAAGTCGGCTCTGCGCCTCCAGCACAAGAAGCAAAACTGAATAAAATCACATCCTTAAAGCTAGATAACTATCCATTTGAATCCTCCTTCCCCCGGGTGAAGCTTCACTTCCTCAGTGGCTCTCAGACAGAGTGCAGCCATCACCAAGGCGCGGCAGATAAGAGGCGTGAACACTTGTGCAATGGTCGTCGTCAGCTGACGGGGTTACGGAGGCCGGCCCCTTTCCACGTTCGGCGCAGATATTCATGGAGCCGAGCAGGAAGTCGGGCTCGTCGGTGGTGAATCACCCTGTACAAACCTGTGCACCGACTGCGGCCGGTCACACCTCTTTTTCCTCATTTCTGCACACCAACTGCAAGAGTTCCCCAGACGGCGGGGGAGGGAAAAGGAGAAAGCCGGGAGAAAATCCCACCTCTGCGGTTCATGGGCCTCACACGGACGGCCACCTTCACGTTTGAGTCGCCCAGGTTGTTGTCGTCCATCATGGCGCCTGACCTGAGAGCACATATCACAGCATCCGTCCGGAGTTTAATATGAAATTATGAGTCACAGAAACACGACGCGCAATGAGCCCACATTGTCTGAGTTCATGTCTCTATAAATAAACAAAGTAGCTGGCTCTTGTTTACCCAGAATTTAAAAGCATCCCCCTTGCACAAGTCTCACAATTAAAAATTAAGAAAAAAAAAACTGACAAAATGACAATTTATCTTCCTGCAAACTGTTATTGAATGTTTTCTGCTGCAGAGCTGGTATGACCAGCGCTTCTTCTGTCCACCAACAAAACAAATAAGGATTTAAAATTCTGTTGCACAAATAGTTACGGTAACACAACTGCTCAGGTACCGTAGTGAGCTGTGCAAAGCGCACATCACTTTCAAGACACGCTTAATGATCCTCAGAGAAACCATGAAAACATGACATTTCCACACATTTCCAACCCGCCTCCCCGCACAGGACGCGGGGACGGGACGTGTCCGGGGGGGGGAACAGGACGTCCGGTCACCCTATCCTTGAGCCAGCTCGAGGTTAAGCTAGCTCCGGCTAACAACGCAAAAACACGCACAAGAAGTTAAATGCGGTTAATGTTCTCCCCGGCCGTGGCCGGCGGGTGCAGGTGGGCGCAGTGAACCCGGGCGTTTGCTCCTGAAACGGAATCTGACAACTTACAGTCCGCGGTTTATCGTCTGGCTCGGTCCACCTGTAGCATTTCCTGAAAGTTCCCGCAGAGAGCCGTCAAGCCATGTCAGCTCAAGGGATTTAGCCGGAGATTTGTCGGGCTTCCAGGTCCCCGCACGGCCGCGCAGACGCGCGGCGCTGCGGCGGGACGGCTGCGCCTCTGGCGCCATCTAGTGGACAAAGTTAGGTACTGCGGATCATCGGAGAAGGCGGGAGAAAAGGCAAAAAATAATAATAATGATATATGTTATTTATTTTTAATTAATATAAATATTTAATTAAAATATTCATTATTTCTACTTAATTTTTGTATATATATATATATATATATATATATATATATATATATATATATATATATATATATATATATATATATAAGCCAGGATGCAGAGGTGAAGATGTGGTTCTCTTTAGGAGGGAGGAGGATGGAGAGATCATTTCGAATGGAAAGAGGAGGGATGGGAAAGATCTGAGAGCTGAGGTTGCCACTGAGGAGGTTTATGGATGGAGGACAGGAGGGTAGTTGGTGTGAGAGGAGAAGGTCAGATGGATATTTGGCCACCAGGAGCCAAATGATGAGCTCCGAAATACCAGAAAGGTCTTCGTTACAAATTAACATTGCCTCATTTGTACGCATCATCAAAACGATTATACTGTAAAAGAAAGTGCTTGTTGCAAAAGTATCTGTTTTCAATATCAAACTGACCCTCGATTATAAGCGTTTCATTTTTCGAGTGAGAATAAGGGTGCAAATAATTAGGATATCTCTGGCGATCGATAAGATCACATTTCATTTGAATAAAAAATTACATTTTCATGACACCATATAGTTTGGAGAAAATTATCCCGAATGCGTGCAAAAGTTTCATTTTGGGGAAAAAACAAACGAACTAGCAAAGCAGACACTGAGTCGTCAACGTTTGTGAAACTTAATTCAAAACAACGCTGCCGTAAAGGTGTCGTTTTACGACACTTTACGACACTCGGCGTTGCCGGGCGGCAGAAGCAGAGCATTTGCACGCAACGTGATGTTTACAGGTTCCTTAAGCCTCCTGCGTGGCAGAAGATCACCCAAGCTCCTGTGACACGCAGAAAAAAGACCTGGAAGAAGACAGAAGAGATGGGGAAGCCGAAGAAAAAGAGTGAGTCCCGGACGGAGTTTGTCCAAAGTGTCGGAGCGCCTCCTGCGAGCGTTGGTAGCATTAGCTTGCTGCTAATGCTAAGGGTTATAGTCATTATTGTTATGAAGTCGATAAATTGACTTAATAGGGAGTCACACCTTATTTAAGAGTCTCAGAAGTTGCTGGAATAAGTATCGTGTCTCTACTTGAGGTACCTGGCTAATTTTACATTTGTAAATAACTTCATCGTATATCTTGACACTGTAAATATTGTCCAAAGATTTACATGCTAGCTTAAAAAGCCTCCCTGTTCTTCATTGCTATGAACCCCTTCACTTTATATTCGTGTTTCACTGGAGTCCTGTTTGTTGTTTTTTCATGTCAACACTCGTGTCTTGCCCCATGAATAGAAATCAGTTTGAAACTTGTATTTACTCACAGTTAAACGATTAAAAGTATTTATTTAGCGAGTAAAACTATTAGTTTAAGCAGATGGGAGTGGGTGGAGGAAAGTGAGAAAAGACTATCATCCAGAAGGAAAGGAAAGGGACAGGACATGTCAGATGTTCTGGAGATAAAGTCACACTTAGATGGTTCGGAGATGGACAGAGGAGGGATGGTGGATAGAGGGGGTTTATGGATGGAGGGAAAGAGGACAAAAAGATAGCTGAAGATCAGTCTAACATATCAAATAAATATTGCTCTTTGAGCCGCCAGAAATGTGACTGTAGTTCCGCTGATCTTTTTCAGGTGACGCCAGCCGGGCCGAGCTGATGATGATGACCATCGCTGACGTCATCCGGCAGCTGGTGGAAGCACACGAAGAAGGAAAAGATATCAACCTCAACAAGTATGTGTCTTTCAGGATCAGCAGCTGTGATTCTAACGGTGTCAAGCGTTTGACTTGCAATTTTAGTCACAATGAACACAGAGGAGAAAGTCACTGTGAAAGGTCTGGTGTCGAGCTGATTTCCATCACCTTCGAATCTTATTGATTTGTTCAGCATCTTTCAAATAAACAGGGATGTATTTCATGTCTGTGTGCTGAGGAATCCATTGTTTGTTTTGCTTTTAAGTTAAATTGTTGCTAATTTCATGGTTTTCTTGAGTTTTTGGTGACTATCTTGTACATTTATCTACATTCATTTTGATTTTCTTTCAGACGATTTCCCAAATGTTCTGCACAGTCTTGAGCTTTAATAATCTGTTCCTTACTTTGCATATCCAGAGTGAAGACAAAGACCTCGGCTAAATATGGACTGGAAGCTCAGCCTCGGCTGGTGGACATCATTGCCGCCGTTCCCCCCCAGTACCGCCGGGCTCTGGTCCCCAAACTGAAGGCCAAACCCATCCGTACTGCCAGCGGGGTAAGTCTGCACCGCCGCTGAAGTGGAAGTCACAGAAGTCTTTTCTTTTTTACATTTTCAAATGCTTTTAGATAAAACAGCGCCTCCCCCTGGGAGGTCTCTGCACAGATACTGCTAGAAAGTCTACAAAGTGTGACAGTGATTGGATAGTGTTATCATTCCATCGTTCCATGAGCAGTTTAATGCAGTGTATCTGTGTGTGTTGTATTTCAGATCGCGGTGGTCGCAGTGATGTGTAAGCCCCATCGATGTCCACACATCAACTTCACTGGAAACATCTGCGTGTAAGTCTGCTTCAATGGCGCCTTGAAGTGAAGACGGAGATGGAGAGTGCGGCGGAGCTCCTCCATGCCGGGATGGTTTTCCGTCTGATCTCCTGTTCTCTGGTCTTGTTCTGACGGGAACTAAAGTGTCACCTTCTCTGTGACAGGTATTGTCCTGGAGGTCCAGACTCAGACTTTGAATACTCCACTCAGTCCTACACCGGTTACGAGGTACAATCGCCATCTGATGGCCCGTTATTCTCTAGATCAGCACTGACTGGCTTTCTTTTAAAATATAATTCATTTCGTCACTGAGTCCTTCCTCTCCCACAGCCAACGTCCATGAGAGCAATCCGAGCCCGATATGACCCCTACCTTCAGACCAGGCATCGAGTGGAGCAGGTCAGCACACACACACACACACACACACATGCACACACACACACACCAGTTGTCATTTTTAGCTTTTCCTCTGAGCTGTTTGAAGTGTTTTTATAGCCAAAGACCACTGTGTTAATTCCAAAGGGCCAATTTTTCTTGCTGATTGGCAGGTACAATTGGCTGATTTAGACATGATGTGTTGTGTGTGTGTGTGTGTGTGTGTGTGTGTGTGTTGTGCAGCTGAAGCAGCTGGGTCACAGCGTTGACAAGGTGGAGTTCATCGTGATGGGCGGTACCTTCATGGCTCTGTCGGAGGAGTACAGGGACTACTTCATCAGGAACCTCCACGACGCTCTGTCGGGACACACCTCCAACAACGTGGCCGAGGCCGTCAGGTACTCCGCACCTTTCAGCCAGCATGCGTCTTACCTGCTCTGGAGGTTCACAAGTGTTTCCTTACAACACTCAAGAGTGAAGGACAAAACAGACCATTAAAGTGACACATCCTGAATGTCATGCAGTGTTCGGCCACTAGAGGGGGCTGTTTCACCATAAAAAGTCCTCTGTCAGGAGCACAGGAGGAACCCAAGATCAGGAACATAGTGAGAAACCAATGAGCAGGTCTCCAGTTTGAGGGACCAGGCCAGACATCTGAGGCCATCCAGACTGCCTCACCACCAAGGCGGGAGTCTGTGTCCACTTAAGTATAGTGATTCGTTTCCACTCGGATGAGCTCTTCTAAACCCAACACCTCCAAAGAATTTCCCAATCCTGGGATCAATCTAGTAAATCTCACCTACAGCTATGAAGAGCAGTTCCACAGACCAACATCTACATCACACAAACATCATGGAGGAGATCTGGGTAGAAGGATACTGAGGGTGGAGCTGCCAGGCAGGAGGTCCAGAGGAATACCAGAGTGGAGCTTTACGGATAGAGGAGAGGAGGACATACTGTGAGAGGAGGGGTTAGATACAGGCAGGTGATTGGCTGAGAGTTAGATGGAGGCAGGCGATTGGCTGTGGATTCCCCTAAAGGTGCAGCCCAAAGGTGAGGAAGTAACAGTGTATATGAAATTATTTAATTCCACAGCTTCAAGCTAACAGCTTGTATCTTCAGAGAACTGGGTGAACAAACTCTTTGGGACTATTTATGTAGTCTGATGTAGTTTCCTGCTAAAATGTAGTTATTCTTGTTGTTAATCAGATGTAAAGGTCACTCTCCCCGTTACATTAATGCAACGGTTTAAAATTCTGTATATGATCTCTGACAGCTTTAGCTCATTCCTTGCAGGTGTTCTGAATCACTGTTAGATTGGGATGATTTGTTTAGTTGGAGTCACTCTTGGGACAGTCTGAGACTCTTACTTGCTTTTTTATAACCATGTACCATTATAATCGGTAGCAGCGAGGTGAGAACAGAAGAGGACAAAGGCTGCAGTCATTTGGAAGCAGCCCGGCATCACTGACGAGCCCTTGTCTGTCCGTAAACACTCCCTGCGTCTTCCATCGATTTGTGGCGGCGTCTGAAGCAAAGCGGGCTCTCTGTATGGACGAGACCACGCTTTTTGGGAAAACAGTCAGATTGAGAGTCAAAGCAGGAGCGTACTTGGACGAGGAGGCCAGTTCTTCACCGCGCAGCCGGGGCCCAATTTTGGGCTCTCAGCACTCTCAAGCTGCTTGGCTGTTAGAGGCCACTATTTACTCCTCCCAATGCTGATAAGAAAAGTGTGTGTGTGTGTGTGTGTGTGTGTGTGTGTGTGTGTGTGTGTGTGTGTGTGTGTGTGTGTGTGTGTGTGTGTGTGTGTGTGTGTGTGTGTGTGTGTGTGTGTGTGTGTGTGTGTGTGTGTGTGTGTGTGTGTGTGTGTGTTGGGCCTGCCTCTGCCTGCTCTATCAGCCACCTTCATTAAGATCCTGTGATTGTTCAGTTTGAGAAGGAAGAGACTATCGGTTTGGCTTATGACAACCCTTATCTTGGTGTGTGTGTGTGCGCGTGTTTACATGTGTGTGTGCCCCACGCCTCCACTGCTCCCATCATCACAGCGAGAACATTGTGTGTGTTATCTGTGGCCGTGTCGTGTGGATATAAGCCGCAGTTTCAAATCTGATTCCTGTATCGCCGCCTCCCATCAGACCGAGCCCCGTCAGGCCCGTTCCTCAGTAATCTATTACACATCTTCAGAGCCTCCCTTCTTCGTTAGTTAACGGCATAATTATCGCTGCTCTTCAGAGCATTTGGAGCCGTCTTTGGGGCGTTTTTTATGTCACGTGTTGCCGTTTTCATAGTTCTTTTGATTCTTTGGCCTTTCGGTGCATTCATCAGACACTGAAGATGGTTTTGATGTTTTTGTTTACAGCTGGATTTTGGACTTTCTGGTCTCGTTTCTCCGAATACAGCCCGAGGATGATGATGATGATGATTGTGTCTTTGTCGGATTGCTGTGATTGCCCTGCCGGGGCCGGGACGGGGGGGGGGGGTCTCTGCCCGGGCGTCAGCTCATGCGTGCTTGTTAGCACGTCGCTCCTGATCACAACAGCGAGATAATCACCTCAGATAATGGGCTTTTTATTGATTCATTTGGGCCCAATCTGACCGTCCTCTCTGGAGCATAAACTCCTGGAATTGGTGTAAATCAGACGGCCGACTGTCAGAGATGGACATTTATCGGCGGCAGATACGGAATCAGAAGCGGCGTGAGATTGCCGGGGGGGTTGATGGTCATTGCGGCACCCGGAGTGGAGAAAATGGCCGCGGGGAAGATGCTTCTGTCGGGCCGCTCGCCGCGGTTAGATTTCCATCAGTGACTCCTCACATTTGAAGGCTCCTGGAGGACGCAGGGCCAGGAGGTCCTGGAACGCCCAAGCAAATGAACATTTTCCGGGTGTTTGTGAACACATTGGTTTTTTAAGATTTGTTTGCTTTCCGTTTTGGCCTCCCGGGCATCTCCTCCACCTTTCCTTTCCTTGCCTTCTGGCCGATGGTATTTTCTCCAATCGCTCCAACCTGCTAACAGATTTCTCTTCCCTTCCTCTCCACCTTCTAGTGGACCATACTGTTAGCCTTCCTTCACAGCTCTGAAGTAGCTGTCAGATGGCGTTCTCTGCGAGCTGCAGATCCCTCAGATAAATGGCACAGACCCATTAATGTCTGGTTCCTCTCCACTTGCTGCTCAAACATCTATTTTCTGCCTCCATGTGTTTATTTTGACCGCTCTTAATGTGAGGTTAATGTTAAGGTGCTGGATAATGAGGTGTTCAAAGACTGGCTTTGTAAACCGCCATGAAGAAATGAGTGCCGTATGGTGGGGTTTTGGCTGCCGAGCCTCTCGGTGAAAGCCTCGTGCCGCTGTTGGTTTTAGACGGAAAACGGTGAATCCTAGAATTGCGAGGGCCAGTGGTGCAGGGGGGTAAAGCGGACAGCCGGTTCCTCCAAGCCCAGGGGTCGGCAACCCGTAACACCCAAAGAGCCATTTAGACCCGGTTTCCTCTGGAAAAAAAAAAAAAAAACAGTGGGAGCCGCAATTGCTTTTTGACGTTTAAAACAAAGGTACCACTGTATATACTGCTTTTTATTACCTTTACACTTTGTATAAACAAGTGTGTAGTGTGTTGCTTCTGAAATTCACAAAGTATTACAGAGAAAATTAAATTTTATTTATGTAATGAAGTCATTTTGAGCTTTGGGCTTTCAGAGCGTTTAGCGGAGCCTTGACCTGATTTTTAAAAATAAATCGGGAAAAAATCACTGTGTCAGTAAACAATAAAAAAATAAATATTTGCAAAATATCTTCATAAATATTTATTTTACCTGGTTTATGAGACTTCTGCTCCTGAACTTCTGCGCACAGCATCTGCAAATCGGGACTTTACCGGCTGGCGGGTATACCGGCTTCCGCCAGTGTGACGTTATTTTGAGCGGCGAAAAATAATCAATATAATTTTATTTAATATTTCAAGATCACAATGATCTTCCAACTTAGAACTAAAAGTTAAAAAAAAAAGGAATTAACACAAATGAAATATTCTTCAATTAAATATTTATAATTTATTTTCCCAAGCCACTCAGAGCCGCAGTGTAACGATGAAAGAGACGCACTGGACTCCTGGCTGCTCCCCTGGTGCTGGTCCTCCGCCGCCTTCTGCTCATGACGGCTTAATAAACACATTTCTTCTTCTCAGTGAGGGTGGGTTGCAGAGGTGTCGCTAAGGTTTACCGGGCACGCCACAGGAATACACAGTTTCCTTTTAATTTGTCGAGCAGAAGCCCCCCTCTGTTCCTGTGCCGATCATCAGATCCTCACCGCCGTTCGGGCTCACTATCATAAATAAGTGACCGGAGATATGGGGAGGCCGTAAACACAATCCGAACGCCGTCTGACGTCGGGCTGACTCTTCACGTCACCTCGGAATTATTGAACCCTCACCATCGTTCATCTCCGCTGCACCGCTCACACAAACGCACACACACCTGCCCGCAGGCATTCGGAGCGCAGCAACACCAAGTGCGTGGGGATCACCATCGAGACCCGGCCTGACTACTGCCTGAAGAGACACCTCAGCGACATGCTGGCCTACGGCTGCACCCGCCTGGAGATCGGCGTGCAGAGCGTGTACGAGGACGTGGCCCGGGACACCAACAGGTCAGCCTAGTGTGTGTGTGTGTGCCACTATTTACTCCTCCCAATGCTGATAAGAAAAGCCTCTGTGTGTGTGTGTGTGTGTGTGAGGTTGTAACCTGGTGTTTCTGCTCAGGGGCCACACGGTGCGCGCCGTGTGCGAGTCCTTCCATCTGGCTAAAGACGCCGGCTTCAAAGTGGTGGCTCACATGATGCCAGACCTGCCCAACGTCGGCATGGAGAGGGATGTGGAGCAGTTCATTGTGAGTGTCTGCACCATCGCCGTGCTCTCTGGAGAGCCACTTTACAAGGAGGGGGCAGGAGATCAACTACCAAAGTCCACAGATTACATGGATTCAAGGGTCTCAGTAAGACCCTTGTGACCACACACGTGCACACACAAGACAGATGGATTCAGTCAGAGGGACAGCATGTGTTAGATGTTCTGGAGATGGTTTGGACATGGACAGAGGAGGGATGGTGAAGATCTGGGTAGAAGGTTGGAGGAGGTCTAGAGGAGGTTTACTGAGTGAGTGGAAGAAGACAGAAAGGTAGTTTGTGTGGGTTAGATGGAGGCAGATGGTCGGCTGTGGTGACGCCTGAAGGGAAGAGCCCAGAGAAGCGGACATTGTTTCAAATATTGACAGGAGGTTGAAATGAGTTTAGAAGGTCCAGACTGGAGATGATCCTCGTCAAAGCTTTTACAGTCAGAAAGGAGGTCATTATTAGCAGGCCTCAGATATGATGGACATGCAGCCACTGTGTGTGTGTGTGTGTGTGTGTGTGTGTGTGTGTGTGTGTGTGTGTGTGTGTGTGTGTGTGTGTGTGTGTGTGTGTGTGTGTGTGACTGCAGAGAAGATGTCTGCTGCTGTCAGGTGACTGTCAGATGAAGCTCTTAGCCCTGATTGCAGACCTGACTCAGGGACGGGGCAGGCTTCTACCACACTGGGTCACTTAAAGCTTCACTGTTCGTCTTACTGCTGCATCGCGTGTGTGTGTGTGTGTGTGTTTTGAGAGCAGTCCCTGTGAGTCAGATCTCTAACGGGGTAGAGAAAGTGAGGTTTTTTGGAAGAGACCTGTTTGACTCATGTTTCCTGATGTGACCTCCTCTGTAGAGCATCTGCCAACATTATGTTCAGTCAGGTGGCGGCGGTGAGGTGAGTGGGCCCACAAGAACAAGAGTCAGATAAGAGTTACTCTCAAGGTCCCTGAGAAAGGGTAGGATTAGAGAGAAACAGCAGGACCACATCTTCTGCAGCCAGCTCAGACCCCTCAGCCCCTCCTCTCCTGGATCCTTGAGTAGATCCAAGTACATCCCCAGGAAGAGGGGACCACCCCTCTACCGGTCCAGGTTTCAAAGTTCTTCATGAGAATTATTGATCTCGGAAAAGCGGGGAATTGGGTCGTCTTCTAAAGCAACGGTGGTAAAAGCAGCCTGGCTTC
Organism: Fistularia commersonii; assembly: GCF_037954325.1. Classification (NCBI taxonomy): domain Eukaryota; kingdom Metazoa; phylum Chordata; class Actinopteri; order Syngnathiformes; family Fistulariidae; genus Fistularia; species Fistularia commersonii. The sequence goes on along the minus strand of NC_141303.1, from coordinate 14,515,392 downwards.
TGGCAGAAATCAGCCGATCCTCAGAAAGCGAGTCGAAGGTCAGCCGTGGCTGAGAAGGTCCCGAACGGGAGCCACGAGGACAAATCCCAGGTCTTTGTACCTGTAATCGGGCAGCGTGTTCCGCAGAGGAGCCCTCCTCCTGCCGGTGGCCTGCTGCTCCAGGCGTGGAAGGAGGCCGTCTTGTCAGAGGACGTGCACAGATTAGAAGACAGACTGGGGGTCCTGCTCCGCTGCCACGCATGACTTTACATCCCCCTCGCGTCCGTCAGCCCTGTCCTGATAATGAAATTCGATAAGAACTTCCTGGGATTCTCACTTATCTCCAGTGGCCAGATGTTTGCCATCGAGGGGGGGAGGGTTCGCCGGGTGTCCGGGGGCTGCGGCGGCAGCCCGCCATCCCGCAGCCACCAGCCCAAATGGGAAGTGCCGGAGGAGCCCGGTCTTTTCCTTCAGGCTGCTCAGGGTCAAAACGGGGTCAAAACAGGATGAGCCGGCTCCGGCTGGACTCTGAGTGTATGTTGTTCACAAGCAGCGGGTTACCTTGGAATCGGCAAATTTTCAGGGAGACGCCCGAGGGATAGGTGGAGGCTTCTCGTCAGATGGTCGCCCGGGATGGGCCGTCCTCAGTCTCGCGCCCGTGTTGCAGGAGTTCTTCGAGAACCCTGCGTTCAGACCAGACGGCCTGAAGCTCTATCCCACCCTGGTGATCCGCGGGACCGGCCTGTACGAGCTGTGGAAAACCGGACGCTACAAGAGCTACACGCCCAGTGACCTGGTGGACCTGGTGGCCCGGATCCTGGCGCTGGTGCCGCCGTGGACCAGGGTCTACAGAGTGCAGAGGTGAGCGAACCGATGGCAGTCTTGACCGTCGACATCTGCGCTGACGGTCAAGAGAAGGCCAGGGAGTAGTTGACCGATGGCTGATGTGGACCCGTGTGTGTGTCGCCTCCTCAGGGACATCCCCATGCCGCTGGTCAGCTCCGGGGTGGAGCACGGAAACCTGCGAGAGCTGGCTCTGGCCAGGATGAAGGACATGGGGACCGAGGTGAGATGTTCAGCTGCCGATTGCCTTACGATGGCACCCAGATTAGAAGAATGCAGACTTGTGATAGAGATGTCGGGAACCGCGTCCTTCTCCCTTTCCATGAGACTGGCCACAAGAAGCCATGTTGGGCCCCTGAGTGTCACAGTGAGTGATGCGTAGCGTTGGCCAGTCGGTGACCCCCCCCACCAGCACGCCGCTTAACCCCCGTGACTGAAGAGCCGGCGGTTCATCACCATCGGGAAATTTATCTGGAGACGACCTGACTCAGGTCATCCAGCATGAAGTAGATCAGACATTCAACTGTGTGTGTGTGTGTGTGTGTGTGTTTGGACAGTGCAGAGACGTGCGGACAAGAGAAGTGGGGATCCAAGAGATCCATCACAAAGTGCGACCATACCAGGTAAGGGAGGACCTAGAGATATGGAGGTGTGTGTGTGTGTTTGGTCTGAGCTGTGTGTGTGTGTGTGTGTCCAGGTGGAGCTGGTGAGGAGGGACTACACCGCCAACGGAGGCTGGGAGACCTTCCTGTCCTACGAGGACCCCGAGCAGGACATCCTGATCGGCCTGCTACGCCTGCGGCGCTGCTCGCCACAGTCCTTCCGGGCCGAGCTCAAAGGGGGCGCGTCCATCGTGCGCGAGCTGCACGTGTACGGCAGCGTGGTCCCCGTCAGCAGCCGGGACCCCAACAAGTTCCAGCACCAGGTGAGCCCGACTCAGGGCCAGGGGGCCGCGAGGAGGCCAGCAGGGGCCGAAGGCGCACTAACTCCTCTCTTCTCCGCACAGGGCTTCGGCATGATGCTGATGGAGGAGGCGGAGAGGATCGCCAGGGACGAGCACGGATCCAACAAGCTGGCCGTCATCTCAGGTGGGACGGGCTTCCATATATATGTGTGTGTGTGTGTGTGTACATATACTGCTCAAAAAAATAAAGGGAACACTTGAACAACACAATGTAACACTTGTGTGAAATCATAGTGTCCACTCAGGAAGCAACACAGATTCATTTGGACTTGTTTTAAGGACATTACATCAAAGTTGGATCAGCCTGGAGTTTGTTTTTACACTTTAATTTGGAGTGTGATTCCTAATCCAGACCTCCATGGGTTGATACAATTGATTTCCATGGATCATTTTTGTGTGATTTTGTTGTCAGCACATTCAACTGTGTAAAGAGCAAAGTATTTCATAAGAATATTTCATTCATTTAGATCTAGGATGTGTTTTTTAAGTGTTCCCTTTATTTTTTTGAGCAGTGTATATACACACACACACTGTATGTATATGCATACATATAAGGACGCGATCTTTGTCGCATCTTGTAATGGATGATGTTGGTTGTAGACGGGATCATTCCACACATGATGAAATGAGCCGTCGCAGCTAATAGGGGGTTATTAATGGGAAGTTTATCAACTTCCCATTAACCGCCGGCCCTTTTACTTCCCCTTCTTGGAAACAAATCTCAGCGACTGGCTTGAGTGCAGACATGCGAAAAAGCACCCGCCGTGCGCGAGCACGCGAAAGCTGCACCCTCATCAACACGCAGTCGGCCGGTTTTCACCGTGAATCGCCGCTTTCAGGCAGATATCTGCTCCCGGTGTCTGAAACGTCTCCGTACGGTGTGCTAGGCGTGCGGTTCACCGCCTCTCTTCTGTGGTGTGTTCCCAGGCGTGGGGACCAGGAACTACTACAGGAAGCTGGGCTACGAGCTGGAGGGCCCGTACATGGTGAAGGATCTGCACTGAGGCTTTCCTTCTCCTCTCGTCTGCACACAGTGGGTTGTATTTGTGGGACGGCCAAACATGTTGCTGTCAAACATGAAAGCAGATCCTGTCAGTGTCCTCTCTCAGCCCGTCATGTCGCTATTAATCCGAGGCTCTGCGGGGATGCCCGGCCTCCAGATAAGGAGGCAGGTGACAACCACGCCAGGAATAAAGTCAACCTAGATGAAGCCAGAGATCTGAAGCCGGGGACGGACGCCGTTTGAGACGGGAGGCTTTGTGTTCCACGCGTCCGGAAAGGAAATGGAAATGTGAAAACACCCCGCAAAGATTTTGGTCAGGGATGACAAACCTGCTCACCCTGGGAATTCATTTCCAATTTGCCATTAATGAAAAAAAATCCAATTATCCACGGCCGGGTTTCTGCAGCGCGACTTCAGATTACAAAGCCAGGACGCTGGAAACGGGCGTTACATGAAAATCCCTGCGACGCCTGTCAGTTAATCCCATCCTGGCACGGATTCTCGGCCGACACGTTTTCCGCCATTTTTCCCCCCCGGGGTTCCCACGCGTCCTGGAAAACCTACAAATAGGCTGGCCGTTTTTCCATTCCCTGGGAAAACACACAAACAGCCACTGGAAAAGCAACAAGACCATTACTTTTAAATGATGTGTTTGAGATGATCAGCTTAGAGGGAACAATGATAGAAAAGGGGGTCTGAGAAACACCCCGGAGTCTGAGACAAATGAAACTGATGATGAATCACTCGAAGGTTGTGCTGCAGTGAAGGGGGAGAAGGTGCAAATGTAAACTGTTTTTTTTAAATTCAAGTTACGAGGACGACTCTTCTATACATTTGGGACAATGGGTTTTAAAATGACCAGGAAAATAAAGTGTCTACCAACATCATTTTACAAATTGTTTTTGTATGAAATTTCAGTTAATCATTTCTTGTTTGCGATAAAACCCGAGTCCTTGATCGTGTTTGATACTAACAAGGGAGCGGCTGAAGACCGGGATCCAAATCGGCTTAAAATAACCCCCCGTGTATTAATATTTTCTGTAAATATTTGTTTTAAATGAGTCAAAAACAAGGCAAATGCAGATGGGGATGGCCTTGAGCTGGAAGTGGAGCAGAGGTATGGATAGAGGAGCCGCTGTTTGAAGATACTCCCTAATAGGGTCTAGTGTGTGTGCGTGTGTGTGTGTGTGTGGGTGGGAAAGGTCATGGCCCAGCAGACGTCCCTTCACCTGCCTGAGAGGCCCCTCTTACTGGAAGGACTTTGTCATTTGAAAAATAGCAAGTGATAAAGCGTCACGGCCCGGTGACCGGCCGCCGCCAGCGCACACCCGCTCTCATTTCCTGCATCGTGACTCTGTCGATTTCACAGTTGTGATGCAGCCAGGGATTTAGCCCCATTCTGGCTCTCTTCACACCTCCACAGGCCTGCTGTCAGCTGGACGCGCACACACACACACACACACACACACACACACACACACACACTTCCCCTGCCTGGGGGGGCTGAACTGCTTTGTGCTGTTATAGGAGTTCGGCTTAATCTTCACTGCGAGTTAAAAAAGGTTGAGTCAGCCTGTGGGGTTGGGGGGCAGGAGGGGCTGCTGGTCCACACACTCACTCCCCATGCAAATCCATCAATAAATATATCAATAAGGGGGGAAAATGATTCCTTAAACCGTGGCGACGACTGTCCCTTGGTTCCTGGCCATGAAACCGGAGGATTGGATTCTACAGGGGTCTGCAGAGGAGATCCGACCCCGACCTCCCTTCCTGCCGGGGTCGGAGGTCACCTGCTGGGGTCGATCCAAGGCGTTTGAGGGGCGCGACCTTGCTGGAGGGGGAGAAAGATCAGGGGTTCATCGAAGATCTGGCCTGTGTGACGGAGACTGATGGGCAGTAATTACAGGCTGGCAATATGATCAACAACCGTCGCCGCGGCTGCTTTTAATTTCCTGTCCACGCAGCGAGCAGGCGTTCATGGTCGTTAGTCATGGAATAACACACATGAAGAGAACTTCACGCTCCAAACGTAGCTCCACGATAAGGGCCTTTAGCTTCAGGGGGACCAGAACAGAAGGTGCACTTTGAGGAACACCAGCACTCACATGGAGCAACGTGTTTGGAGAGCGGGCAGCGTCAGCGGCTCGCAGCACACAACATACACTTTCCAGGAGCTCCATATATACACACACACACACACCTCACACCCCAGGTGATCTCATCAATCGATATCTCCTGTGCCAGATCTGAACGGTTCCTATCGACCCAACTGGGCAGCGCTTTGCAGATGTGTATCAGGCGGAGGTGTGAGGACCCTGAATGCAACGGTTTTTCCATGCAAGCAGCCCCTTTGTGGATGAAAACATCCCGCTGGGTTCCCATTGCGACGCTCCTCGGCGCTTTTTTTTGTCTTGATTTGATTCATTTTTACCGGATTCTCATGCTCGACAGCGGCGCCGACGCAGCTCTTATCAACTGATCTCTATCGCGATCTTCTCTTCCCAAATACCCCTGCGGGTTGGCTGCGTTAGCACACTGCAGCCAGCCGTGAACTCGGGGCTGCTGCACTGCAGCGTTTCTGTTCCCTCGCACGCCATCGGGTCGCTGCGCTAAAACCGTGTTTGCGTGGGACGTTCGACACACACAAGACAGCAAAGGAGGAGAAGCGGACAAAAAAAACACCGGGCATCCATCGGACATGCAGAAAACGCCGCTGACCGTGGTATTTTTATTTCCACCGCCCGGTGGACACTGGAAGGCGGTTTTAGCTGAAAGGGTCGGACGTGAAACATCTGCTGCGAGCGCCTCTGACACAGCCGTCGAGGTCAAATGCCGGGTTTCCGCTCGCTGCCGGCATTCTGACCCCCCCAGTGTAGAAGTGGTAGAAGCATCCGTGCTTCAGCAGGAGTCCTCCTTCAGAGCGGAGCGCACTCTGGCCTCCAGCTGGGCGGCGGGGGGCCGTCCGCTCGGGTCCGACGCCAGCATTTCTAAAAGCAGCGCGCACACAGCGGGGCCGGGGGCAGGCGGCAGCGGGGGGGCCCGCTTAAACTTCATGGGGATGCACAGCTGCAGGTCGGCGTTCTCCCACAGAGCCTCTCCCAGAGGTAGCAGCCGGCCGAAGCGGCCTTTGCAGAAGTAGGCACCTGCAGGGGGGAGACGTGACGGAGACGTCGGTCAGTCGGCTTCCTGTCGGAGGGCGGGGGACCCCAGGACCGCCGCGGGGTTACGCGAGCACGCCGCCGACACCTGCGCCTTCAAACGACACAGTCGGACGTGAGCGTGGGGGAGGTTATGTGAGGCAGGGTGAGCCGATCCAGAAGTCAGCGTCTCCTCCCAGGTTCATCGTCAGGATAAGGCGGCCGCGTCGGTCGGCCCCGCCTCGCTGTGACGCCGGAGGGCCGCTTTATCATCCCCGGAGATGAGAAAAGTGTCAGTGTGGAACCAGAAGGAGGACGCCGGCGAATATCCCTCGCCGTCTTCTCCCGCTCTGTTGCCAGGTCAAATAACCGTGCAGGAGTGTGATGGCGAGGTGAAATAATGGGCCATTTTGTGCGGCGGCGGAAAGCCTCCAGCTGCCTCTCCTATTACCTCCCTGACAAAGAGGATTTGAGCGCCTTAATTCCATTTCACCTTTTTTTTTTCCCCCTAAGCTACCGAGACCCATCTGAGCCTCCAATCATGCTTGTAGAGCCTTACGGCGACTCAGGGAACCCGGCCTGAGGAACCTCATCTCCTCGGACACCGGACCTACTCTGATTCCCGGGATGCAGGAAGACGTTTGCGTCATAAACTTGTCCTCTGGGAAGAGGCTGGAGCCGGGAGTCTGGACACACGGGTCCACACCGGAATACCGTACTGCCTCCACCTAGGAGCGGAACCGGTTCCGGGACCGAGCTCGTGACCCACTGTGCTCGTACAGCGAATTCAATTTCCCATTAAAATGAAGTGAAATACTCTGAATCCGTTCCAGCCCCAGGTTTTGCTGTTTGTTTTTTCCAACAACAAAAAAGTACTGAATAAATTACAAATACTTTATAAAAAAAAAAAAGAATAACACATAATAAAAGAGAACGTTAAGACATAAAGTGGATTTGGAAAAGCGGAGGTTGGAGGAGTTTTCCGTCTGGTTCTCTGTCCTTAACTTAGCTTCCTGCCTCCACCCTTAATGCTATGCTACATATAACGAACACACTTTGCTCCACTTTATGTCTAAACTCCATTCATGGACAGAGCGAAGCCCCTTTCGAAAACCATCAAACCGTCCCCGACCGGCTATGAACGAGTCTGGGACCTCGTCTTTCGACGCCTCGTCCATCCACGTTCCCGCCGTCCACCGTGCTGTATCCCCATATTTGTCTCCTACCTTCTCTCCGTCACTGTATCTCACCCACATCATCATCTCCATCTCTACATGGACGAGTCCACGGCACGAACACTTAGCTCGTGTTTTCCATAATGTTCTCTGGGCTACCTAGTGGCGGCGGCGGCACGTCCCACCGTCTTTAAACGCCACTTCACAGACAGCGGCGTCCATGTGGGCGTGAAAGGCTCATCCCGCTGCCGCTAACTCAGATCAGGGCTGAGAAGTCCTCAGATGATGCACTCGGTAGTCAAGGTTCCACCGTGATAGGACATTAAAAAGCTGATTAAAACCTCTGCGTTCGATGGAACTCCTGCCGAGGTTCCACTTCATCACATCTAGACTCAAATAGCTGCCGGCTCGCCTGCGTCACCTTCCCCTCGCCTTAATCAACAGGTGGGCAACCCTGAGTGAAAACACTGAAAATACAACACTGACTGGAGAGGCATCCCGTGGGGTTTCCTCCGATGCACGCGGCATCCGCCGGCATTTGGGGAAGGCGCGCCTCTGCCGCAGCTCATCTCCGCCATCACTCATCCCCCCGCCATTTACGAGGCTTCCACGGCTGATGAACACATGATGTATACCATGTGACACTTTTAATATGTGCCGGCTAATTGAGTCAGTCTCCATTGAGCGCGACGCGTCATCAACCCGCTCGTCCGCACTCTCGACCCCTGCCACCCGCGCCGGGCGGGAGGCACAACGCGTATTTTATGACGCGGGAAATGTGTTTTTACTCAGTTCTACTGGGATTAAAGTTCCCAGTGGAAATGATTAAATATGAGGAGGAAATTGCCTTCCAATGCAAAGAAATCACAGAAAAATGCAGCATAATGACACAATTATTTTTGAGCCGGTCACAGGGTTTGACATAACCGCCAGTCTCGGGGTGAGCCAGTTATACGCCGTGATTGCGGTTTCCCGGTCTCTGTCGCGGGAGCGGGAGTGTTCTTACCCAGTTGTTCCTGCGAGGAACCCTCCTCCAGGAAGGTGATCCTCTCCAGGACGGCCCAGAACATCACGCCAAGGGAGAAGATGTCCGCTTTGGCGGTGTAGGTCAGGCCGCCCCACACCTCCGGGGCCATGTAGAAGTCTGAGCCGCAGGTGGAGGAGAAGTGCTGCCTGGCCACGCCGCCTCCCGTCATGACCTTGCTCAGCTTGCTGAGACCAAAGTCTGCCACCTGCAGGTGGGAGAGGCACAGTTATCCAGTCTGATCATCAACTCCTCAAAGGAGGTCATCAATCTGGGTGACACCTCGCAAAGAAAGGGCGGTTAGGACGTCTCGACAGATTTGGTCGTCTTCCTTCTGGAGGAGTATCTTCAATATTCAGACTAGTAAGAGCGACAGCGGGCTTCATCCACCACCGCAGCCGTCTTCTGCTGCTTGGCCACCACCGCATTCAGCACCTGGAAGTCCCAGAGGTTCTGAACCTTGGTCCGGGGACCTCCAGCCCAAAGAGGCTACAGATGTTCCTACGTAGGATGTTCACTGGTTGTGACGCTCCAGATTTAACTCTCTGCCAGCAGCTTAACCCCGCTGCTCGGGGCCGGACCGCCCCGGGGCCCCGCGATCTGCTCTGATGTCTCTCCTCAACGGCCCTTCTGGACCCTCCTTAATGGCCCTCTGCTGCTTGAGACCTTCACTCAGCAGGTCACCATGGGGGGGGGCTTCTGATGTTCTCCAAGAGACCCGCTGCTTCCTCCTGGATAGCAGCTCTGACACTGACTAGTCCGAGGCCTGGCGTACAGTATGGCCTCAGGACGCTGGACTTATGAGCAACGCAACCCATAACCGTCACGCTTCCCGTGGGCTTTGTTTTTAAAGAAACTGTAGAACTGGGGCCATTGCGCGGCGTTGCTATGACAACCAGCCCCAGCGAGGCGGTCATAGTGCGGACGGAGGCAAAAATTGTGGGAGCGGGTGCAGGGAGGGCTAAAGAGAAGGGGTAGCAGGATCATTGGCAATCTGGTCCGAGCCCGTATCAAATCATTTTTTTTAGAATTTTATTTGATTTCATGTTTTTTGTTTTTTTTTTTTCTTTCTTTTATTAAACTAGGCTTTATTTGTCAGATATTTTCTCTCATTTTATTAACTAAAACCTATTTTCATGGATAGGATTTGTTATTCTGGAAAATTTTAAACTAATTTCTGTATAAATTTTCTAAATTCATTTCTATGTAAATGAGCCAATCTTTTCTTGGTGACATTTGAAGATTGTCTCTTATTTTCTCCTTGTCTGTTCAGATTTCCTCTTTCAAAACTGACAACACGCTTTTAATTACAAATCCGACATTTTTAACATCATGGTGATTATATAAATATCAAATATCAATATAAATAAAATATTCCTTTTTTTATAACCTATTAGCTATTATGTTCTTGGGTCACAATACAATAAAAATCCACACATGCGTGAAGCACTTATTACAATGATCAATGGAGGGAAATAATTCGTCTCGTGAAATAATGACTATGTGGAATTCACCCCAGAAGTGCCTTTAACTTGTTGTGCACATCAGATAATCACTATTGCTTGTGTTTACATGCGGATTTTACAGGCGGTAATTACGAAAAGGGTTTTCCCTATTTCGGACAGTTTGATTTTTAAATTGATGTGTTAAAATGCAAAGCTGGCAAAACAGATATGGAGAATAACGGCATGTATTTGCACATTAAACAGACATGATCTAATATCTGGCTTTAAAAAAAGGACGATACCCGATCCCCACGTGCTTTAAATACACATCTCCAGGTTCATATATCACATATGTCACAAAATATCACATTTATGTCACTTATAATATGTTATTTTCCAATCGTGCAAGTAAAAGTAACGGTGCATACAAAGCTCCTTGCATTGAGGACAGCGGTGGGTAAATACGAGCAGAGCATCATGTCACGGGTGGCGTCCTACCTTGACAACAGGGCCTTTGGGTGTGACGTGGACCAGCACGTTGTCAGGCTTCAGGTCTCGATGGATAATCCCCAGGCGATGCAGGAAGGCCACTGCACTGCTGAGCTGCTTCACCACGCTGTGGTTCCTCTGGGCTTCTGGCGGCATGGACAGCAGATACTGGTTCAAGTCTCCACCGTCACAGTACTCCATGACCAGCCAGAGGGCCAGGCAGTGCAAACGCCCCGGCTGGCGCTCCCCATCCTCCTGCCTCCTTGCAGATCTACTTCTGGCTCTGTTTTTAGGTCTTTGGGGCGTCAAATCAAGGGATTTGTCCCGGGGTGTCCTCGAGCCCTGCAACGTGTTGGTCCTATCCTGAAGTCCGGACACCGGGATGGTCCTGGTCTTCGGCTTGGACAGGGAACGGTTGTGTTCCTGACCTCGTGGCGCCCCGACCACGCTGCCCTTCAACACGCTTTCCACCAGCGGCAGAGGCAGTTTACCGGGGCGGAGGGGCTTCAGGCTCCTCGGGCCTGTCTGCAGGAGGCAGTCGTGTAGCATGATGACATTGACGTGGCTTTTGGCGGTGGTCCTCATCGCCCACAGCTCTTGCAGGTAAAGCTCAATGCACTCGGGTCTGCTGCAGGGCAAACGCTTGATGGCGACCTTCTGTCCCGTTTTGGACATGTGGCCCTCAAACACCACCCCATAGCTGCCCCTTCCCACCTCCCTCTCCAATGTATAGAGCTCCTCCATGGCCGAGAGGCTGCAGGAGAAAAACAGCAGGTCAATGTGCCATTAACCATTCTAACGTGATATCTACTAATCTATGTGTTCGATTTGTCTCATCCACTTAAGGGTTGGATGCTGCAGGCAATAACCAGGCAATTAAAAAGCTTATTTTCTGAGGTAATGCCACATACATTTACGGTCCATTTTCACGTGAGTGTTACTACAAACTGGGTGCAAGAAATACAATACTTTGTTGTATTCCTTGACATGATTCTATAGTGCACAGTTATTTGAGTTCCCTTTTATTATTCTCTGCAACCTGCAATCTAACCTGATATTTAATTCTTCAACTGCGGTTATTTGTGTTTGCCACAGATGGCTACGGAACACACCACGCTACAGAATTACTTCAGCATTACAAAGATATACATATTTGCGGATTATTCTTTTTTTAACAATACCGGTAGATGACAGTGAACTTTGACTCTGTTCTGTGAATTGTCGTTTTAGATATCCTTTTAAATGATGTATTGTTGAACCGACTGCGTTTACTTCACGTGTAAATTGGGTAAATTACTGTTTTTTCTCGGTCATAAGGACCTGGATTATTAGAGCGTTCTTAAATTCCTCTTGATACGATCACTCGCTTGAAAGGAGTAACTTGGAAGGAGCTAATGCTAATAATGCTAAAGGTAGTGACCCACGACATTAAGCGGAAGGAAGAATGACTACACTTCACTCAGTCTTCCTCCCAAGTTGAAGCCAATGACATGCAGTGTACCCGCAATATATAACCTTTCAATGAGGTTTTAAAGAAACTATTCAAAGTAAACATGTGTAAGACACATGAATGCGGCGCTACCACTTCGCCGGTTCTGAAAGCAACTGGGGCAGCAACTCTCGGGCTTACCGTCGCTCTTGCCTTAAACAGCCGCCGACAAAACCCTTTCAAGCAGTTTAGTTTGTGCCGAACGAGTCACGTCGAGCCATCGCTACCAAGGATGAATCAGCATAAACGCCAAGTAAACCTTTGGATCAGAGTTTAAACCTGAAAAGTCGTCCGGAAGCGCCTCAACAGATGCGAAGAGTAACAACGATGGGTTACTTAAAAAACAACGATCCACTTCCGCGTCTGAATTCAAGTGCGTCCCGCGAGTTACGCAGCTCGACTATGATTGGCTACAGAAACTCAGCAGCGGGCTCTGGTTGGTTGGAATTATCACGTGACAGGGCAGGAGCGGCTCAAGACAAAGAGGCCAGTTTGGAGGGCGTGCGGCTCCGACGCGTGACGTCACAAACAAACAAATAAACAAACGAACATGAACTCGTTCATCAGACACAAATCACAGAACGCTTCAAACCAGAGCTGCTTTCAAACAAACTGCTGCATAAAACACACATTAAACCTTTCATTTATTCCAGGAACACAATGCATGAAATGTCCAACACATAACTCAAAAACTACCCACGCAGCCAATGAACACAACAATTATGAAAGGTAAACTGAAGAGGGGGTAATGTTGAATTAACTGAATCTTCTTCTCTTCCTTTGCCAATCACCTCCATCCGTCCAACCCTCTTTACCTCGCTGGTCTTCCTTTGGGCCTCGACCCCGGTACCTCAGCATCCTTCCACCCAGGTCTTTGCCATCCCCTCTCTGTCCACGTCCAACAAAGGCATATAACAGGCTCATCATAAAAATCTAGCTTGTGGGTCATTGAGAATGATTATGTTGAATACCAAGCTAATATATTACAAGACTCCACATAAATGTCTGTGATATCATCAATACAGAAGAATGATCATATCCATTGCAGGTTAACACTCAGCGAGCGGCGGCTGTATGAGTGGTGACCGTTAGGGGAGGAGAGCCGACGCTGGTGATGGCAGATAAGAGATTTGGTGTGTGTTTGGGTGTTCCCGTGTGTGTGTGTGTGTGTTTGATTATATCCTTGTGACTTTTCTTCTTTCTCCATAAAAAGGGAAACACGTTAAATCATTGCGTGGATGCACAGTGAGAGAGCAGCTTTTGTGAGTGTGTGTGTTGAAATGCACATACTGTGTGTGCATACACGTTTTGTGTTTGCGTACGCTAGGCGGTGCATCATGTGAGCATCTCAGTGTGTGTGTGTGTGTGTGTGTGTGTGTGGACAGTTTGTGTCTGTGCATGCATAAATTTGCGTGTGTATTTTGGTGTGCATGTGTTCATGTTAATTTTATGTGTCTTCCTTTGTGTCCCTGAGTGTGTGTGTGTGTGTGTGTGTGTGTGTGTGTGTGTGTGTGCGTGATCCAATGCTTTTATCAGCTATGCCAATTGTGAACGGTCTTCATTACTTGAGCAAGATGGAGTCAGTCACACTTGACTTGTTTTTATCTTGAAGAAAAAAAATGCCCTCTTTTCTATTATCATATCTCATGGCTTTGACAGATGGCTGGATGCAGGAATCCCCTGAAATATAGACCTGCATCCCAGCCAGGGAAATTTATTAGTCCAGAGACTTTGTGGGAGAACGCACGATAATGCGAGAATCGGATTTCCCCGAAAAATTCAATAAGGTCTACGGAGCTTTCCAAAAAGATGTTAATGAATTCAATATGAATTATTGTTTTAATCACCCCTCTTTTTCAGCCTAATTGTGTGTCTGCCAGAGCTTTGCTTGCTAATTATAGAGTCCAATACCAACAGCAGGCACAACAGTAATTATTTCCTTGATTGAGGTCAGAACCTTCGCATTTAATCCCAAGAAGGTCCTCCCTAAGCTTCCCCAAACATCCACCCTGCGAGGCAGGACTCAATTTCAGGGCAGTCAGTCTTTCAAAGTGATTCTCCCCACACTGAGCCAGCGCTTCACCGCCGCCATCCTCGCGTCTTTATCGTGTGTGTCTTTATATTGAAAGGCTGCCGGGCTCTGATTGCGGCGCCAATATTTTCTATGAGAATGCGTCTTTTGTCTGAGACGCCTCCCCGGATTCTGCAGCGGACGCCGAGGGGAAGATATATTGCACACATATGTGGACTGATAATGACAGATGCCGATTGTCTGTGCAGATGTCTCTCTCTCTCTGGAATAAAACCGTCTCCGTTGCCGGTTTGATGCAGCCGATCGTCAAGATATGGTGGTCATTTCTCTTCCCAACGGATGAAAATCTACTTTTTTTCTGCGTGCAAAACGAAGCGCGCTTCCAGGTGGAGGTTTAAAAGCGTCGACGCCTGCAGGCACTTCTAACCAGCCGCGTGTAGACATCAATGCAAAGCTGTCCGTCACAAGTTCCACCCCAAAAATCACAAACTCTACAGACAACGGCAAAAACATGCAGGAAATATACTGGAATGACAACCATTTCATATTTTTAACGCGACAAAATCACTTGTTCTGATCCATTTTAATGCTTTTATTTATGAATTAGGACTTTTGCATTTATCGAGGACGGCTGTGTCTGCTGGTAGAGCGGGCGGCCTTCCAACGCAAAGGTTCGCGGTTCGATCCCGATGGTGTGCTTCGCACCAGCACGTTGGATGTTCTGCAGATGAAGTCACACTGGGAGGGTTCGGACATGGACAGAAGAGGAGCGGTGAACATTCGGGTGGAAGGATGCTGAGGTGTAGAGGAGGGAGACTAGAGAGGAAGGTTTATGGACGGAGGACAGGAAGTTAGTTGGCGTGAGGGTCAGATGGAGGCAGCTGATTGGCTGTGGGTCAGATGGAGCAAGGTGATTGGCTGTGGTGACCCTCGAAGAGGAGCCAAAAGGATGAGAGGAAGAAGATGTCTATCGCTATTTCCTGGATGGGATTTGATGGAATTTTCCGGTTTTTTTTGTTTTCTTCACTCAGTTTTTCCCCATCGTGCGCTCCTGGTATATTCCGCTGAGGTCCCGCAGCTTCGGTCTCCAGACAAACGGCGATCTCAGAGCTGCTATGTTTATGGAATCTAACGTGACTTTGGACTTTGTTGCCAGAGGAGCTTCTCGGAAAATCCCATTTTCGCTACGTTCTCCCTCAGACGTCACCATAGCAACGTCACATCACGCGTGTTCAACGTCTGAAGGTGTTCTTTTTTTCCCGCTCTGTGCCAGATTCCAAAGTGATTTAGCGCAATGCATTAAAGTAAATGACTTGTTCTGCACCGGCAGCACTTCTTCCGTGGCCACTAGGGGATTCGACGATACTCCCCCCCACCCCCCCCCCCAAACTCCAGGAATTATTACCGCTGCATTTTAATCCTCTTAATATTTTTCACAGCCGAGCTCTTCTGTTCGTCACCCATGAACGATTTCGATTAAAGACATTGGTCTCAGCATATCTGATGATGGAAGATATGCCAGGGCTGTTTATCTTCACACACCTGATCCTGTCAGAGGTGGATTATTCACTTTTAGTGGGCGGACTCCGGCGGGAACAACCCGCCCGTAGACTTATGTTGTTCCCATTCATCTCGGCATTGATCACCTGAAGTTTTGTCCGACTGCCATCGGGCCGGGCGTCGCCGGGCGGCTCTCCTCCGGCTCCGGACCGCCGCGTTTTATCGGATCATTAAAGCACCTCAGCGGAGACGGGAGTGCGGAGGAAAGATCCGTCCTGCGGCCGCTTGTCAGACGGTTTGCTGGAGGGGGTCACGGGAGCTTTCACTCTGCTGCTACCGCCGCTCGTGGCTAAAGGAGAAACGCTAACAGGGACGGAGGACGCAGAACCCCGGCCAAGTGATTTACCGTCATAAATTTGTCCCGAGAGGAAATGGAAATGGTCTCCTCTGATTTCATCACCCCGCGGTTTCACAGGATTACATTCACCCATTCACACACACACACACACACACACACATGCAAACACCAAAAGCACCAGTGATTGCTCGCTCCTCTTCATGCTTTGGGCTATTTTTATTTTCATAATGTCCAACTCTTTCCAAATGCAGTCATAAATTACACACACACAAACACACACACATACACACTCATATATGTATATATATCAATTTCACAGCCTAAATGCAAATAAATTATATTTACAGAGAAGAGCCAGTCACTACAAATCAGTTACTGCCGCTGCGACTCCTATACTCCTACTCGTACCACTCCTACTACTCCTTGTCCTGTCACGATGAAGACACAGTGAAGAGAGCATAAGTTTAAGCTGTGAGTGTTTTGTTTTCACCGTCCCGACCTTCTGGCGCCACGTCCTGCACCGTCCGGCGTTCCTTCATGGAGATGGAGGACCCCCCCCCGAGCGCGCGGCCCCGACGCCGTTCAATCATCTGCCATTTCCGTGGCAGATGATTTGTTTTTTCTAATCCTTTTAGAGAACTACTGAATGATGTAAAATGCACGGGCTTAAGGCTAATGCAGAAATGTGTATTTTTTTTTTTTCTTTCTGAAGATTATCTTTTGGAAATAGTATACCCCTCCATCCTCTCACCCCCCCCGCCCTTGAAATCCAGCCTGGACTGCGTTGATGATGTAAATGCAACTACAAAAGCGCAAGCGGTTACGAAAACCTGGCCGAGCAAAGTGTCTGCATCCATTAGATGCACATTCAAAACACCTGCATGGAAATGTTCGACATCTCACACCGGCGGCGTCTTAATGCGCCGTTATGGCAAATTAAGCAGCGCTCCCTTCTGTCGCCGGGGCGCGAACACGCAGGAGGGGTGTTTATATAGTGGCGAGGAACAGGTTAGTGGAGAACGGCCATATCAATGACAGACAGGCCTATCAGGGGCCGCCTGTTCTTCTGGGCTCCTTATCTGACGCCCACCAGGGGCTCAGTCTGTGCTCCCCATTCATCCATCACTATCGGCCCTCACACAGGTCCAGAGGGCGGGGGGTGGACGGGGGCGGGGAGGGGGGGCCTTTGAAATGTATCGCCCCTTTTTTTTCGGCCGCTTTTGTTGAAATCAGCGCCGTGGCTATCATAATAATAAACATGACGGATATATTTAGGGAGCTTTTAGAAGAACGGCGCATTCAGCTCATTCGATCCACCTCTGCACACGCAGGCGTGATGGGGTCAGAGGCTTCCGCTGGACTGTGGGTGGAGACCGGAGGACCTGGAAGAACCCCACGCAGAAGAGCCGCCCCCCCCCCCCCCCGTCGGATTCCAACCAGGGACCCGAGGGGGAGGAGCCGAGCACTGCGACGGCCACAACAGTCCCAGCTTCATCCGGGAAACGTGAAGACACTTGAGGAACGATGGGGAGATGGAGTGAAGGTCCTGGACCCCTCCCCCCCCCCCCCCCCGCTTCTGCAGGCCCAGATAGCCCCGATGCTCCTGTGCTCCGATGCCCCGGCCCCAATCACAATGAACTTCTGAATTTGTTGGTTTTTAACTTCCAGAAAATAAACCCCCTCTGGCAAGGTCATGTTCTGCTGAACCTCCCGCATGACTCATATTCTCCTCCTGCGTGGAGATACAGCCACCCGCCCCACCCGCCCCACCTGCCCGCAACACACCGTTTCCGCATTATTCCTCCGTGGCGGATGTTTCATCAACGCTGCCACCGAAATGCGTCTTTACCCATTTTCATGACACGCATCGGCCCCCCCGACACACACACACGCTACCGCCGAACACCTCAAAGTGTGTGACCCCCCCCTCCCCCCCCCCCCTCCCAACCTCGGTGCCGGGTCAGCGTCGGCGTTGCGGAGGTTTTGGTGGACACCTCAGGTTTACCGGATGATGCGGATTCTTCCGGAGCTCCATTAGTTGTCTGTATGAAGAGGAAAAAAAATAAAAAGCCATTGGCGTAGGCGGCGCCGCTGACGTCAGCGCGGCCCAGCGGTTCGTGCTCCGTCCGGGGCGTCTGTGCGTAACAGGATGGGGGAATCACCCCTCTCCTCCTCGGAGGATTATGTGAATTGTGCGAGGAGGGGGGTGGGGTTGAGCCAGGAGGGAAGGGGTGTGCCATTATAAGAAGCCTCAGAGGAGGTATGCAGTCAGTTGTTGAAACCCCTAGCCCGAGGATAGGAGACCAGAAGCTCCCCGAAGCCTGCGAGGAAGCGGCCGGCACCTCCTGACGTCACAGCGGCACAGGTAGGGAGAGCCGCGGCGCCCGCGTCTGCGCCTCCGCGTCGCCAGTGTCGCTCGACCGGCGCGTCCTGACGAATGCGCCGCCGAGATAAGAGTTAATTAGGGATCGACTTTGCGCCCGTTGTTCCTCCGAACCGGCGGCTAATGGATCCTGCGGGGAATACCGTCGCAGGAGGAGAACGCCGCCGAAAAGAACGGCGTTCTTTCAAATATTGAATTTGTCTCGTCGCTCTGTGGCTTCTGGTCGAGTGTCTGCCTGAGTTTGAGACCTTACCCCCGGAGATGAGTCTGTAAATAACACGCCGCCCGCCCTCCCTCTCCTCACCTGAAGTCATCTCTCTTTTCCATTATCTCCCCACGGCTGGAAACCGGCCGCCTCGCACCCGATCACCGCTAAATGAAGTCGGCCGCCCCGGGCCGGCCGGGCGGGGGGGGGGGACGCCGTCCGCCCGCCGCCCGCCGCCTCAACTTAACCGTCGAATCAGAAAGATCGTTTTCAGACGGAGGTCACGGCTCGAGTCTCGTCCGGACTTTAAACAAGTAAAAAAACAAAAGCGGGTGGTGAAAGTAGCCCGGGCGGGTGCAGCTCAGACCCGGGGGCGCAGCCGCGAGCTGCCGTCAGCCCATCACGCGGGCTAATGAGGATTCTAACGATAATGGTAATGAATGTGCATAATCTTCTCCATTACCAGGAGACGCCGTGCACGCCGGGGGCGCGAGCGGGTGGCTAATGTGCCGTTTACAGATAAATGACTCCGCGGCGGGAAAACCTTTCATGAAGGATGAAATATGTTTACAGGATCGCAGATCCGGCTTTTTTTTTTTTCCAGTGACAAATACTTTGAATTAATTAGAGCGGCTGTTCCATGAAGTCAGCGGCTGCGGCGGCTGAGCGGTCGGACCGTTTTGGCCGCAGGAGCGTAGAGATGGAGAGTTTCGTGAGAAGGATCGGAAACGAAGCGCTCGACAATGTAGTTGTTTGTGGAAAAAAAAAGATAAATAAATTGGCCCATTTTAATATCTAACAGTAATTGGTTCGGTCGGGATTGGAAACGGAAAAACATTTCATCACTTCACCGCACAAAGTGAATTTAATTTTTTGATTAATTCACGGCCCTCCAGCAGGTCGGCCTGATATCATCATTGTGTTCAGAGCACAATGTGTATATATATATATATATCTATATATATATATAGAGAGAGAGAGATAGATAGATATAGATATATGTGTAGAGAAAGAGAGAGAGGGGGGATATCTGCGGTATGGTCTGTGGTCTGTCTGCAGCAGATTGCCTTTCTCCGGCTCCGTGTCCAATGGATTTGTGCGAATGTCTCGGCCGCGGCTGATCTGCGCTGACACGGCGTCTGCTTGCACCGACCCCACGGGAGAAAGTTACAAACGCGACCGACAAGAAAAGAGAGTTAAAAGAAAAAGGTGGCAGGAATTCAGGAGGTGATGGTTCAAGATAACGCGCGGGTTCCTCAGTGTGGGATCAGGCATTCCAGTGTGATGGAGCGGTGGTGGTCTCAAACCAGGGAGACGCACAACCATCCGCCCTCTCGTCCACACGTCCGGACCGTGCGGGGTCTCAATGAAACTCCTGTTTGGACTGAGGGAGGAACCCGGGGAACCCTGAGGAACCCCACGCAGACACGGGGAGAACACGCAGAAAGGAAACCTGTGGGAATCCAACCAGGAACCTTCTGGCTATGAGGAGCAGGTGCTAATCACTGCACCAGTGTGCCGCCCTGTGCATACAAATACACACACGCATATATACATACCGGTACGTATGTATTTATATATGTGTGTGCGTTTTAAAAATGGATTGTGAGCTCAAGAGAGGGATGTTGGATAAACTTCCAAGAAGAATGTCATTCATGGCTTTCGATTTCTGCTCTCAGAGATCCAAAATACCAAATGCCTCTCGACTTGCGCTGATCTCCAGCATTCTTCTAGATGCGTCTGGACGGAGTGTCAGTTCATCCCGCAGACAGCCTCCTTCCCCCCCCCCCCGCTGGGTGTATTAACCACTCGCCGCTCTGCGCCATTCCGGGCCATTAACGCGGCGTCCCGTGGGCCGGACGGGATAATTGTGGGTTTGATTTCAACGGCGCTCCCGCAACGCGGGGCTGATCTGATCTGAGGCGGGGAGCCGGTGCAAAAGCGCGGCGGCGGCGGTTAATCATCGAAAACCACGCTGGAAAGATGTTCCCGTTTGGAAGGAACCCTGTGAGTACAGCAGATGGGAGCAGTCACAATAACACGCTCGGCTGATCCCGTCTGATAATGTTTGCAAAGACAAATCCAATATGAGCATAAAAAGAACACATGCACTCTCATCCGCCTGAGCCCCGCGGCCACCGAGGAACTTCTCCCCGGAGAACAGGCTGCTTCCATCAAGCCCCCCCCGCCGAACGCCCGCTTTACGCAGGACCTCAAGGAGGATGGAGATACCAGATTCCTGGGGCTGATGCGTCTGCATGCCGGAGCCGCCCTGACCTCGGCGCCCTCGGGCTCAACGCCACGGGGCCATGAACGCAGCGCGGCAGCAGGTAGCCATAATGGCGCCCGCCGCCCGACAAGCAGCGGTGGATTTAAGCGCATCCTCTCAGATTAGTCGCGTCGGCGTCCTCCATGAGAGGAGGAACACCGCTTCTCCTCCTCTTCCTCCTTCAAACTGTCCATTGACTCACCAGCTGTTTATCTGGGGCTGCACAGCCTGTGTGTATGGGTGTGTGTGTGTGTGTGTGTGTGTGTGTGTGTGTGTGTGTGTCTCCGGAGGTGTACGAGAGATAAAGCTGAAGGTGTTGGAGGGTTTCTCTTGTCGCCTGTGCTCCTATCTGGCCTGCACCGAGAACTTATGGACTAGAAGGACAATCAGAGAAGCTCCATCTTCAGCGGCCGTCGCAGTGTCACCCTTCGATTACACACACACACACACACACATACACCCCCCCACACACACACACACACACAATCATTGGGATTACTTTCTTTTTGAAGTTACATTACCATCTTTGCAATAGTGATTCGCAAAAGTCCGACAGAACATCAGCAGATGTCCGCGGCTCGTCGGACCAACTGGAATTCAAAGTTAATCTGTTCGCCTGCAAACGAGCCATAAGTGATCGAACACACACGGACACACAGACACACACAAGAAAACCTACAGCATTGTGGTCGCCATGACACCCAACACCTCCCCCGTACGGTTGGAGAAGCAGATGGTATCAGAGTGGAACCATCAATCAGCTTATTGGGTTTAATTGTGTGAATGATTGACCTGTGATTGAAACGGGATCCGGCTGCCGCTGAAGCTCGCCGATGAGTCACTGCTTCTCCGACACCGATGCCTCCAGAGAGGCTGAGAAACTCCGATTTACCTGCGATCGTTTTGTTAAAAGAACTTAGGAGGGCTTAAAAGGACGCTTTGCTGTTTTGCGTACGGTTGTCCAACATCTGAGGCTGAGGAGCTCCTGATGCCGGACAAGAACTGCACTGCAGACTCGTCTGAGGGCGCTCGGCGTGTAGAGAAAAGCTCCAGAAACCCGGCGCTCGACCGGTTGGGGTAGAAACGGAGAGCTGGAGGAGATACTAATGATCGTGACTGATACAGCTACATGCTAATAGCTAATATGGGGGACACTTGGGGAGACCCCGCAGTAGATGGAGCTCCGCCCCCTGGGAACCCCGAGAGACGTGAGTGCAGAGAGAGGTGCATCATGGGATATCCCTCAGCACAGTAAGCCAATGGCAGCATTACTTGGTGCTAGGCTAACGCTAGCTATGATCTTCACCAAACAGGAAGGTTGTAAGTCTACCTTGAAGGTGTCAACCTTCACCAGACCTGAAGATCGCTCCACAGAAGAGGAGTGCTTCCCTTGCTGAAGCTTCTGCTCAGAGGGCAGGGAGGGGACTCGGCGGCTACCTTGAGCTAAGCTAACCGCTAGCGTACCGGCTCTCCGCTAATCTCTCTCGTCACCTTCAGCATCCCAACGCATTCACCTGCATCACCATCAAATGGCATCTCTTCAATCACTGTCACTCAGCTGCAGCGCGCGCACACACACACACACACACACACACACACACATAAACAAACACACAGCCACCAAACACAGTGCCACCTGGACCTCAGAGGGGGAGGAGAACCCATTGGGAGAACGCAGCGCTCACAGCTCCATCACTGTATGTTCTCCAGGAGCTATAGCTCCACTGTGTTGGAGCTTCTCAGGAGCTTCTCGGGGGAAGCGGGCCTTTGACCCGCCAGCTCCAGGGGAGCGCCGCGTCCCGGCGGAGAAGCTGACAACACGTTCCCGACACGTATGACGAACCGAGTCCGACGTCCACCTAAATCAAGATGTTTGTTCAGTGAGTGCATCCTCCTTATTTATCCATATCCAAACATCAGACCCATCAGACTCTCTCCGTTAACAAACTCGACCTCACTCTGCAGCAAAATCGCCGCGGCGCGGCAGCGTCTTGCCAACGTTCCTCCGCGGTCAGAGGTGAACGGAGAAGCGTGGTCCGAAAAACAAAAAAGTAGCGGCAAAGGAGAGAGAGAGGTGGAGAAGGAGAGGGAGACCTTTGGGTTATCAGTGCATTAGCAGCTCCTTTGTGCCTTTCAGCTCCAGCCCGGGCGGCTAATGGACGAGACGGAGTGCGTCAGAGCCTCCTTTTCTTCTCTCCGCAAACGTGCCCAACGCCACGACCCTCTCCCCACCCCTCATTAGCGCCGCTAATGCTAAATTAGCACAATGAATACACAAGATGTTCTGGATCTCTGCTGGGGAAACAAAAAGACACTTTCTGTGTTTCTGCTTCCTCTTTTTCAAACACTGACGCAGATTCCTCGTCTATCTTCGGCTCAGACCTGCGTGAACGCCGACAAAAACCAGATGCATCTGAGTGGAAGAGCTTTTATGAACGTCCTGATCCTGAAGCGCACACACACACACACACACACACACAAACACACACTTTTTTACAAAGTGTCTGCTAAAGCAGGAGCAAACCAATCCGGGGGCGTTGGTACTAATGGAAGTGCAATAATGCCGCTGATGGTGGAGGTCTGCGGACGAACTCCGTGGGTGAGATGAGGAGTGTTTGCCGGCAGGAGAACATCACGCACGCTTCTGTTTGCTCTCCCGTTCTTATTAGCTCCAAACAAGGGAGGCACTTTGATTTGGACTTGATTAAGATCTGCCATTTTGCCGCCTGCTCTGCGATTGGTCTCCTTCTCCTCCACGCCCTCCTCCGGGCCGGAGGTGGAACGTGTGATGTGAGAGGATGAAGATGCGATGGGCAGGGTGAGGGGTTGAGGGAGTCCAGATAAGCGCGTGGAGGTTGGAGGCAGGACCAGGAGGAGCATCCAGGGTGCCGTGGATGTGTGGACCCCAATTTTGCAACGGAATGTGGGGAGCGGGAGTTTGAGGACGGGGGTGGAAAGAGGGAGAAGATGGACAGGAACAGTGTGTGGATGAAACCGGACCCATGAGCTTCAGCCTCTCCTCAATGTGAGGGACACCACTTCGATGGGACATAGAACCTCCAAAAACATTGTTCTGACCTCATCCGGCCAACAGCCGAAAAGCGGAAAATATGGGGGCGCCAGATTGGAAGATCCCACAACTGATAGTGACGGGTCAAAATGGCCGTGCTCCATCTTCTCAGAGACACCGCCTTCTCGACCAGCTGTCGTCACAACATGGTCACCCATCATCAGGCAGGGTCTGATGGTGGAGAGGATGGCATCTGGGGCTTTGGACCAGAATCTACTGAGGGTTCTTGTTGAACCAAACAGCAGGACCTAAAAGCGCTCACCTGCTCCGTCCTCCCGCCTGAAGGTGCTCAGGGACGCCAGCCTGATGCTCCTCTAGGTGCCGGATCGTTCTGGAAGGGTTGGGAGTTTTCCGGACTCCACGCCGGCTTCTTGAGCAAAGTCCACTCCTTATAATATCTGAGCAGGAGAACCAGAAGGTGCGCCTGAAGAAAGTAGAGTCCAGAGAACGTCTGAATCGCAGGGAAAACACCGAAGGCCAGAGCTGAGAGAGGCCCAGGTTCTGGACAGATTGAGAACCTTCCTTGACACGACTCACAATCTCTGGATCTGATCACCTTCCTGTCTGAGGTTCATTTTATGGGATCTTCTGCTGAGAGAGCAACCAGACTTCACAGAGAAGTCCCCAGACCGGCAGAAAACAGAAGATGCCTGTTCCTCGAGGTCCAGTCAATCTCCGTTGCACCCTGAAGACTCCAGAGAAGCTCTCTGCACCACTGACATTTCATTGCTCTCTGTGTAATGACAACAAAAGTCTTGAATCCTTAAATGCAGGGAAGTGGACATGTTGCAGGCTTCTTGCCTTGGACCTGGAGCAGAGAAGCTCCAAATGTCCACGGCGGTAATTTTCAGACAATCACAAGTTACCTGACGGGTTTCGTCCGGCGCTAGCAAAGGCTACGCTAACACGAGCAACGGTCCAACGGATAAACATTTAACTGTCTGCTCGGGCGATTGGTAATGTGAAGTGACCAGCACAAACCCTGTCAAACTGTTAAACAACACACACACTCACACACACACACACACACACACACACACACACACACACACGTGCGCGACTGAAGGCCATTAGCTTTTAATGTGACCACCATAACTGTGGCCATGTCCTCATATATATATATATTTATAGAAATGGGTTTTCCCTTTGGTTGGTTTAAGATAGTGCGAATGAAGGAGAAGCTTTCTTACCTGGAGAACATACCTGGACAGGATTAAGAGGGGTTTCTGCGTGGGGTTCCTCGGGGTTCTGCGGGTTCCTCCTACAGCCCAAACACATGCGTGCACATCACCTTCTAATTCACATGTCTGCACAATGTAAGGCATACATGAACCTCCTGCATGTGCTTGGACTGTGGGAGGAACCTGGAGAACCCTGAGGAACCCCATGCAGACACAGGAGGAACATGGAGACTCCACACAGGAAGGCCCATCTGTGGAAATCCAACCAAGGAAGTTCTTGCTTTGGAGCAGAAGCTCCAACCGCCTTGCCGCCACTGTTAAGATGAGAAGATTTGACGTCCGTCTCCAGTACTTCATCCCGATATCTTCTAAAAAAAAAAAAAGGTTGCATTATCCCAGAAGGTACACTCGCTGACAGGAAGTTACGTGTAGATGATGGTGCTCGGAGCGGAGCTCTGCGGTCACAAATCAGCTCCGACGGCCCCGCAGCAGCTTCCAGGACGCCGGGAGAGGACATTTTGTTATAAGCTTTTATTCTCTCAGCGGTGCTTCATAGCCGTGGGCGGTCCTCTCCTCCCACCCTGGAACCTTCTCCCACCTCCTGCGCGCCGTGTCGGACCGACCCGCGCACCAGAGCGGAACCGCTTTTAAATCCTTCCTCCGTAATCACGCCGCTGCTCCGTCCTTCCCGACTCCAGGGTGGACCCTCATCCCGGGCTTCATCCAGGACTTCCGCCCAGCTCCAGAGCCGTCTCCCGCCCGCTCAAGCCGAACCATGAAGATCCCTGTGTGGTGTCTGATGCTGGCGTGTCTCTTCAGCCCCGGGCGCGGTGACTGCCAGGGGGAGTGCTTCGCCTGTGGCCTTCTCCTGCAGCAGCAGCAGATGCACCAAGCCTTCAACACCTTGGTGAGTATGTATGTGGGTGTGTGTGTGTGTTATTCATTGCACATCCGTGTTAGAAGCAGGATTTATTCAACCCCGCTGGACTAGCCTGAGGTGGACGTTGGTTCCTCCACCTTTCTTCTGCCTCCCGTTCCATTAGAACGCGGTGGAAAATAGAGGGGAGCTCAACGGCGCGCTAAT
This sequence comes from Fistularia commersonii, assembly GCF_037954325.1. Taxonomy (NCBI): domain Eukaryota; kingdom Metazoa; phylum Chordata; class Actinopteri; order Syngnathiformes; family Fistulariidae; genus Fistularia; species Fistularia commersonii. Next base: position 14,489,762 of record NC_141303.1, on the reverse strand, counting down.
GCCGCCAAAAACAAACCAAGGCGTTTTAATTAAAGCCGAACAAACAGTGGCGTCGGCCCCGCTGCGAGGAAAATAATCCCGACCTCCGGCTGGAGGAATGAAAGGTGTGCCGGCGTTGATAAAACACAGCCTTTCCCTGTTACGAGTCGGACCGGTTAAAGCCCGAAGCCGGTCCTGATGTTCTGAGACGCCTGGCGGGCGTCCGTCCGGGGGAGCAAGCGGGAGTTAAGGCGGCTCTTTGTTCCAGCGCTCGTGCTTTAAGGGACGGCCCGAATCGAGCTCCACCGGCTGAGCCTCGACTCCGAGTACAGCGTGAGCGGACCGGATTCGTGCGGAGCTGACCTTTCCCGGCCGTAATAGTGGCGAATACTTCCATCGCACCGCGGCGGTCCATGAGGCTTGCCGGTTCAGGAGTCGACGACGGACCTCGGACGTCTGATGGCGCTTGTTGACACGCAAATGGAATGTGGTTCGATTCCTGCGCTCCTACTAGCCTGTCCGAGTGTTGTTGAGCAAGGCACTGGAGCGCTATCTGCTCAGCGGCTGCCTGGGCGCTGACAAAGGCGTTTCGCCGATGATGATGATGATGACGGACCTGGCGTTCTCCACCCGGTAGGCTCTGGTTTTTGATTTTAAAGAGCGTTTCTAAAAACCCTGGCTTGTCAGCCCCCTCCTCTGGAGAACAGAAGACCTTCTGCAACTGAAATAACATTCATTTGAGAACAAATCGTAAAATTCAAAACCCGCAGAAACCTCCTCTTCCCCCGGATGATTTAACACCGACTTTTGAAGTTGTTTGCTTTTCCAGTATTTTTCCCTTCCAGAGTTGTGGTTGCGCAAAGCCTGGGGCGCGATAGCATCGCCGCTCCCAGACACGTCATCGGTCTCCAGATAATCTACGACAGACAGATAATACATGGAATAAAGATAAAACAACAGGGTTTAAAAAGTAAGAGGAAGTAAGAAGTAGAGAATACTTTCGACGGCCCTCCAGAATTTAAAGTAGATGACGGGATTCGTCTGGATTAAAACCAATTCAGTCCATCAAACCTCCGTAAGAACGAGGTCCTCTTGCATCCAGCTGCAGAGGGTTGACTTTCTCTGAGGTCTTTGTTTGTCCTGGCCCGCTGTGGCGCTGGTCGAAGTTCTCGCGGAGGAGCCCGAGCAATGTCCGCCGGGCGTAGATGCCATACTTTAAGGGGGAAGTGCTTCGGTAGAGTGTGACGAGTACTTCCTGTCGTCTGGTCGGGTCTTTTCGGACTTTTTGGAGGTGCGTATGACGTTTAGAGTTGTCCATCTTGGTGGAGTGGGATCTGACCTCGGGTCGTGTCGAAGCACCGATCAGAGCCGGGAGGTGGAATTTCTTTGTGCTCTGCGCATACAAAAAAAAATCACATTTCACCAAATCCTGGAAATGAATGAATCCGGATTGACTCGTCCCGCGTCTTCTCGCGGAATGTTCTCGGGCCCGGCGCCGCTCCTCCTTCGGTGCCATTAAACCCCACGGGGACATTTCAAAGGCGAACGCCGTCCTTGGACGTCTCTGATTTCAGGCGTTCATGTCCTACGTTTCCTTGCGCGAGGGGTTTCCTGCAGACGGATCCATTTTAAACGACGATTCTGATCTCTCAACTCAGATGCAACTCAGACGCCTTCTTGGTGTCTTGAGGAACGTGGTGTCTCGTCCTCCGGGCCGATGATCTCGTTCCAGCTTCAGCCCGGTTTTAGCCGCGGGGCTGAGCTTCTCTCATGGTGCGAGAAGCTGCGCTCCTTTTTTTTTTTTTCCGATTCCTCCGACCGACATCGCGTCCACCGGGAACCTGTTTGAGCCGGATAGATGATTGACATGTGTCCCGCTGAATGTAATCACCGGTTTGAAGCATCTGGACCTCAATGTGCAGAAACATAACACGCGTGTCTACAAACTGGCTCGTCTGCCGACACAAGCGAAGGGGAGCGAAGCAGCCCAGGGACGGCTAATTTATCCCATAACGATGCAGAGAGAGGCAGCTGGGACCTTTTCTGGAAGTCATAATAGAAGGATGTAATTGACTGCAACATCACTGACAGACACATTTTATTAGATGCTCATTGTGCTCGCCTTCTTCCGCCTAGTCGCAGATGGAATCTGCAAAGCAATTCTTTTGCTCCCCCTTCTTCCGGGGGAGGACGAGCGTGCACGCTGCCTCCCAGAAGGTCAGGGTGAGATTTATTCATTGAAAGTCCCGTGTGTGCATCAAACGCCATCGAACGCGGCGGAGCGTCAGGTCCTCCACTCGCCACAGATCCTGCGGGAAACGCCAGCCCGATGCTGGATTATCGCGGCGTTGACGTTCCTCTAAAGACACCTACCGTTCACCCTCCACTTCCCGGCGTCCGTAAAGGTCATGCGGCATTCTGCGCAAAAGCATGCGGCTTCACAAACGTGCTAATCGACGGCTTCCCCCGCCCGCCGTTATTCCGCCGTGGTTCCAGAATCCTAAAATGATCCAGGTGTTGTTTTCCGGCCCGGCAGACGGAGGTATCTTCTCGCACACGCTTTCATGACTGACAGCGGAGCCCGTCTGCCGCCGGCCGTCACTGCGACGTCTATCAAGACCTGCTCAGGAAAATAACAGATTCACAACCGTGGACCGAAGCCAGAGCCGGCGGGCGGAGCGGCCAGATAGCAGCCGCAAATATTTGCCTCATTATTGGGAGTGTAAACAGGAGAAAATAGAAATCTCGCAGGTTTCGGTTCATTAGTGTTGCTCAAATATCGTCAGTTTTTTCTCCCGCATCTTAAAGGAAAACACCCGGGTTCTTCATCCGCTCCGAGTTCCAGGGCTCACGTCCAAATACAGGCTTCTGATCGGCAGCAGATCGGTGACCTGGCTGCCTCCCGGTCTGGATGTTAGCAGGTCTCCAAATTTATGACACACATGAGGAGGATGAGGAAAGTCCCACGGACCCTCCTGGCGGAGGAAAGAGACGGTCCGCTGTGCCGTGACCCGGATGGCGCCCACAATGTCCTCCTTGGATGGAAGACGGTAGAAGATCCTCAAAGTGCTCTTTCCGCGGCTCGGCAGAAAAGCCTCCGGGAGGCCACTTCCACAATGAGGGCCTTGAACAAGGCCTACTCAGACCTCCCCTTGGGAGGCGGGAGAGGTTCTGTCAGAGGTGAGCATCGGAGAGCGGTCGGGTCGTCCGGCGGACGCTTCCAACGCAGCAGAACTAACCTTTTGGGTTGACCGGGCCTGCCGATCCGACTCCGACCTAGGTCTGATGAGATGACCGTGAGGCCGATCTTTGACCCCTGCAGTTCCGGTGCCCTGTAGACGGGCGGGCATCTTTGGACATCTGCCGAGGACAGAAGTCCACCAACCAAACATTTATTCTTCGATCCCGTCGGTCAGCCTTCTCGGGTGTCCCTGTCACGGCCCAGGTGTGCACCGAGGTCTCCCAGCAGGACAATGTTGGGCTCCGGGACGGAGCGTTATTTCCATCTTGTGTAGCCCCTCCTCTGACCGCTACATGGGCCTGGCGTGGAGAATGCTCATTTCATTTCGGAGGGATAATTCAGAGTAGAACTCCCTCTTCTTCCCCGGGCTCGTCTCATGGAAACGTGACCATTCAGACGGGTTCCTTTCCTTCTGGAGGACAAATAAACCCAAGATGTGTGGTTCGAGCGTGGTTCGTCCGGCCGATCGGAGGGAACGCAAGAACATCCCCGGACCCCGTTGCCTTCATCCATGCTGCCGTACAAGCGGCAACTCAGAGTGTGTTTTCCGTTTGACGGGCGTGACGACGAGAACACGAGAAGGTCAACCTGATTCGCCCCCCCCGGCCCCCGGAAAAGTCCTTCGGAGAGCTCAAACCATTTCAAAGAGTTGGAGATTCAATTTTCGAAAAGACAAGTCGGAGCACGTCGTTTCTGCTCCGTCCTTCAAAGTGACTTCTAATTTCCTCCAATCCTGCGCTGTCAATCATTATGCGAGGTGAATTTCACATTTATCAGATGATGGACATGTTGTATTAACTCTCCGTATGGACTGAGTGCAGCGGCGGCGAGGGTCCATTAACTCCGTGACGCGCAGACATCCGGCCCCGCTAGGGCTCTCCACCTGGAGTGTTTTCTCCTCCGGCGAAAACATATTTCTTTTGAATCACCGCATAATCATTTAAAATAAAACGAATTTGCAGGTGCTGCGGCCGCGCCGCCGGGCGCTCCGCTGCGAGGCCGTGAAGCTGAAAGCGACTGTCGGCGGCTAATGAGTGTTTACGAAGAGCCGATGAGCACAAACAGGTCCGCGTCGGCACGGCGCCGGTAACGACGCCCTGAACGCCTCCGGCTGCACACGGACCGCTCACATGGTCGCGGTGGTCTGCTTGAGAAGATGTCCACGGAGCTTTCGTGGTCCTGTGCGTCCCTCCAAGGAGAAGGTTGCCGGTTCAACGCTCCCACCGCTTCGGTTGGAGCGTGGGAGCGATGATCTAAAGTAACGTGCGATATTAGCGGAGCCCGTGTACTTGGTCGGGAAACGCAGCAGCCGCTTCTGGATCTGAGCGCAGAGGAAGAAGAAAACAAGCCTTGGAGTACCTGCTACGAGCGGGAAAACAATCTGACACAGCTCCGAGCGCACGCATTCGTCTAAAGTAGTAGATAAGCTCTGGATCGGACAAAAGGGAAGAGATACGGAAGCCAAACGTATGACTGTTGTGTAGAGCAGGGGAAAACATCTCGCCGCACGGAAGTCACAATCCAAAGAAACACACCCGACTCCGGCATAGCTGTGGATGCGGCACGGCCGAGAAGTCGCCGGCAACCGGGGCAACCGGGGCAACCGGGGCAACCGGGGCAACCGACCTGGGCTATGGCCAGGACAAAGAGACAGGAGCCCGCGGAGATACTTTCAGTCGCCCGATTCATTTCACTGCAGCTCCTAAAGCCGGTGTTTCCCCCTGTCTGCCGCCCACCGGTTTCTGGCTGCACTTCACACACACTCTGGCCTCCGGCAATGGCGAGAGCCGCTGATATGTCCTGTGTCTTCACCCTGCCAGAACATCCGCCGCCCCCGGCCGCCGTGTATCTGCTTGATCGGCGGTGTTGTCGACAGGGAAGGTCTTCAAATGTCTTGATTGTCTGGAAATGTCTTCGGATACTCTTTCTGGACTTGAGTTAAGCCGGATCTCCATCTCTGTCCATGGTGACGTCCTCCTCGCCTCTCCCAAACATAACATCTGGGAACATTTGACCCGAGGGAACACGACCTCCGTTCCGGGGAGCCGGTCCCTGCTGTCAGCGGGGGGGGAGGAGGGGTTCATCCTGGATCATCACCTCCAGACGCCTTCACCCCGTCATCCGGGTGTCACGTAGAGCCGTAGAAGCCTCCATCATCCTCGCGGTATCGCGTTGCGTCGGCAGCGTTCATCCGGCGTCTCCGTCCTGACGTCCCGCCTCTTCCCCCAGGTGTGTCTGCTGGAATGCGAAGGTCAGGTGACCTCCTCGCTCACCTTCGAGGTGTGTAAAGGTGCGTCTCCCGTCCCCGAGGGAGGAGCTCTGCCCAAGCGGTCGGCCGAGGAGGCGCGGACGACCTCGGACGGCGAGCGGCCGGAGCCCCGCCGCCTCAGCCCGGACTGGTCGGCGCCGGAGTCCTCGGAGGAGGGCCTGCAGGAGCTCCGTCTCGCAGAGGAGCCCGGGGAGGCGGAGGGAGACCACCAGCCGGAGGACGACCGGGACCAGAGCCCGGTGGCCTTAATCAAACGCTTCGGAGGCTTCCAGAGGGGGCGCCACGGCTACAGGAAGCTGATGGGCCCGCCCGGCAGACCCCTGCAGAAGCGCTACGGCGGCTTCATCGGCGTCCGCAAATCCGCCCGCAAATGGAACAGTCAGAAGCGGGTGAACCAGCTGCTGCGGCAGTACCTGGGCATGAGGAGCAGCCGCAGCGGCCGCTTCGGCGCCGGCGCCGCCGCGCGCATCTGGAGGCAGAACAGGCTGTGACGCGCTCGCCGTCGCAGGATCCGGTCCCGCGTTCCTCGGCGCCGCCGCCGCCGCCGTCAGCACCTCACGCCACTTTTTTCGAACTCGCCGTCGGCCGCATCCCCTCCCCCACGCCCCCTTTGTGTCTGAGTAACAAGGAATGTTCTGACCGTGATGTTCCTCCACGCGCCGTCCTGTGAAATAAAAGATGTCCAGCAGTGCAGTTGGATGTATGTGGTGTGTTGGTGAGCAGTGAGGTTGTCGGTTGAAAACCCCCATGGAACGCACCTTCATGCATGCCTGGTCCAATCAGCTGTAAATACAATTGGACAGTGTTTTCTGAACCCGCCGCCCCTCCATCCACTGCTCCATCAGGTCAGAGGAACCTTCTCCCGGCAGCGTCCTGCTCGCTGAGGTCACAGTGTCCTCCAGTGGTTGAGCCGGGAATCGCTTCGGATAAACTAAAACGCCGCTGACGGGAGAAACAATTGTAATCTGTAACAATTGTAATCCCGTGCGGATACTCGAGTACCTCGTCTTTCCGTCCGGTCGCGGGGAGAGATGCCCGACACGCGGTTGCTATAGCGACCCGTTTCCTGTTGTTTCCATCTAATTGGCGGCCGCTTTGGTTACCGAAGCTTCAGACGTACACGGCCCGCATGCTCTCCCCGCAACCTTCTCCCGGGCGTTCGATCGCCGTGCGAAAGACGAAGCTCCTCGTTTAGTCGAACGGACTGTCGAATTTGACGCCAAGCGTGTAGCCACGCGGCAAACGCGTCCACGCGCAGGACCCGAGGGTCGCTAACGCACCCCGGACCTTCACCTTGGTTGTCTGGCCCGCGTCCGAGACGACCAGGTGCCAAACACTCCACCGAACCGGCTCCGAGGAACCCGTAGAAGCTCGGAGCGGGGGCTTCACCAGGCCTCCAGAGCAGACGAGAAGCTGCTCTGGGGGTCCAGCTGGGGGGGACCACCTGAAGGTGCCATGGGGGGTTCAGGGGGTTATCAAGCTGCTTTGCCTCCAGAGCTGCTCACTGACTGTGGACCCATGTTTTCAAGTGTGTGTGTGTGTGTATATATGAGATGTCTGCATGTGTGTGTGCTTGTGTTTTTCTGCCCCCCCCCCCAAGAAGATGTGACTGTGCACTGTACATTCCAGCCCTGCATCTGTAAGATGGAACCCCGTCCAGTGTTCATCAACCTGTGTATAGAAAGAAAACTACAATAAAATAGTTTGCTATTTCTGTTGTGGAAGTCCATGGAGGAGGAGGAGGAGGAGGGAAAGAACATCAGGAGGTCAAATTCTCAGTGCTTTAATTTGTGTCTGACAATATATTTCCTTTTTTTTTTTTCTTCTTTTAAATCATTTATTGCTATTAAAAACTCCGAGCGCTCGCGTCCCAAGGCCGCGGGTGGAAACAGCGGCCGCTAGCGGAGGAGGAGGAGGAGGAGGAGGAGGAGGAGGAGGATTACACGTCTGGTGGAGGGAACTCGACCAGATGTAGCTTATTCTCGTGAACGAATCCCAACAAAGTGCCGAAACAAAAGAAATAGAAACCGTGGAAATAAAAAGGAGGAAGTTTTCCGCCGAATACAGAGGCTCAACGAGACGATAAAAAAAAGGTACAAAAGAATTGTACGAAGCAAAAAGCACACCATATCATGAACATCAGAAACCACCGAGGACCACGGGGGGGGGGGGGGACCTTTGGATGAAAACACACTCAAGCCCACTTCCAAACATCTAGATCTTCTGCAGAGGACACGCCAAGCCCTGACGGGCACGGAGGAACTGACCCAGTGTCTCTGAAGCAGCAGGAGACCGACTGCGATCCTTCAAGGTCCACCTGAGCTTATGGTCATCCCCAGGACGTGGAGACACCTCCACCTGACATGAACTTGTGGATGGTTTGGACATGGACAGAGGAGGAGGGCTGGAGAAGATCTGGGAAGAAGGATGCTGAAATGGAGCTGCCAGGCAGCGGGGTTTATGGATGGAGGGGAAGACGACAGGAAGTTGGCTGGTGTGAGAGGAGAGGCTGAGATGGAGCCCCCTGAAGGGATTAGCCCAAAGGAGAAGAACAAAAGCGAGATGTTCTCCAGACCATTAGCACATGGAAGTCATAACGTCGGTCCGGATGGATCTCCGCTACGTTCTCAGTCCGGTTTGATGGTAAACACACCTTCGGGCTCGAAGGTAAACGTGGGCGCTAGATGTTTGGAAGTGAGGCCGCTCGCTCGGCGGGAGAGTCCGGAGGGCTCTGAGAAGATACCGTGGTCAGAGGGGACCTCGGAAGCACGCCGAGGAGCTGCGTTCCTCCGGGAAACAAAGAAAGCGGGTAGAAAAAGGAGAAGGTCGGGGAGGCTCTCCGGAAACAGTCTCTCGTCCTTCCTAGTCGGGGAATCGCTGGCAGGCCTTCTTCCAGCGGCACGCCGTGCACCACTGGTCCTTGCGCTCCACGCCGTACACCTTCCGGCACTTCTTGGCCTCGCCACGACCCTTCCTGCGGGACAGGAGACACACACTCTGCTCAGGTCTCTTTCTTCTCATCCACACGTCTGGACCATGTAGGGTCTCCATGGACCTCCTGCCTGTGTTTGGACTGGGGGAGGAACCCGGGGAACCCTGAGGAACCCCATGGGAGAACATGGAGGAGGAGGAGGAGGAGGAGCCAACCCCGGCTCCACCTCTTCTAGGTCAGTTTATCTAGAAAGCGCCGGGTGTCCTCGGGAGTGGGGAGGACGGAGAAGATCAGGGACGAGGCCCTCAAAGGGACAGTTAGATGTTCTCTCGGATGTGCCGAAGGTCTCGCCGTGATGGACGCGAAACCAGGAGATGGGCCTCACCTGAAGGAGCAGTGGGAGCGAGAGGGCGAGGCGCTGAGGGTCTGGAGCCGGTTCTGCTGCAGCCACTGTTCTCCGACGCTGACGGAGCGGCAGCGAGGTTTCTCCATCTGAAGGAACACAGCAGACCGCCGATAAACCGAACGTCCGGAGACACCGAGCAGACCCCAGAGGTCTCGTCCAGAAGATCCCTCCGAACGGCTTTCGGGTTCTGCCGACGTTCGGGTGAAGAAGATGCCGCCGAGACCCACCGGAGTGTTGCTGTGCCCGGGGGGGTTCAGGCCCTGGCAGCTGGGGCTCCTGGAGGCCACGGGGAGCTGGACGGGGCCGCAGGCCTGCGGGAGAAGCACAGGAGATACAACACCGTCAGATGCTCCCGGCACCCACGGGGGACACGTCTTCTCCGACCTTTCGCTTGGTGAACCCTTCCCTGAACCTCCTGGGTCTCCATGTGAGGGGAGGACATCCAATCTTCTCCTAAACCTATGATGTTCTTCAGCGTCTCACACACACATACACACACACACACACACACAAAGCTCCTGGTGTTTAAGAAGAACACGTGGAACCATGTTCTCCCTGAATTTGAGAATTGGAGATCAGTTTAGGTCCGGATCTCAACGTGTTTAAACCACAACGTGGCTGAAGATACAAGCTCCTGCAGTTTGAAGGCCTCTGAGATCATCTGTGTCCATGGAGAGCTCTCCACTGGAGGTCACCTCAGGAACATGCTGCTCTGAGATGCATCGAGAAATAAATACTCTCATTGGCAGGCGTCGCGGTAGATGTTCTGGAGATAAAGTCATGCTGAGATGGTTTGGACATGGACAGAGGAGGGATGGAGAAGATCTGGGGGTAGAAGGATGCCGAGGTTGGAAGGAGGTCTACAGGAAGACCAGAAGACGTTTATGGAACGACGCAAAGTTAATTGGTGTGAAAGGAGAAGGTTAGAGACAGGTGACTGGCTGAGGGTTAGACGGAGGCGGGTCATTGGCTGAAAGTTAGATGGAAGAAGGTGATTGGCCGAGGGTCGGACGGATGTAGGCGATTGGATGAAAGTTAGATTAAGGGGGTGATTGGGTGAGGGTTAGATGGAGGCAGTTCATTGGGTAAAAGTTAGAAGGAGGCAGGTGATTGGCTGAAGGTTAGATGGAAGGAGGTGATTGGCTGAGGGTTAGATGGAGGCAGGTGATCGGCTGATGGTTCCACAGTCCATCTGTGAGGTCAGATAGACACTCAAGAGGTTCAACCCTGAAGGCCCAGGTGAGGAAACACCTGTCCTCCACCCCCACCTGGTAGAGGTGCTCGGAGTGGATCTGCCAGAAGCTGCTGGGGGCGGAGCGGCTGAGCGGGCCGGGTCTGCCGGGGCCCGGCCCGGGGCCCGAGTTGGAGCGGGGCCTGTGGGCGGGCGGGATCTGGAGCCCGGAGCCCGGGGGGGAAGCACAGGAGGCCCAGCTGAGGAGCGGGGCCGGACACGGCTCCGCGGTCTCACAGGAGATCCTGGTGTAGTAGAAGTCCTCCTCACGCTGGGACTGGTCAAACACACTCCTGAATTTGTGTGGATGGAGACACACACACACACACACACACACACACACACACACACACACACACACACACACATACACACACAAACACACGGACGCTTATAAGAGGAGACGATCCAAAAAGCGAAGATATAACCAAACGCCGAAGGACAAAATTCAGCCTGGACTTCGGCAGTCTCGAGAAGATCACGCACACTCCTCCTGACCTCTGCTGGAGGTTCCTTCGCATGGGAGATGTTCATTTAAATGTTTGAATGCAGCTGCTCGTGTGAATTCTAGGTCAGAAGGTCAGAAGACAGGAAGTGCCAGCTCACCCCAGGTGCAGGACACGGATGTGCCTCTTCATCCCGACCGAAGACGTGAGCACCTTCCCACAGCTGGGCCACAGACACCGGTACAAGCCTTTGACGGAGCTCTGCGGACACAGAGCACAGAGGAGGGTCACCTAAAAGCTCAGCCGGGGTGCGGAAATGAGAAGGTACATTCAGCCAGGAGACACTCGTGCGGGGCGGCGACATCGTCCTCGACTTAACAGTCGAAACATCTCCGAGGAACCACCCGCAGACACCCGGCAAATCATCTGACAGAGCAGACAGAACCTTCTGCAGGTCCGAGAACCTTCTCGGGAACCGGGACGTTTCTCGGTGCATCAGGTGCACATTCGACCTCAGCTGCTTGAAGTATCTGGGCTCCTACTCCGAGGCAGAGCCTTGTCGCCGTTCCAGAGGAACTCAGACTTGGTGAATGGTGGAGCTCATGAGCAGATACTTCCTGTGGAGCACCATCTTCAAAACCTATCCTGATCGCTGATTAGATGTTCTCTTGGACAAAATGGACAGAAGCGGCAAGGAATAGAGCGACGAATCCGTCCAAGCTCTTGTTGCCTGCTACCATACCGAGGTCCCGCATTGACCAACTAGAAGGTTCCCCTGGAGGAGGCTACTTCCCGGAGCTGGACACATGCTAGAAGCGCTCCGTCCAAAAGTGGCTTAAACGACCAGCCAATCACCGGGGCTGAGTCCCCAACATCCCCCAACCGGATGGGTTTCCTGCGATTAACCCCTGAAGATGTTCAAGCAGCATATAGAACCAAGAATAATATGAGGGTCATGGTGATGGACACGATCACGGAGAGGTTAGAGGAAGACGGGGTAAGATCCTACACCTTTGGCCTTTTAGCATGGAGCTCTTCTCCCAGCTCCAGTTCCATGTTCAAGCCTTCATCCGGGCTGCCGTCCATCTCAGGGACGGACGGCGAGGGGGCGGGACTCACGTTGCCGTGGTCCCAGCTCCAGTAGCCGCTGCTGCCGCTGTCGGAGAGCTCACCGCCGCCGCATTCCATGTCGGCGCAGGAAGACGAACCTGCGGAGGAGGACAGATGGCTCTTAGAGACCGACCCACGTCTCCGTTCCGCTACTTGCTTTAGCACCACCAAGGCTAATCTACGGAGTTGTCGGCACACCTCCGTCACAAATATTAGGACAACATCAGCGAGCGGGGTTTCAGTTTCTGTCGCGGTATCACTATTCACTTCATCTTAAGCCCTTTAGAAACTGGATCTCTGCTGACGGAGGTCTACGTCACCAGGAGATGCGGCCAATGTATGATCTTGAAAATGCACTTGGAGGTGAGTGCATATTGGATGTGACGTCAGCTGACTGCAGACCTAGTAAGGTGTCAGTGAGCTGGGAGCTCTGGACCACGGGGTTGCAGGACAGGCTGGTCAGGACCATGGCGGCCATGATCTCGTCCATCTCCACCGACTCCGGGCTTCGGAAGCTGGAAGACATTGACCACAAAGGAAACCAGAAATGTTGACACCAAAGTTAAACGACAACGTCCGGATGGCGCGAGGACAATTTGTCCCTCTCGCTCTGAAGTCTGTCTACTTCCTGCTGGTTCATCTGAGAATCCGCGGGACGGTTCCCCCTGCTGAGTCTCCTCTCCTTCAGAGAGGCTTCTGAAACCCTTTCCTGAGTCGCACTCGGTTTAACGTACAACACACCGTCATCAGCGAAACGTGTGATTTGACCACCGCGGATGAACCCTGAGCAGCAGGCGGCGGCTGAGCTTGGCTCGGGGAGCAGCGAGGGCTTCGCCGTCTTGCTCGACTGCACTTGGGCAGGCGAGGAGGAGCAGCTCTGGAATCATACCAGGTCGTCGGGTTCCACGCTGCCCCTCGCTGGTCTCTCTCGTCCCCGGTGCTGCTTTCGTTCCCGCACCTTGGCGGTAAATCGGCGCTCCTCTCAGGTCCTGACAGCTCTGCGGTCAAGTTCTCCAACCCTCTCGGGTTTCTTTCCGGGTCCGCTTCTCTTCACCGTTGCCCCCCGACTCACTCACCTGTAGGGGATCTCTCCAGGCACCGAGGCGTTGTGGTTGACGAAAGGCGCCGGGAGGTTGATCAGGCCCCTCCTGGACGCACCTTGGGCCGGCGTCTGGTTCTTCTGATCGGCGGTCTCCACAAACAGCCTCCCAGCCTGGACCAGGACCGGGTTGTAGACCTGAGTCGTGAAAGACGACACCCAGAGAGGAACCGGGTTTATCCCAAGCAGAAGGATCAACAGGAAGTTGGCTCCCTGAAGGGAGCAGCCCAGAAGTTCAGAAGATACATCTGAAATTTTTCGAGCATTTAATGCAGTGTTTCCCAACCACTGTGCCGCGGCACATTAGTGTGCCGTGAGAGATCATCGGGTGTGCCGTGGAAAAATGCCCACTTTCACCTAATTGGTCCGAAAATCAGTTATCCAACGCAAATAATGTGTCTTCCTATGTCTATGTGGGCAGCGTGCAGTGACAGGCGGAACAATTAAATGCTCTTCCACTCAATGGCAACAGGTAGTGAATGAACCTGTGTATCTGTGTATCAGATTGATTAGTGACGCTACATTTTTAAAAATAAAAAGTACTTGTATCTGCGTAAACAAACAGGCAGCGTTGTTGAAAACTACCGAGACGAGTGAGAAAGCAGTAAAAGCTTGCTATAAAGTTGCTGAACTCGTCTCTAAATCCAAACAGCCACACACCGTAGCAAAGCATGAATACTACCTGCCGGGAAAATCATTGTAGAATAAATGCTCGGTTCTGGCGTTGATAAAGAAATTGCCAGTTCTCTCAAATAATACCATTTCTAGACATATTGATGACATGTCTTCAGACATTGAAAAAAGTGTTCTGGAAAAGTTGCACATCGGTGGGAAATTTGCATTGCAACTTGATGAATCTACAGATATTAGATATATTAGATTTTACACAAGTAAATTGGGACTACGGTGTCATTCTAATTTGTTAAAAAATGTTTTTGACATATCTATTTGGTGGTGTGCCGTGGCTCAAAAAAGGTTGGGAAACACTGATTTAATTGGACGCTGCTTGTTGCTGACATTGTCCTCGAAAGGAACCGAATGATTTTTCAAGTAAAATAAGTCTTTCCGCCGTAAAACGGACATCTGGTTCCGAGTTTGACATTCGATCACATCTATATCGCAAACATCTGTTTCCATCGAACATCTTTCAAACTCCGGCGTTACTTCATATCACCCCAAAGCAGACTCCACGCATATGTTCATGAAGACCCCGATCATCTGTCAGTCTGTCAGCTCACCAGGGCCTGGCTGTTGTGCATGGTGGTGACGCAGGCCTGCAGTCCTGAGGGGAAGCCGCCACCCGCCGCCGCCGCCGCCGTCACCCCGGGCCCTGCTTGACTTCCGTTCTCTGGTCCCATAGCTGCCATGGAGCTACTGCACAGTGAGGGACGCGGCGTCTGCGTTGCCTGCAGGAGAGCAGAAGTTCCAGGTTTTAGACACCAGCTGTGGTGCTGTGTGGTCTGCAGCGGTCACAGCAACACACACACACACACACACACACACACACACACACACACACACACACACACACACACACACACACACACACACACACAGGATTCTGTCTAGATGAGAGTGTTTGGTCTGCCTGGACATTGAATTTAGTTGAAAACAGATATTACGATAAAAACGGTGAATATATGAGAAGAAGAAACTCCTCCTATAAGATGAACCAAGAATTCAAACAGAATCGTGACCAGGAGTTTGACCTTTATACCCCACAGAGGTGTTCTGGGAAGGTCCCCTGAGCTTTCCCGTTGTACCCCGAACCCCCCGGCCCCACGCCGGCCCAGGAGCCAGAAATTCTTGTTCCTCGGGACCTGCGGCCCAGTATTTCCCCCCCGCTGTGTGTCTGGACTACGCCCACGGATCTTTGTCCATCTGCCGATCCTGCCCCGACCCCAGAACACCTGAACCTGACCCTCTCGTGGAGCCCCGGATCTGGATCCAGCACCTGGAGGGAGGGGAGCAGAGGAAGACCTCCGCAAAAAGCTGCTAAAATCTCGTGAATTATCTTGAAAACCCAGTGGGTGGGTTTCTCACAGCAGAGCCAACCTCACCTTAAGGAGGAGAACGTGACATCAGAACTTCTGACCTTCTGTGCCTTCCACCGCTGGCACTTTGAAATAACAAGGGTTCGAGTTTTAAGTCTAACAGTCTGACCGGACCGGTGAGCCCCTCGGGCCCCGCGTCTCGGCCAGGCCCTCCCCACGGCCCCGCTCCACCTCCGGGGGGGGGTTCGGAGGTATTGCTGGCATCCGGGGTGACACGGATGCGGACCTGATCTGGCGTCCGGTGCATCCTCTGTGGTCCCAACACCCACTGGAGGGAAATGGGGACAGCGGTGTGTTCAATGCCATCGGGAATAATCCGCGATGAGGTCATTCCTTACGGCTTCTGGCAGCGACATGACCTGTCAATCACTGGTTGGGATTAAAGGATCGTTTTAAGGCTTTATTTTACGTATAAAATGTATCTTATCGCTTTATTGTTATTTTAAAGGGAATATTGATGCCTTTCAGATTCTTTTACACCTCATATGTAGAACTTGGCCTCTAAGATAAATACATTCTGAGAGTCTTAGTCATACGGTAACATACATATACATTTAGAGTCTCAGAAATATAGTTTTTACCTGGGGTCTAAGTAATAGGGTTTCTCGAATTTCCGATCAGTATCATACATTATTTATCATGCATTTATCCCAGTCACATCCATACATCAACCATGATAATACGGTAGCGCCTTTAACATTGCTTGAACATTTCTATTGTTCGGTTTTGTTCTGTTTTTTTATGGTAGTGACACTTTGAGCCCCGTCCTCGCCTCGGCTGCAGACAGCACGATTAAATGTTCATTAATTCAAGTCTGGGGCTGTTTATCCAGCACGCAGGGCTGTCTGTGACACCGATATGGGATAAGAAACGAGAAAGACAGAGAACTACGCAGAAAAACAGAGTCAAATGATTAAATAAAGTGAAACAAATGTGTGAGACAAACTGAGCGCCATCTTAACGCGAGTTATTGTTGCTTTGGTTGCTCCTTCCCCCGCGGAGAATCAAATCTCCTACGCCTTTTTCGAGTCCCTGAACGCACCGTAGAGCCCGACCGTCCCCGTCAGCGGACCAATCAGGGCGCGGGCTCGCGGTAAACAAGCGGCTCGGGCTGGGCGGGCGCGGCCTCTGATTGGCTGGCGGCGGCGCGGGGGCCACACACCCCCTTCTGACAACGTGTTCCGACACGAGTTGGTCCGGGAGGCGCGGCGCGCCGAGCCGGGCCGCGTTGGGCCGCGCCGGGCCGGAACGCCGCTCCCGCACGGACACGCCAACGCGGACGTGGATCCGCGCGGATAGAGACCCCCCCTCCCTACCGTTAAAAAAAAAAAAAAAAAAAAAAGAAAAAAAATGGCGCAGGAACGGGAATGGGAACGACCCACGCAAACAGAGGCGCGTAAACAGCCGCTCACATTTCGGCGGGGATAACGTCACCCCGCCGCGGGGGGGGCGGGTATACAATATGACCGGAAATACAAATAAAGTGGAAATACAACCGTCCGAAGCGCGCGTTTGGCGTGCACGGCGACACGCACCGCCGCGCACAAAGTTGCGCATCGAGAAAAAGCGGATCCGCGGTTCCCCGCCGCCCCGGTGCGTTCGACGGCCGCACGCCGTCGCCGCCACCGGGGGCGCCCGCCTGCGAGCCCGGCGGCCCCCGGCCGGCAAAACAACCTCCCGCCGGAGAACAGCCCCTGCATCCGCGGTGAAAACCCGCGACTCACCCGCTGCTCCGGTGCTCCTCCGCCCGGTGCTCCTCCTCCGGTGCTCCTCCGCCCGGTGCTCCTCCTCCGGTGCTCCTCCGCCCGTCCCGTCGCTCGCAGCTCGGCGCCGCCGGCTCGGTGTCTGCGCCGCCGGGAGGGGGAGGGTCGCGGCAGACGCGCCTACGTGTGTGCGCTCGGCGGGCCAATGCCGGGGGTGACAGCTGGCCGGAGCGCGGAACCAGCCGCCTGACGCGCGTCCCCGCCTCCGCGTGCACGGCGATCTAGGTAAGGGGTTACCAGAGCAGCCGCACACACACACACACACACACACTAACACACATACACAAACACACACGCACACATACGCGGGCACGCTTCTGAACCTGCAGCTTCACCCACGGATGGGCTTCAGCGCCGCTCCGTGGAATCACCGCGCACACACACGCACACGCTTTTTCTACGGTTTGTCTATGGCGTGCTGTAGATCCTCTGTGCACGCTTCACTGTTTGTATTTATTTCCATTGCAGACAGCACGCGCTCACGCATGCACACGCACGCATATTTGCAGCTTTTGCTAAAAAAAATGAAGAATTGTGTTATTTTCGGTGTCAAAAGAAACAAGTGTATTTCATTTCCTCCTCTTGTCACAGCACACAATACTTAATTGTTTTGATGATAATGATGATGATCATTATTATTATTATTATTAGCATTTAGTTTTATTCATCAAACTCCAGATGTGGAAAGATGAACAGCACACGTGTGATCAACAATAAGAAACATCACATGCTGCAAAAAAATTGTTTTCAGATGTTTTTCAACATCAGCAGGAAGTGATGTGGGTTTCCTCCATGTTCTCCCCGTGTCTGCGTGGGGTTCATCAGTGTTCTCCAGGTTCCTCCTGCAGTCCAAACACATGCAGGAGCTTCATGGAAACCCTGCCTGGTCCAGACCTGAATGAGAGGGTGAAAGGTTGCATTTTTCTATACGAGGCCCTGTGATTGGTCCAGGGTGAACCCCACCTCTCGGCCAATCCCAGCAGGGATAGGCTCCAGGAAGCAGCGAGTGAGTGAGTGAATATTTTGGGATCATGTATGACCTACAGGATGCTCTGCGGCTGCAGGAGCGCGACGATACTGAAATGATTCTTGATGAAGGGGAAATAATGATTATAAAATGGAAAACCATGAACTGAGAAAAAAATCTTTTTTCCCCTTCAGATTAATGATTGTGCTGGATTGAAGTCAACATCTAATCCCATCAGCGTGTGCAAAAGTTGCATGTAGCTTATCTGGAGCCAACGTCTCAGCACATATCTGCCCACATATGAAATATATGTGTGTGTGTGTGTGTGTGTGTGTGTGTGTGTGTGTGTGTGTGTGTGTGTGTCGGAGCAGATTAGTGTCGGCGGTCTGCACTCTGCTGCCAGACGTCCCGTCAGCAGGGATTTCAGGGTCTGATCAGTGCCCGGGCTGAGCGGGAGACAATCCCGGCCTCTGATTCCTGTCCAGACGACAGGCCTCCTCCGGCCGCGTTGCCGGTGGAGACGGGATGTGAGCGGAGCTCGGGGGGCGTCGCGGCAACTGGGCCAACATCCCAGTGATATCCTATGTTTGAGTCTCAAACGGGGGGCTTTCCAAGTTGTCTAACCATTACGTCATCGGGGTTCAATCGTTGGACACATCTGCTCTGACACGGTTTAATCTCTACTTTCGAATGTTCCCAGCCAAGGAAATGATGCTACCAAGACCTCATCGCCTCCTTTGGAAAAAAAGACCCTCCGACATCTCTCCTGTCCGATGTCCGCTGATATGGATGGATAAATCAGTCTTCTCTCTGAATTGTCCATGCAATCATCCTGAGCTCGGCTCTTGACCTGTAAATATTATATCTAGAAATATATATGTTTGTGTGTATGTATAAATATAAATATATCTTCTTCTCCTTTCAGCTTTTCCCCTTCAGGGGTCTCCACAGCGAAACAACCTTCTCCATCTAACCCTATTCTCTGTATCCTCCTCTATCACACAAACTAACTTCATATCCTCTCTACTCCTCGCTACTTCCAAAATCTTAGGGGTGGCGTCGCCATGGATTTGTGAGCATGAACAAGTAAATGTGCGGGTGTTGGGAGGGTCATAGATGTGGAGACCAGCTCTCTGGCCCAGGTGAGGGGTCCGTGACTCACGGCAGCCATTTTGGATCCGAGGTTCCCTCCCGGAGCTCCTCCTAGCCTGTTGCAGTCTGGCTAACCCAGGAGGCGAGGACTCCCTGCTCCCTGGGATTTGTCACGGACCCGTCGGCGGGAGGCCGCCGTTGTCGCGGAGACACAGCCCGCCTCCGGCGTCGCAGGAATGGTGCCCCGCCCTGCTCCGACCGCACCCCCGGAGCTGCCGCTCCCATGCCATCCGTCAGGAACCGGCCCGGACAGCCTCACGTAGCCCCGCCCCCGCCACGGGGCGCTGGCAAGTCCCGGTCCATCGATGGCTCCTCCTGGGCGCTGCTGCCTGCCAGAAGGTTCCTCAGACTTCGGTGACGGCTGGACCTTGCAGGTCCTTTCCTGCAGTGCCTTCAGGGTTCCAGAACAACACCATGTTTCATAACCAGGCCTGCGCTGCAGAAAATGCAGTCCGCTTTAGGATAGCTTTTGCATTAGCATTAGGGTTTGGTGTTAGCGTTTGGGTTAGTTTTTTGAGTTAGTGTTAGGGTCAGGGATAGTGGTCACTAACTCTGGGTTAACACTAACCCAAAGTTAGCGTTGAGGTTAAGGTTAGGGTTAGCCTTAGGGTTCGTGATAGAGTTAGGGTTCGCGTTATGGTTAGCATCAAGGTTAGGGTTAGCGTTAGGGTTTACGTTAAAGTTAAGGTTAGGGTTAGCATCAGGGTTAAGGTTAGGGTTAACGTTATGGTTAGCGTTAGCCTTATGGTAAGCGTTAGGCAGGGTGTTGGGGTCAGGGTTAATGTCACGATTAGCATTGGGGTTAGTGTTCGGGTTAGGGTTAGCATTAGGGTTAAGGTTAGTGTGAGGGTAACACTATGGTTAGCATTTGGATTAGGGTTAAGGTTAGTGTTAGCCTTGTGGTCAGTGTTAGGGTTAACGTTATTTTAGCATTAGGATTAGTGTTGGGGTTAGGGTTAATGTTATAGTTAGCATTCCTTTGCTGTAACTAATGGCACACTGCTTGCAAGCCTTCCTCCTGGAGCTGCTCCCGACAGCTGATTTTTCCAATGGTTTATCATTCTGGCGACCTTTCCCTCTGAGCCAATCACAACGCAGCAGTGACGGACGGACTGACCGCCACCTGTGTTTTTTTTTTTTCCACAGTTGAAACAGAAACAGGAAGTGCTGTGGAACTGCCAGCCAATCACATTGGGTCTCACTGGCTCCTGGGCAATGATGAACCCTGGGTTTACGCGCTGATGGTTGACCGGGTGAATGCGATGAAGAAAATGGGAGGACGGTAATATTGAGAACTAAGATTCTGAGGCTTTTATTGACTGAACACACAGATTTGCGTGGGCCTGGGGATCCGCGCTGAACACGTCAGGAGAACCGCCGCTGTGACATGGTCTTCACGCTTTAGTACAGGAAAAACCATCCATCTGCTTGACCCTCAGATGTTGGCGTGCGGCATCCCGATCGGGAGGGACCATCGCGATCAGTCGCCGTAACTCTGATGGCTCCGGGACAGCCTGAGGTGCTCATTTTCTGAACGGAGCCGTGTAGAAGTAGACATGATGGCGAGGAAAAGCCAGGAGACAGCACCACAACAGCAGAAGATATACTTAAAAAAAGGAGTAGATTGACGGGCCTTGTTTCTGTTGGGCGACATGGATAATCGTGTGTTCTCCATAAACCGGCGTGACAACCGGAAATGTATTTGTACAACATTTTTGCAAAGAGACGACCGGGCGGCCGGTCGTAGAGAGGCTTAAGGATTCTGTAATTCGGTGACGAGAACAGAGAGCGAGACCCTTCCCGCCGGCGTGGCTCTTCTCCGCTCCCGGGACCACGTCACGTGTCGAGGTGTGGACGGAGCTTCTTGCGGGCGGCTCAGTTGGCGGCGGGGATCTGTCTGTCCAGCGTGCTGCGAGGCATGCTCCTGTGGTCCCTCCACTCCATGTAGCCTGAACCTGCGCGTTCACACACAACAGACGTGTCGCGCACCGAGGGGCGTCTCGCTCCAAAATGGGATTTCGGCGGCGGAGAACTCACCGTCCCTCCCGCCGACTCCGGCCCCGGCGTCAACCTGTCGTGAAGAGACAAAAGATATGGTATGCTCATTCGGGGTGTACGGTCACTGAGGCGTCACGCAGTTTCAGCGTCGACCAAACGCGAAGTATTATCAGATATTTGAAATTCGGAGCGGCGGTTAACACTTCGACCTCACAGCAACCAGGTTCTTGGTTGGATTCCCACAAGGGGCCTTCCTGCGTGGAGTGATCTCCATGTTCTCCCTGTGTCTACGTGGGGTTCTTCAGGGTTCTCTGGGTTCCTCCCACAGTCCAAGCTCATGGAGGAACTTCATGTACATTCTTGTGTCTTTTTATATGAGGTGTGAGTGGATGATTGAATGGTTGTGTGTCTCTATGTGAGGCCCTGTGATGGATCCGAGATGAACCCCGCCTCTCGTCCAATCATAGCCGGGACAGGCTATGATTGGCTCCAGCCCCCCAGCCCTGAGTGCAGGGCGAGCCATGAAGATGATGATGAAATGAGTGAGTGATGTAGGGAGGATCCTTGTGTTGGTTTGAAAAGAGGTACCGGGCACATAGCTAGCGTTAGCAGTAGTAGCCAGCATGCTAGTCGGTCACAGCAGGATTTTAGCACGTTGCACGCAGGCAGTTGGAGTCCTGCAGGTACTCAGCTCGCAGGGAAAGCAGGTAGAACGCACAATGGCCTTTTAAATCCAGAATAAACCCAATTCTGTGCCCAGCCACCGCCACAACACACAACGGATGCTAGCCCAGCCTGGAAACCTCACAAAGTTTAAAAAGTTAGACAGTCCCTGGAGACTCCACACCTGGACTTCATCGGCCAATCGGATCTGAATCGCTGCTTCAGACATTCTCTCAGCAACTGCTTGGATTATCGAGGCCGGACACACACACACACACACACACACACACACACACATACACACACCTACCACCGGCATCCTACCTGGAACAGGGAAGCCTGCAGAGCATTACTGAGTATGGCAACCAAATTCGTCGCATACTTGTAATGTTGGAGGCATTCTTTGGTGTGTGTGTGTGTGTGTGTGTGTGTGTCTGTCAGTGTTTGACATTCAAAGGTGACTTTAGTTGACACAAACAGAATGGCGTCCAGTAGAACAGCAGAGACATTGTGTAAACCGGCTCCCGGGCTGGTAAGCTGCTGTTACCGAGGCAACGCTAGCTGTAGCCAGGTGAGCCTACGTTCGACATGACCTTCGGACGGACTGCTAGCTCGCCAACAGGAGAACCGGGAATAAAATGGTTTCAATCGCTTCAACAACGTCATTTTCTGCTTTAATCCTCAGATTTCCTGCCTCCTGGCTTACTTCCTGTCTTATTTTGGTGATCGAGCTGTAGAAGGATGCTGAGGGTGGAGCGGCCAGGCAGGAAGTCTGGAGGAAGACCGGGAAAGAGCTTTATGGATGGAGGCGAGGAGGACAGGAGGTTTGCTGGCGTGAGAGGAGAGGGTTAGATGGCGGCAGATGATCGGCTGTGGTGACCTCCGAAGGGAGCAGCCCAAAGCAGGAGAAGATGGACTTAAAGCAGGATTCTCCTGATTCTCCTCATGACCGACCTTAGTTGAGGAGCGGTGACATTGATTTGATTCTGATATGTGATGCTAAAGTCACAAGTAGATGTTTGTCATGTTATGTCAGCGTGAAGTGACTGAAGGCGTCCCCTCCGCCAGGTTTTAAGACGGAGCTAAACCTGGGAGGACAGGCCGGACCAGAGTCCGTTGTTATTATCGAACGTGGAAATGCCGACGTTCAGACTGGTTCAAAACAAGGAGGTGGTTTTGGACCGGCAAGCCTTCCCTTGCTTAGTGCCTCTGAAAGAAGAAGGTCCGATTCTTTAAACAAGTCTGTTTTGAACCACTAGCTCCCCTCGATTTACTCCTAAACAGCTGTCCGAATCAGAGTTGACATTCTTGGTTTGCAGTTCGAAGCTAATATTCATGATTTTCAACATCACTCGTTACTCGTTCGCTGACGATACGCCGATGTGCTTGGGTGAGGAGCGGCGGGGGGTTCCTACCGTCGTCCCGTCGTTCATGTCGTACGTGTTCCCCGGGTTCCTGGGGACCAAAACACAAAAGGTTGGCATTCGACCTCCGAGAGTTCGCGGACGATGAGGTGACTAACGTCTTTCACCTGGAATGTCTCGCGATCCAGAGATAGATGTGTGCATACAGTATATTTGGATGAAACGTTTGGCGTCCAGATCAAGTTTCTGCCGAAACCTTGAGCTCCTGGATAAACCCGAGCAGATCTCTGGCAGCAACCAGAGGAAGATGATGTCCTCTGGTTGCCAGAGATCAGTGTGTCACTGGTATGCTTTGCGGTGACAGAAGGCCCGCAGGCGGCAGCGGCGGCAGCGGCTGCAGCAGCATACCAGCGAACACCTCCGGCTCCAGAAGATAAACTAGCATTGATTGGGGTGAGAATTCCTGTGGCCGTCGGGCCCTTTGAAGCGGGCGACGCCCTCCTCCCAAAACCGCCGGTCCAGTCCTACGAGTCTGGTGCGTACCGCGGGAGGTGATCGATATCAGCCCGAACATCCGGGGTCAGAAGGTTCTCACCTGCGACACTGAGCACAGAGGGCCAGGAGGGTCACGGCCAGGACCATGAAGATCACCAGCGACGCCGCGCCTACCTCGGGGGACGACGCCCAAACCGCCAAGTCCGCAGCCGAAACTGGAGCCATCCGGAAATCGTGTTCTGCACAGAGAAGCCCAAACTCCATCAGCCGACGCTCCAGGGGTTCGCCGCTCCACACACACCCTGCAGAACCTTTACCCCCACCACCTTCAGGAGAAGGTAAGCGAACGGAGCCCCGAGCTGGGTTGTGAGTGCGGGTTTCCCTCGTTCCACTCACAGAACCAGGACCCGCCCAGGGAAAGCCGGTCGGCCGGCTGACGGACCCAAAGGAGGCTCAAGTTCACGTGAAATCTTCTTCTCCGACGGACGGAATCACCGAAAAGCATTGCGTTTAAACTCCGAGAAGCTTTCCGATGTTTCATCCGGAGCTTAGAAGGGACGCATCTTCGGGCGGCGGGAACGAGGAGAGTCCGATGCGAGTTTGGCTGAAAGCGGTCTCTGGCTGTGCTACTTTATGGTAAGCAGGAGACCTACCTGGGAGCTGCTGGAGGTCTGGGAGCTGTGTGTCAACCTGAGGCTGGAGAGCTGACTGCTCCTCCTCTGAGTGTGTGACAGCACAGCGCTGGCTCTGGGAGGATCCTCCTTACCAGAGCACAGCTAGGAACAACCCATTGTGTGTGTGTGTGTGTGTGTGTGTGTGTGAGTGTGCATGATTGTGTGCGTGTTCATGCTGCTTTGAGAGAACGTTTGGTATGCATTTGACCGACAATCTTGAGTCTGTGCGCTTTTGTAAGATTGTGATAAACTGCCGTACAAACCTGGTGTGAATTTTTGTCATGCGCAAAGACACACACACACGCGCACAAATAAGCATATGAACACACACACAAATGTAGACACAAGCACACACAAACAATACTTAACACACACACACAGACTTCTCACAGACACGACAACCATGTGGAGGTTCCTGTTCTGGAGGAAACAGTGCAAAAGAAACATCCATAATGACTCTGCTGCCATGAATGTGGCAGATCCACGGGATGTGTGATCCAGCTGTCATCCAGCTGAGATCGATCGGGGATCGGTCAGGGATCAGCCCAGTTTGATGTCCTCTCTGACACTTTCCCATGTGAAAAACCTCAAGATTCCTCTGAGGGACCGTCGGAGGTCTGAGAACTGTGTCCATCCAGGCTCTCCTCTAAAACACCTCCCACTTGTGGGGCAGAGCCACAGACAACAATGACGGTCACACCTTCAGTTTCTGTCTTCAGAACTCTATCTTCTCATCTCCACAACTTTCCTAACCATCTTCTCCTTCAAGATAACTCCTGCTCCGAGTCTCCGAGGCTCCCTGTGGTCCTGGACTCTTCTCTCTCAGCTGATGGACATGCATATAGTTGACAACTCCAGGAGAACCCTGGCCTGTTGTTTATGAATGATCAAATTTGATTGAGTCTATTGAATGTGGGTAAAACACACACACACACACACTTGGCCTGCGGTCCGGCTGACGCTTCCCGTCAACCGCGGCCTCCAGCCTGGAGAAAAAGGGCAGCGCGGTGGAACCGGAGGAACGGGTTGTGAGGGCGGCACCGCGCGTGAAGCACGCCGCTTCTCCAGATCTGGTCATTCTTCTGAAAGTCCTGTTTTCTTGCAAACACTCCCAAAGTGCTGCTGACGAGCAGCCGCTGGGAGACGCCCAGCAGACACACTCGGGGTGAGTCACCGCCGCGGAAGCAGGTGCGGACCGGAGGAGGCCCGTGGTGACCCGGTAGATGTTCTTCCACGGTTTGAACACTTGCAGGAATCTAATCTTCCTGCTACGGCTATGCTTCGACGATGGGATGTTTCCTGTTGAGTTTCTGCTTGCAGTTCTCCAGCGGTTGCAAAACGTCATGGGACATTTCTTTGTTTCATTGCATATTTTTGTTTTCCCTCTGTCGCCCGTTTGTTATTGTACCGCAGGGGGCGGAGCCTATCCCAGCAAGATCAGGGGCACCCAACCATTCACCCTGTCATCCACAAATGTGGACCATGCAGGGTCTCCACGAACCTCCCGCATGTGTTTTGAGAATCTCGAGGACCCCACACAGAACATGGAGACTCCAACCAGGAAGCCCTCTAGCTATGAGGGCCGTCTGAGAGGAGGGACGTCTTCAAGGAGAGTGTGCCATCATAAGATCTGACAAATAGGTAGTCGTCGCACACTCCCGTTTGCTCGGCAGCTGCTTGTCCACCCGTCTCGTTGTGAGCAGTGCCGTGAAGGTGCAGCAGAGGACGAGGGCGGGGAGGAGCAGAGCGGCGCAACCCGGCTGCTTCCACCAAACACCTCCTGCACGGGGCGTGAACAGGCCGGGAACAGGCGGAAGATCCTGGGTAGAAGCGCTTGGGGACGGGGCAGGAGAAGAAGATGCGGAGGGCGTGGAAGGGCAGCGAGGGCTGGTACCGGGGCTGATGTCCAGCACGTGCGCCCCGGAGGTCGGGGTCAGCTGGCGGGTGGGAACGGACGCCGATACCGGGACTGGGCGAAACTGCAGCCGGTGCAGGAGAGCTAAGCGAAGAACGCCGCACTTGGCGAGAACGCCGCGCCACCTGGCGGAGGAGGTGGCCGCCGCGCACATGTCGTCCGTGAAGAACAGGAAGTAGTGGACGCGCTCGGCGGCGGGACGGAACCGGGAGACAGGCCTGGAGAGGAGAGAGGAGGAGGTATACTCACACGCTATATACCGTATGTACTGCTTATGTGCTGCATCTCGTATATTTGTACTCACATCCACCCAAATATTATTGGATTTACAGATTCCAAAATGATATTTTTATTGTTTCCCCTGCATATTCATATTGGAGGTTTCATTGTACTTTGGAATTTAAAAGCATTTTCCCCCATGTAGATTTGAGGTAAAAATATGCTGTATATGAGTCTCCATTCATGTTTTCGGCCAGACCGGACAATTCCGACGCCCGTTGCGTGTTCTGCGTCTGAACATCAGCAAACATGTCACGGGACATCGGGGATGCATTTTCTTCAAGGCTTCTGACGGGAACCTTCAGAGGCTGTGGAGCAGGGAAGGAGCCCACACTCGGTGGAAACAGCGAGCCTTATGTCAATGCTTGTTTCTTCAGGAATTCTTCAGCATTCATTGACATTTATTCCCCTTTTCCTGGAGACTGATTGAAATCTAAACGCTATTTCTTGAACAGCTCGATATTGTTACTCTCCAACTCCTTCGTTCTTGCCGGACATCTTCTCTGATGTTCCTTTACGGTTGAATTCAACCAGAATGGTTTTTTTTTTTTGTGGAACTAGTCGGTGAACAGAAAGGCAGGAAAAAGAGAAATCATTTTAGTTGTGACAGTTTAATCTTCTGTTGCCTGACTTGCCGATGTGACCCCGGAAGCTGAAATTCAATTCAGAAACGACAACAACTCAGAGGACCTTTAAGATAAGATAAGGTAATATTTTATTGGTCCACATAAGGAAATTGGGATGTGGCAGCGGCACAGGGCAGAGGACAGGTAACAAAAGACATGAGACAATAAATATAAATAGACATTAAAAAGGACAGCGACGACAGCCCATCAGACAGCTTGCCATGCAGGGGGCGAGAGGGATTGTCCTCCGTCCGTTTCCAGCGAGCGGCCTACGGCTGTGCTTAGAGCAGTAAAGTGCGTGAACTCCCAGTCGATGCAAACCACAGTAACAGTGTCGATTGCGTAACTGTTTTATTTTAAAAAAGGGAAGTTCACGGTGAAAAGTGTGAAATGTTTCAACAGCTGACACTAATCATCCTGAGGCATTTTTAATCCCATGTCAACCTGTGTTGATTCAACTTTCATTTCTCATTTCTCTCAATTTCATAATGTGCATTTTCTCATACTTGAAAAGGGTATTGGCTCTACGGAACGGCATTCTATCCGACGATATTAAATCTAATTTTAATTAATTTTGCTGCATTTTTTTCGGGGTAATGTAAATGCTCATGTTTTAATGTGAACTTTCATCAACTTTATTTATATTTTCGAAATATCAATATTTTGTGTCTTCGGGTTAAGATTAATGTTTAGCAACTTGGAAATGATCTCTGTGGTTTTCTTCTTACTATTATCATTGATGTCCATCTGCTGGACATCTTCGGAACTCCATCTTTTGCATCTGTTCCTTTAAAACCCCGCTTCCATTTCCGCTCGGTTTTCGCGGGACTTCTCCGAGGGGGCGTGGCCTGTGCGGCCGCGGCCGCCGCGCCTATTGGTCAGCCCCGCGGAGCTGCGTACGTCATGGATCACGTGCCTCGCGGCGGACCAATCGGGGATGACGCTCTCCTTACGTTCGGCACGTAGTGGCGCGAAAACTCGCATATCGCTCGAGTTCGCGGAGAGACGAGTCTGAAGACCAGGAGGACACTTTTAGAGGTTTTTAGGAGAAAAATAAAGCCCTGCTGAAGATGGCGACGGACGTCGTGGATGATCGGGAGATGCGGGAAGCTCAGCGGGATTACCTGGACTTCCTGGACGACGACGTGAGTCCCACTCCGTTCCGCGGGAACCGCAACATGCGCTTCGGACAAAAGGACGGATGAGCCTGTCGGGGCCTCCTCGAAGCCCAGAAGAGGCTCTGGTGACGCCGAAGGGTCACATCCGCCGCTGGGTTTTCCAATTTTCTGTTCATCCGCTGTAGTGTGAGATGGTTTTGGGTGCAGTCGAGGTTAAATAATTTATCATTTTATTCTTTAAGCCATAAGACAATCAATCTTATAATAAGACCCCGGGTGAATATTCCTTAGGAGCTTCTAGATGAAACCACGAGTATTGTCTGAAGATGGCGGTTCAGCACTTCTTTCCCCAGAGTTTTGTCTCTCAATGCACATTAATATGCTCCACCCCGGACTGTGAGCTGAGGGCAGCTAGTCTTTGCTAAGTAACACCCGCTTTCCTGCCCCTGCAGCAAGACCAGGGCATCTACCAGACCAAGTTGCGAGACATGATCAGTGAGAATAAGAACCGGCTTATAGTCAACATCAATGATCTGCGCAGACGCAACGAGGCCCGTGCAGCCAGGTAGGACCTCGTCTCCTTCCAGGTTGTCCCGGTCTTCATCGTGTGAAGCTTTAGCGGCTTTATTCGCCGCCCTCTCCTTTCCCAAGGCTGATGAGCAACGCCTTCGAGGAGCTGCTGGCCTTCCAGCGAGCCCTGAAGGACCTGGTGTCCTCGGTGGACGCCACCTACGCCAAGCAGTACGAGGACTTCTTCATCGGCCTGGAGGGGAGCTTCGGCTCCAAACACGTCACGCCACGAACCCTGACCTCTCGCCTGCTGGGCAGCTTGGTGTGCGTGGAGGGCATCGTGACAAAATGTGAGCTTCTCCGCCTGTCACGACGGCTTCTCTGGGGTAAGAAGAAGTGCTAATCGCTGTCTTCTGCCCCCCGCAGGTTCCCTGGTTCGCCCCAAGGTGGTTCGTAGCGTCCATTACTGTCCCGCTACCAAGAAGACGATGGAGAGGAAGTACACTGACATGACCTCGCTGGATCCTTTCCCCTCCAGCGCCATCTATCCCACCAAGGTGCCTGCAAACACCTCCGTGTTCAGATGTTTCCAGGAGGTGTCAGGGTTTGACCAGCGGCAGGTTATTAACCATAGCAAAGTGGATAAAGATTCATCAGAACTGTCTTGCCAGGCAAACGTAGACTTATTCGCCTGACATGGGACAAAGTGCTTTCCATCTGATAAAAAAATAAATGTTTACAGTTCAGTCAAAGAGGAAACATGTAATAGCAAAAAGTAAAGTATTTATCTCTATATTTACATGCACAACTTTCTAATGAGGCAGGCTAACACGTACCATAAGCTGCAGTTCCTTGTGTTATGAGATGAGATGAGATGAGAACAACTTTATTAATCCCGACGGAAATTGTCGTGCCAGAGTTTCAAGTAAAAAACATAACAGTAATAGACAATAGTGGAAAGGAGGAGGAATAAGAAATATAATGAAATATAAATTGTCTTAGCTGTTAGCAGTAACTACAAATGCTACGTTATGCTAGCGGGTTCTACTACTGAGGAGTTTGAAGCGAAAACATCAACAACCTCCAGTACGCTGATGACGCTTTTGTGCTTTTTTTTCCACAAACGATCATAAGCATCTATGGTGTGGTTTGGAGTAACGTCGGGGTTCTTCGACAGGATGAAGAAAATAACCCTCTGGAGACGGAGTTTGGTCTGTCCATCTACAAGGACCATCAGACCATCACCGTGCAGGAGATGCCAGAGAAAGCCCCCGCCGGCCAGCTGCCTCGCTCCGTGGACATCATCATCGACAACGACCTGGTGGACGTGGTGAAGCCCGGGGATCGGGTCCAGGTGGTGGGGACGTACCGCTGCCTGCCGGGCAAGAAGGGGGGCTTCACCTCCGGCACCTTCCGGACCATCATGATCGCCTGCCACGTCAAGCAGCTGAGCAAGGAAGTGTCTCCCGTCTTCTCCGCCGACGACGTGGCCAAGATCCGTAACTTCGTGAAGAGCGGCTCCGCCGTGAGTTCTTTAGCCGCCCGTCTGCCTTCTCCGAACCGCCGACGGCGTTTTCACCGCGGTCGTCCCGACGGGGTCTGGTGTGTTTTGTAGAACGTGTTCGATCAGCTGGCCCGCTCTCTGGCACCCAGCATCCACGGCCACGACTACATCAAGAAGGCCATCCTCTGCATGCTGCTGGGCGGTGTGGAGAAGGTTCTGGAGAACGGGTCGCGCATCAGGGGCGACATCAACATCCTGCTCATAGGTACTTCCACCTTCCACAGAGCGCACACATCCGATCCTTCGCTCAGGGATGAGGGGAACCGCACCCGTCACCGCACAGAAGATGCACGAGGAGCTTTCCGGCATGATCTCAAACCCATTCTGTATTTGGACTTCCAAAAAAAGCACACGTGTAGTCGCTCCTGCTTCGAGCCACGCCCACCTCAAGAGCTACCGCTCCGCATCAGGAGAACGAGCTGTAGAGCAGAAAGACGACATCCCGTGACCGAGGATGCGGAGTCCTTCAGATACCCGGAGGACTCGCGTCCCGGATCAATTCGGAGAAGTTAACATGATCAGATTAACTCCGTGACTTCATCGCCTCCCTCCTCCAGGTGATCCCTCGGTAGCCAAGTCCCAGCTGCTGCGTTACGTGCTCCACACGGCACCCAGGGCCATTCCCACCACCGGCCGGGGCTCCTCCGGCGTGGGGCTGACGGCCGCCGTCACCACGGACCAGGAGACGGGTACGCGGACACCGCAGGGGTCCAGAGTTCTGGTGCCTCTTTGTCGCTATCTGTTAATCCGGTCTGCTGACGAGAATGTCCGCGTGATCTTCCTCACCAAGGGGAGCGCCAGCTGGAGGCGGGCGCCATGGTGCTGGCCGACCGCGGTGTGGTCTGCATCGACGAGTTCGACAAGATGACCGACATGGACCGCACGGCCATCCACGAGGTGATGGAGCAGGGACGCGTCACCATCGCCAAGGCCGGCATCCATGCGCGCCTCAACGCCCGCTGCTCCGTGCTCGCCGCAGCCAACCCCGTCTACGGCCGGGTGAGTCCACTTCCTGTCTGGTGACCTCCGGGGAGACGTCCCTTTATTCACCGCGACGCTCTGCCCCCTCCCAGTACGACCAGTATAAAACCCCCATGGAGAACATTGGCCTGCAGGACTCCCTCCTGTCTCGTTTCGACCTGCTCTTCATCGTCCTGGACCAGATGGATCCCGAGCAGGACCGCGAGATCTCGGACCACGTGCTCCGCATGCACCGCTACCGGGACCCCCGGGAGCAGGAGGGGGCAGGTAGGACGGCGTCCGCTGCGCCCCCGGGAGAAGGATAAGGTCGCGCCTCGGGGTTCCGACTCAAACTTCTGACTGTCGGTTCGCAGCCATGGTGTTCGGGGGCGCCGCGGACATCCTGGCCACGGATGACCCGGACGCCGTCGCCGAGGTGGAGGAGGAGCTGCAGGTCTACGAGAAGCACAACAACCTGCTGCACGGAAGCAAGCGGAAGAGGTACGGATGTGGTCTTCTTCGCCGTGTTGGGATTTTGTAGGGACGGAGTTCCTCAGCGGTGGTTGCGTGATGTCTGGTCCTTTCAGCTGGGACAGCAGCAGGTCCTGAACATGCCTGTATTTCAGGGACAAGGTGGTGAGCAAGGAGTTCATGAGGAAGTACATCCACATCGCCAAGGTCGTGACCCCCGTGCTGACGGAGGAGGCGGCCAATCACATCGCGGAGGAGTACTCCAGGCTGCGGAGTCAGGAGCAGCTCGCCGCCGACGTAGCCAGGGTGAGCCTTCTGCCGCCGCCCCGTCCCGATGAGCGAACCCGGCCGCGGCGTTGACGGTCTCCGCCTCCACGCAGACCTCCCCGGTGACCGCCCGCACCCTGGAGACCCTGATCCGCCTGTCCACCGCCCACGCCAAGGCCCGCATCAGCAAGTTGGTGGAGCTGGAGGACTCGGAGGTGGCGGTGGAACTCGTCCAGTTCGCCTACTTCAAGAAGGTCCGTGTCTGGTTTGTCGCGGGGGGGCGTCGATGGCGTCGACGGCGTCGACGGTGTTGACGGCGTTGACCCTCAATGGGTTTCAGGTGCTGGAGAAAGAGAAGAAACGAAGGAAGGAGCAAGACGTCTCGGAGGAAGAGGGAGAGGAGGGCGATGAGGTGGTGTCTACCCAGAGAACACAGAGGAAGAGGTTTGTCCCCCATCGTTCTACCGCATCCAAACCATCACCCAGACCTGAGCTCACCCAGCGGGCAGGAGTTCATCTGGATATTTTAAGTCTATGGAAATGTTGGACAAGCTTTTCTCATGACCGGGTTCCACATTGGGATTGAATTCTCACTTGAAGATGAAATCTTGATTCTGAAAATAAGCTCTGGCCTCCCCCATCACGGAGGACGAGGACCAGATGGATTTGAATCAAGTGTCTAGAGACGAGGCAGATGAGGACGTTCTTTACGTCTGAAGTTTTGAAGGTCGTGGTGGGACCTGGTGTCATCATCTCCCCATGCTGCGACTCTGTCCCGCAGGGTCCGCCGAGGCTCCGAGTCTGGTGCAGCCTACAGCCCGTACGACTTCAGCGAAGACCAGGACGCCCCACAGAGTAAGTCTGCGGGGTCCAACGCCTGTTCTGGGGTGATGAAGTCTAAGGTCTCACGTCCGTGAAGCTCTGGGTGCTTTCCTCCCAACCGAAGACCTGGGTGGTGTTCGGGCCTGAATAGTAATGAAGTACTCGAACAGACGTGCGTTTTTAAACTATCAGTGAATTATTGAGGAGTCCAAAGTCGTCTGTAATTGCAGGGATAAGATTAGATGTGATTTTCATTGATTTCTGAAAAGCTCCAAAACTACACAAACCAATATGGCGTCCAACCGGCGAACGTAAACAGAGCCTGGAAAAGTCCTGTGGAGGTTTAAAAGCCGATCCTTGTCTTTCTTTGTGTGATCCAGTCAAAGCCGGAGTCCCAGAGCCATCTCAGCAGCCCCAGCAGCGGGAGACGGAGCTTACAGCAGACAGGTGGGTCGCTGCTTCTCTGGAGGGAGGGGACCACGACATGGTGGTGAAGGACGCTGAGGACTAGAGGATGAGCAGAGAGGTTTATGGGTGGTGGGAAGGAAGACAGGAAGTGAGTTGGGTTGGGCGGAGGCAGGCGATGGGCTGCGGAGACCCCGAACGAGGAGTTAAAATGCTTGTTTTTCCCTTTCGCCGTAAATGAACCTGTGCCTCGTTCGTCGTAAGTTCTCTGGTGACGCGCTCTTCTCTGCTCTCCAGGTTGAAGGAGTTCAAGTCGTCCCTGTTCGCGGTCTTCCAGGCGTCTCACGCCCAGTCGGTGAAGATGGCGGCGCTGATGGACGGTGTCAACAAGGAGCGTCAGGAGAGCTTCACGGAGGCGGAGGTGCGCGCCGCCCTCAGGCGCATGCAGGATGACAACCAAGTCATGGTGGCCGACGACATCGTCTTCCTCATCTGAGGACCAGGACCGACTGGGCGGGTGCTTCTGCAGAGCCTCCGGTTTTTGTAAAAAAAAACAACAACTTTTTTGTATGAAATATTTGACGTTCTGAATTCAGGATTGCCCTCAACAAATCCACGCTATGCTCGAGATGTTATAAGGACAAGCTCTCCTTTCCTGGTTCATGCAGTCGTGTGATGGACCAGGAGGGAATGAATGTCCTTCGGAGCTGCTTTGCCTCCAAGCCTCCTCTGAGTCTGTATATAGGTGTTTGACATGTAGTTGTGTATTAAAACCAATATGTGTGTTTGAAAGACACCAGGGATCTGCTGTTTAATGGTGGGACGTTGGTCATCTCCTGGTCATCTGGTCACAAAGTCCTGACTTAGAAGGTGAGATGAATCAAGGAGAGGTCTTGAAGGCCTCTAGGACAGCTGAGGGTGACCAAGAAGGTGATGAGAGATTACAAACATACAGCTTCAGGAGGAGAAGGTAGTCATAAGCTACTGTATTGAAGGGGCAATCTTGAGGAAAGATGGAGCTTGGTTCATGGAGGCAGATAGAAGACCTGTAGACCTATCGGTCAGCCGTCCCGACCGACCGTGTCCGTTCTCTTCAAAGCTGCTCTGACTTTCTCTCCTGATCCTGGAGACTCACCGATGTGCTGGTCTTCACTTCTGACAACCTCAAGACCATCTTCCCCATTCATCGTCTCACGAGCTGGAGATCAGGTATGCCTGCGTTGAAGGTCGCTCGACAATGCTGTGGTCCTGGATGTGAGATGGGATGGGAACTCCTCATCTTCATGTGGAGATTGGGAGAGGTGCAGTGGGAGGCTGATGGAAGTCACGCCATCCATACCAAGGTGGTCCAGAAGGTTGAGAAAGTCCTGGCAGCTGAGGAACCCAGTCGGTCAGAAAGAGGAACCCTTTCTTTGTCCCTCCTTCACTCCATCATCTCCACAGTGGGAGGCGGCCCTTGCCATTGAACTTTATCGGTTTCAACCGCGGCGTTGGGGAGGTTGATGGTTGGTTTGCGGTTCGGTTCCGCCCCGGTGACTTTGCCCGAGAACGGCGTCGGGATCAAGGCTGAAGTATTGAGGCTGGATTTGGCCCTCATTTGACTTCTTGGATGGGAAATTGAAACTTGCCATCCTCACAGTGACCGATATTACTCGTATGTTCACCGTGAAGAGTTATTATTACTATTGTTGTCACTATTATTGTTGTTTTGTCATTGGGCGATAGCAGCTGTGTCCACTAAAGGGAGCCCGAGTAGAAGGTTGACGCAAACACAGAAAAAACAGAAGCTTTGTGACTACTGGATCAATTGTCAGTTCTGTCAATGCCATTATCTTTGGGGTTGATAAACAAAGATGGTATAAGATGAATGAATGAATGAAGTAATATGTTATGGCAACCTCAGGGCAGCATTGGCCAGCGTCTCCCTGAGCCGGTCCCAAGCCCGGATAAATGCAAAGGGTTGCGTCACGAAGGGCATCCAGGATAAAACTTTTGCCAAAACTAAACATGCTAATCAATCATAATAGCCAGATCAGTTGAGGCCTGGGTTAACAACGACTGCCATTGGTACTCATGACCAACAGGGAACAAATGGAAACTGGGCTACTGTAGGTCAAAGAAGGAGAGGGGGAAGGTGTGTTCAGAAGCAGAGCGAGAAGAGGAAAGGCAAGAGTCTGGGACTGAGAGTAGGGACTTTGAATATCGAGACTATGACAGGAAAAGGTAGAGAGTTGGTCGAGGTGATGCTGAGAAGGAAAGTGGATATACTGTGTGTCCAGGAGACCAGTTTGTAGGATGACTCTGGTGATCGAGAGGACAAAGGCAGAGCAGAGGACAAAGTGGTGGAAGCTGAAAAGGGAGAAGTGTTGTATGGTTTTCAGGGAGGAGTTGAGAAAGGCTCTGGGTAGTCAGGGAGAGCTTCCAGTAGTGGAAACTAGACTGAGAGCAGAAGTCAGCATTTGTGAACAGCAGTATGGCTTTATGCCTAGAAAGAGTACTACAGATGCAGTGTTTGCTTTGAGAATGCTAACAGAGAAGTACAGAGAAGGCCAGAGGGAGCTGCATTTTGTTTTTGTAGTCCTAGAAAAAGCATATGACAGGGTGCCAAGAGAGCCAATCTGGTATGGTATGGGGAAATCTGGAATGGTATATCTGACTGGAGCAGGACATGTATGCTAGCTGTGAGACAGTGGTGCGGTGTGCTGTAGTCGTAACAAAGAAGTTCAAGGTGGGACTCCATCGGGGATCAGCTCTGAGCCCCTTCTTGTTTGCAGTGGTGATGGACAGGCTGACAGATGAGGTTAGTCAAGAATCTACATGGACCATGATGTTTATAGATGATATTGTGATCTGTAGTGAGACCAGAAAACAGGTTGAGGAAAATCTAGAGAGGTGAAGGTATGTTCTGGGAAGGAGAGGAATGGAAGTTAGTCGTAGCAAGACAGTTTATGTGTGTGAATGAGAGGAACCTGGGTGGAACGGCGAGGCTACAGGGAGTGGAGATCAAGAAGTTGGAGGATTTCAGGTACTTGGGGTCAACAGTCCAGAGCAATGGAGAGTGTGTAAAAGAGGTGAAGAGACGGGTCCAAGCAGGTTGGAATGGGTGGAAAAAAGTGTCAGTGGTACTATGTGAAAGAGCAGATTTATGGACGTAGTGAGAGAGGATATGAAGGTAGTTGGTGTGAGATGGGTTAGATGGAGAAGGTTGATTCGCTGTGGCAGCCCCTGAAGGAGAAAAGCTGAAAAGAGAAGAATGAAGCAATATGTCACTATAGTAAATTCCTCCCTGCATTGAATCCATGACGGATGAAGCATGAGCAGTCGGCAGCCATCGCTCAGTGTCAGGGGAGCACTTAGGGCTTCAGCGTGTCGGAGGAGCCAGGATTTGAAGAAGGAATGGGTTGAGGGATGAAGAAATTCAAATCCAGTTACAAAGTCAAGAAGATTTCAACAACTGAGCGTCAAGAACGTTCACTTCCAAGAAGGAAGTGAAAAGGTGGAAGCCCTAAAAGGTGTTCCCTGACCGGGAATCGAACCCGGGCCGCGGCGGTGAGAGCGCCGAATCCTAACCACTAGACCACCAGGGATGTGTTGACATGTTATAAACAATATGCTTTATACACATCAGTGAGAGTACTGAGGTTTCCTCGCAGGCTCCGTGAAAACACGAAACTCACGCCACGACGATCGCGGGTATCCGTGGGCATGGCGGTCAGACCGGAACTACTTCCTGCACCGCTGCTCCCAGACGCGCTCCTCGGATGCTTCGGCAGGAAACACTGCGGGGCATCGGAGCGCTTCGTCTCACCGCGGTATGAGTGTATCCGTGGGCCGGCAGGACGCAGCAAAGCAGCGTCTGCAGCGGTGGGAGAGTTCTGCCCGATGCGCAGACATTTGTCTTCACAGTCTTCTCAGGAGGTACCATAATATCCATTGCAAACTCTGACAGAAGACCGTACAGACCTGGTAGATGGGACTGGTTTTCTGCTCTCAAGTCCAAAAGCAAATCCTAAACCAAGACTCAAAGTAGTGCTTCAGACTTACATGTGCGTCACACATTGGCAGAGAAAGCTAGTCAGGATGGACTGTTACGCTTCTACCATGATATACAGCAGGTATAATATACATTGCATAGTAGAAAAACATCTACATCGCCCCCGTTGGCGCCCTCTTCCAGGCTCTTGTCATCTCTTGTTTGGACGACTGCAACTCCCCCCTTGCCAGTGCCCCGGCGGCGACCCTCCGGCTTCTGGAGCTTATTCAGGAAGCGGCTGGTGTTCAACCGTCCCAAATTCTTCCACACAACTCCCCTTCCTATGTCCCAATACTGGCTCCCGCCCGCATCAAGTTCAAGTCCCTGGTGCTCGCCTACCAGGCAGCGAATGGGACGGCTCCGTCTTATCTGCAAGTTATGGTCAAGCCACATGTTCCTACCCGTCCCCCCGGATCTGCCACCTCCGGGCGACCGTCCACCCCGTCACCCAGAGCCCCCGGCTGCCGATCGAACCGGTCTCGGCTCCTCAGTGGTGGGATGAACTCCCGAAAAAGGTCAGAACAGCGGGGTCGCTACCCATCTTTTGCCGTGAGCTGAAAACATACCTCTTAACCAAGCACTACCCTAATAAACCCACTTAGCCCCCCTCCCAAAAAAAAAAAAAATGAAATGTATGTATATAGTTCTGAGATGGCTATTTGGTTGAGTGGTCACTTCTGACTTCCGACTACTTCGGATCTTCGGTGACTGAATTGCACTTCTTGTAAGTCACTTTGG
Organism: Fistularia commersonii; assembly: GCF_037954325.1. Taxonomy (NCBI): domain Eukaryota; kingdom Metazoa; phylum Chordata; class Actinopteri; order Syngnathiformes; family Fistulariidae; genus Fistularia; species Fistularia commersonii. Next base: position 14,452,211 of record NC_141303.1, on the reverse strand, counting down.
ATAAAAACGTCGGCCAAATGACTGTCATGTAATGTAATGCAATGTAATGTAATGTAATGTAATGTCTTCCCTGATCTCATGTGGAAGACAAATACAGAATTGCAGCATTTGCAGTTGCCTAGCGAATTCTGTACGAAAGCCGTCAATCTCTTTGACCGGATGCGGTTGATGTGCTGCGCGTCGAGTTTGGATCATCCTTTCAGAAGCGAGCATCATGCCATCAGGCTCTGGGTGTAAGGGTAAGATAAGCAGATACACACATTTCTGGACGGTTATTAACCTTGTGCGTTTGATATGAATACCAGTCGAAGCAGTTTCTTGGTTTTTTTTGCCCGGGACCGAGTGTGTGTTAGCGCCTTCAGCTGCCAGGTGAAGATACGGGTCCAGCACAGGGGAGAGTTTAGCTCTCCGCAAGGAGTGTTCCGAAATTGAAAATAGAGCGGATATGACGACGTCTTATCAGCAGAAGTCCACCGCGTCCTTTGACGTATTCTACCTGAGAACTGGTCTGGCTCCCGCTTTCTCCCATTCAAGCGTTAAATGACATCATTCCAGATCTACAAAATCCCCCCTGGTGCTGGACCTGTCTGCGTTGTGTAACGTTGTAACGTAGCCTGTTTGCTCTGGTGTGTTCACAGGATGTCCTGAAGTAACGTGAGCGTTTCCGGGCTCTGAGAAGAACGGGGGTTCGGATGTTGATGTGGTTTATTGGCACACTCAGTCTTCCCAAACAGGAACTGTTCATGTGTACAAATAACTGACAGGTCACAGGCATGATTTATTTGTTCTACTTTGAGCGACATATCCCTTTTTCTTACTGACTTCAGAGGGATTTCCTCTGAACGTGGGCGGATTATTTGGTCACATTTCAAGAGAATTTCTCTCTCATTCACACATTTGCTGATCTTGATACCGTTTCTTTACTCGCCGTGAGATCAGAGGTGACAAAAGTTGTTATGACTGTACTGTCTGATGTAAATCGGGCTGTTTTCGGCTGCGACGAAACAAAGTGGAGGCCCCTGTGCACGGACAGCCGTTCTCCACGTGCACACCCGGTTTGGAGCGACGCTTTTTAATGAAGCCTCTGCGGACGTGGCGGCGAAGACAAGTCACGGGGGAGTCACTTGGCTCCCTTCCCTTTACTTTTCGGATTTTTCTTGTCCTTCCCCGTGTCCTTTGGCTTTGGCAGAGTGTCCACTTTAGTTTTGACCAGGTTGATGATGGTCGGGTCCCCGTACGCCACGGCGATGTCCAGACAGTTCTGTTCTGCAGGGACAGGAAGTACCATCAGTCCCATCTGGACACACAGCAGTCACCAATGTAACAGAAAGAACTATCCGGAAGATAAATGACGGCGTGTGGCGTTTAAGCTGAAGTGATCCGCCCCGTGCGGACCAACTTCCCTTAAGGGGATCCACAAAGCCTTATCATATCTAGCTTATGTGACACTAGTTTTTCCACAGATAGCAGTGTAGCATATTTGCTGGTGTTTCGAAAAGTTCGTTGACGAACAGAACTGTTGTTCCAACGTCGTGACTCGATGCTCGGCCAGCACGGCGGACGCGTCGATGCGGAGCGATGTGCTGTTGTTTCTACGCCGTCAACTAACCAGGGGAGGACGGACACATCGATGTTTCATGTCCTTTTTTTTTTTTCAGATGAATCCTGATTTTCAATTTTTTTTTTTGCCCCAAATTATCCGCCTGTCTACGTGGTTTAACTCGACTTCACATCGAAATCCGTCCGCTGTCAAGTACGTCGACGCAGCCGGTCGTCATACACTTGGACATTCACCGTCATGAGGAATCGTGCTTTCCACACGGCTTGCTGACCGTGTTTCTGTGCTCGGTTTACACTTACATCGCTTACATCATCAGCTTTTTTGGCCTCATCAACATGAGCTTCTGATGTCCAAAATCAGGTAGCCTTAACTTCAGCCCAGCAACTCCCGACTCGTGCCTTTTCTTAACCCTCATATTATGTTAAGGGTCAATTCGACCCATCTGACCCATTGACCCAATGGGTCAAATTGACCCTTAACATAATATGAGGGTTAATTTGACGGAGATCAGGCGGGCTTCGCAAACCATCCCTTTTTTACGTGAGGCCGAGACCAAACTCTTGTTCAAAATCATCCGTACTCCAAAGCATCACCGAGTTGGTGTTTTTACAATTTGTCACCCGACCTTTCTTGTTCTCCGCAATCACATTGGCACCGGCGTTGATCAGGAAGTCCACGCAGGAGGGTCTGGAGCTCTGGATGGCTCTCATGAGAGGCGTCCCGCCGCAGAGGGTCCGGGCCTCCATGGCGGCCCCCGCTTTCAGCAGGATTTGAATGATATCCACCTGGCCTGCAGAAGCTGCGTGGTGGAGGGGGCTCCACAGGAACTGGTCGCTCGTGTTCACGTTCGCCCTGTTGGAACAAGGTTTGCACTTTAGGGACAAATGCAAGCTCGAAGCGAAGGCGCGTGTTTTCGGGGAACGGTCGAGATGGTCGCGGAGGTGTCAAGCGCGCGCTGCCGTGCTCTCACCCCTTCTGGAGGAGGTACTGAGTCAGCTGACAGTTTCCGCTGGAACACGCCACCATCAGGGGCGTCTTGTAGAACTGGTCTTGGACGTCAACGGCGACGCCCTGGCTGAAGGCGAGGTCCAGAGATTCCAGATCTCCCGTCTTTACGCAGTCGTTGATGTTGACGTAGATCCTGTCGGGCCTCTCCATGTACCACACCGAGTCGTTCATGATGGGATGTTTGGGCGGATGGTCCGGGTCGAAGCGGGCGGCGTCGGTGAAGTCTCGGTAGGCCTCGATCATGTAGTTGGGGGGCCCTCCGTCCGCCCGGCGGGGATTGAGCTCTGGAGGCAGGGTGCAGATGGGGAGCGGGATGGCGAATTTACCCTTCTTCTTCCCTCCCTTCTTTCCCTTCTCCTTCTTCTTCTTGGGCAGAAACGAGGAGAGCAGGAAGGGTTTCTTGACGTACTTGAGCCCTTTGAAGAACTCGGTGCTGTTGACGCACGCCTCCCGACCCTTCTGATGGGCCTGGATGACGATCTGGATGTGCTCCAGCTCCACCGGCGCTTTCAGCCTTTCCAACACCGAAGTGAACACGTCGGCCGGAACCTTCTCCGAGTCGGCCCCGAAGGCGTGCCGCAGCTCCGCTTCGTTCTCGTTGGACCAATCATGGAGAGCCAGGGCCCACAGTTTGAACGTGGGGACCTCGTCGCCCATCTTGCCACGTTTGGCGTGTTGCTTTTCCGCTTTCTTCAGGTCCTTCATCGCCGCCTTGAATCCACCTTCCTTGGCGATCTGACGCGGCAACAGACCGTCCAAGTTCTTCAGCTTGGGGTTACAACCTGAAGAAGAATCAGAGGGTTACGGACCACACCGATCGCCGGTCCCCGTTTCCCGATTTTACAGGACCGTCACCTCGCTGCGCGAGGAACCTGCAGCAGTTGGCGTCCCCGGTGGCGGCGGCGTAGTGCAGAGGCGTGCGGTCCTCCAGGTTACTGACGCCCATGTCTGCCGAGAAGGCCGACAGCACCTGGATCACCTGACGCCCACCACACCGGAGAACAAGGTATCAGAAAGATCTACTGCCGTTTCACACCTGATGGTCCAGGACTTCTCAAAAACAACCTCAAAAAGGGGATTCTTTTTGGTATTTCTCCCAAATTTGAGTCCATTTGTCTCAAATTCTAACATGTGGTTTTTACTCTGACGATGTCTAAGCAACAGAGACACGAATTGGGGGATTTGTATTCTTCAGAGGTACCAGCAATATTAACCCTCTCAGGCTCAAATTAAGTTGTGGCGTAATTAGCTAAGTAGCATTTAGCTGTCGCAAATCTGCAACATCTGCCTGGAGAAGGTTAATTTAAATTTTTTCTCAGGGAGTTTCTTGTCAACTTAAAGAGGTGTCGTGTCCTTTCGCAGGAAAGATGAGGAACTCGTGGGCTATTTTGCTTTGGCTTCCACCTCTATATTTACATCAGTTGTTCCAGTAGATCCGGCATTCCTGCTTTGCTGAAGAAAGGGACGAGAACGAGAGCACGGCTTACCTCCAGAAAAGCGCCCATGGCCGCAAAGTGCACGGCGGTGCGGCGTTTCTGATCCAGAGCGTTGGGGCTTCCACCTTTCCTCAGGATCTCCCTGACGAGCTCCAGAGAGCCGGACTGGGCCGCCGCCATCAGCGCCGTCATCCCGGTCTCCTGGGGGGAAGCAGAAGAAGGCCTCTCCGGGTCAGCTCCTTCTCTTTTAAGGCGCTTCTTTATGTCTGCCCTATTTCGACGGGATCTGAGAAAAAACCTGGTCTGTGGCGTTGGGATCCGCTCCTTGTTCCAGCATGATGAGACACACGGGGGTGAAGACTTGAGCCTGTTCACACAGCAGCTGGAAGACGTGAGCCCCTCGCAGCGACACGTTGTTCACGTCGGCGTCGCACGTCAACGCCACCTGCAGGCAGTGGGTGTGACAGGCACTGGGATGCATGCCGTAGAACAACACGCCTGGCGGGGGGAGAAGGAACGAGAGGGAAGACCTGAAGGCAAAGGAAGCTGGGGTGAAGTTCGGCGTCCGCTTTGCGGGGAAAGGGACGTTCGAATGCCTTCCGTTGAAGCGCTGAACCAACGGGATCAAGTAAGAGCAGCACATAATGAAATTAAAACCCCGTCTTTCATCTATTGTCTATTCCGTTCTGGTTTTGGATGTGGGAGAACCCAAAGGAAACCTATGGAGATCCAAACAGACACCTTGAAGACACCAGAAGACAATAAACCTCAACCAGGCCAAAGTTGCAGCGGACAGCTTTGTTTTAAACAATCACCAGATGTTCCTCAGACCCGGCGCACCAGAAGAAAACCGTGAAAACGGGATGATATTCTGGTAAGACGCAGTGAACTTTTGACTCCTGGGGATCAGGTGACTTCCTGTGTTGGCGGAGAGGATCACCATTAGGTCTGATCTGTAATTAGATGGACTGTATGTGTGTGTGTGTGTGTGTTTGTGCAATATATTATGCATGTGCTCCTGGATTGTTCTACAGTGCCCTTCTTCCTTCAGCCGGCCCTCACAGCAGGGCCGCTAGGGGTAATTAAGCAAGAATGATGTCCTGTCTGTTGTCAAGGAGATCCCCTGGTCATCAATGTTGCAGCAGCCGTGCTGGTTGTGGAGCAGGTGGAAACACCTGGAGCGCAGGAACATGAGCCTGCGGCAGGTAAATAAAGGAGTGGAAAGGAAGCCACTTGTTGGCACCTTTCATGACTTTGAACGGAGGAACTTGTGACGCGCCTTCTTCTCTGGAAGCACGGCCTCCTGCCCAGTGCCGGGATCCCTCAGGAGATCCCTCAGAGGACGGCGTCTGGGCCGAACCCCGCGGTCTCAGAGCTACCGCGGCTAATTCTGTACCTGGAGTATGCAGCGTCACATCCAATTTTCATTTCGTGACATTCACAGCTTTGCAGAGGATGTCTGAGTTCATAACCTTCATTTTTGTGAGATAAATGCACAAGAAAAGATTAAAGATCTCAGGTAGGTGAAGGCAGCGGAAGGTCCGTGGGCCAACAGAGGCCTGTTTCTATGTGACGCGTGGACGTTGGTTTGTGCGATGGCCGCCTCTGGACTACAGATCCCCGTCATCCTGAGCGCATTTAAACATCACCCAACCGGGAAGGTGCAGGTGTTTCCCTCACATATGCCCAAACGTGGCGTTTTTCAGAGCAACGGGTCCCTGATCTGGACCCACTGGCTGACCTTCAAGGGCTCCCTGAGGTCTGGATCCTCCCACCCGACTCACCGAGCTTTAACCTGCCAAGCTTTCCGATGTCTCACAATGGTTTTCATATTTCTTCTGACCGCAAGTGATGTTTCAGAGGCGAGTCGAAGCTCTCCTCACCTTTGCCGTCGACGTCCTGCAGCCTCATGTCGGCCTGGTGATGGACCAGCAGCTCCATGACGCCGAAGTCACCCAGCTCGGCGGCCAACATGACGGGGGTTCGGCCCCTGCGGTCCTGAACGTCGGGCTTTGCCCCAAGAGAGAGCAAGAAGCTCACCAGATCTGAGGGGTTCACAGAAAACACTCGAGTGACGTCAGGGTAGAACTCTGATAAGACAATTTAGCGAACGGGAAGAAATGTCACATTTCTCCTTCGACGTTCCCGAAGCGGCGGATTAGGAGAAAGGTGGGATGTGACATTCCCCTCGAGGGTTCTGATCGTCCTGAAGGAAGGAGCTGGATTTCTACTCCGGTGACTTCCTTCTTGGCTCACTACCCTTTTCCGCAGGGTGAAGGTTTCTCCTTGTGTGGAATCCACGATATTGTTCTACCTGGCATTTTCCATCTGTTCACCAGACTCCCTTCTCCACACCCACTCGGCACCCACCGACGGGCTCCGAGTGCGGATCGGCGAACGGACTCACCCTGGTTGCTGGCGGCAACGGCCACGTGGAGAACGCCGATGCCGTCCTGAGGCTCGGTGAGGTTGATGAGGTTCTCCACGCCGAGGTTCACCATCTTCTCGATCTGCTCCTTGTCGTTCTTGTGGACAAACTGCAGGAGGCGGTATATCTGAAGCACCTGCAGGCGAACGTCCGCCATCCTGCAGGCAAGGACACCCACACATTGGACACTGGACAGCCTGGCTGAGGTTCTAAGGGGACTTTCTCAGGCGGGTTCCTGTCAATTTTAGCGCTTTTATAAGATGTAGACGTGTTTCACAACCTTCCAGAACTTCTGCCTTCCCTTGGAAAGTTTATCTCCCCAAAAAAATCAGAAAAATAGTCCCTTCCTGCGAGGCAAGTCTCAGGAGTCCCTCACGTTCTCCTCTGAAGCCGAACCTTAAAAGGAAATAGCCTTCAGACGGGAGATCGTAGATGAGATACGGCGAGGAGAAAGGATTCAGGTGACTCAGATCGGACCGGGACTGAAAGAACTTTCACCAAAACAACATCGACGGCAGCTTCTAGGAGAACCATTACCTGCTGGAGGTGGATCTTCTCGACCAGGTGGTCTCTGCGGGAGGAGCGCTCCACAGAAGACCCGCTCTGCGCTCGGTGGGGGTTTGTGACGTCACACAGGAGGAGCCCACTCTCTCAACGTGGAAGCTGTGACGTCACACACACCGCCTGTGATGTCACAGCAGCGCCCGTACTCACAGCGTGTACGCCAACATGTACGTCTACGCCAAGTATTACTAGAAGACCCGCAAAGCCGTGCACGTCTGTTTCCACCCGCCGTTTCCGCGTCCGCAGTTCAGTCCTCGGTTGCGGGCGGAAGCGGGGCGGCTTTCACCGTCCCGGTAAGGCTTGCGTATGTGAATATGTGTGTGTGTGTGTGTGCGTGTGTGTGTGGGGTGCAACTCGTTTCCATGGCAACGACATGCAGCTGGGGGGGGGGGGGGGCGTCATAAACGTGCTGTGATGCGTTCAGGTGTCGTAGGAAACAAACCGAGGTCCGTTACACCGAATACTCCGGAGAATACTCGGCTTATCAAGTACTACTTCGCAAAGAACTCATATCTACAAGTACTACCATGACCATGTACTTCATTCCTTGCAGGTTTGTTCATTATTGCTGTGAGACACTTGTTTGCACGAAATAAAAACTTCACGATGGGACCATTAGAGGGAGCCAGAAATCCGCCGCACGTCTGAGGACGCTCCAGCCGAGAGGTCAACGTCCTCAGAGAGGATGGACATCCACGTTCATCTCTGCAGAACATGTGGAGGAAGAGGATTTCTCGAGACATGTTGAGAAACTGCCGGCGAGGGCGTCTGCATTCGCTCCAAACTCGGACCAATGACCGGAAGAACTGCGGCCCATCATAGATGTTCAGAGGAGAATCACGTGGGATTTGAATGATAAGGAAATCGTCAAAGCCGCGGGCCAGATCCTCCCCGCAGGCTGGCCCGGAACGGATGTCACATCTGGAATTGTCCCCTCCTCGTGGTCCGTGCTGCTCCGACATCAACACGACGGGAAAGAAGAAACCAAAGCGGACGTAAAGATGGAAAAAGCTCGACCGCACCTCAGGTCAAGACCGTTTACATAAATAACATTATTACCGAAAACCCAATGTCTCATCCCAGGTCAGGTGTGAATTCTGGACCCCAGAGAGATAGTCACTCTGCTCTTCTTCTTTTCTTTTGGGGCTTTCCCGTTCAGGTATCTCCACAGCGAATCAACCGTCCCCATCCAAGCCTATCCTGACTATCCTTGATAGTCAGCCATGTCAAAACCAAACTGTACAAAAGACAGTGTCCATGTTCACTCTTGCATATATCCTTACACACAATGTAAGTACAGTGAATCGTATGCTTGACACAAATATGAAATATGTCCGGAGCTCATCAGGCAGATGGAAGCGGCACTACATCCATGATCATGTGAAAATGTGTTTAGGTGCAGTGAAATCATTTCAGTATGATGCAAGTTTACTAGCTCGCTGAAATGAACTCAATATCATGTTCCCAAGGGTACCTGAAGGTGCTTCTGAGTGAGGCGATGATGGAACAACGCTGGAACACTACCTGGCGCCTCGCAGTCAGGACTCTTGAGTTATTCTTTCAAGTTATTATCCTACCGTCTGTATATATACCTCTGTCACAACAGTGTTTCTCCATTTAACCGGCGAGGCTTCAAATGACCCTAAAGGACTCCAAGGATTGAAGGGTCAGCAACTCTGCACCATCTCCGGCAACCCGACGGAAGTGGACAACATCCAACGCACTGCTGAATACTGTGCCTTCAGGCACAATGACATCGTGGGGCGTGTCCTGTTGGGAAGAGGACGCTTTGGTCTGTCGGCAAGTAAACCGACTTGGCGCAAGGCTTCCGCAGCAGAAAGGAGGAAAATGGTGGTCGAGGAGGAGGCTAATGGAACTGCAAAGGCTGGGTCTCCTGCTAAGCAGGGGCGATGGATGACTCGGGGAGGTCTTGAGAGATGAAAGCTCATCTGGAGGGAGCTCCGGGAGATGGAGGCAAAATAACCTAAGCGCCATCATCCGTCATCAACTCCCATCGCCAAAAAATCTCCCCTGGTAGTATGGCGAGGACCCAACCTGTGCTCTTTGCCCATCCCATGCCAAACACATTCTGACCGGTTGCAAGACCGGCCTCAAACAAGGACGTTACACCTGGAGGCACAACCAGGTGTCGAAGTGTCAAGCAGCAGGACTGGAGAACAAGAGGAACGTAGGTAACTCCTTACCCCTGAGAGCGACCTATTCCTCCATAGCAGCCTCATTCATCCCAGAGGGTCAGAAAAAGTCCAAACATCCTCTTTGCATACCCAAGCCTTTACAGCCAGGCATGGCCCGGGATTGGAAAATGTTGGTTTACATTGGCCGGGAACTAATTTTTCTACTACCCTACGGCCAGATTTGGTACTTTGGTCCCCATTACTGAAGTCTGTGTACATAGAACTTCCTATTACCTGGGAGAACATGGTCAAATAGGCCTATGAGCGCCAGAAACTGCAATACGCAGAGCTTACAATGGACGCTCAACAGCGATGACGGGACGCAAAAGTCTGTCGCGTTGAGGCGGGATGGAGAGGATTTGTGGCTTCCTCTATCATCAGGCTGCTCAAAGACCTTGCTGTTCAAGGCAGACAGTTAGATCCATCTCCGAAGTGGCTGGAAGAAGCAGCCGTTGGATATGGAGAGAACGGAAGGACACAAGCTCAGACCTGATCAACCTGTAAGCTCGCCACCTTTGAAGAGGGTGTTAAATGGCCGAGACTGCCGATGAATTGAAGGCACAATACTGATGATGTGTCCCAAAATTTATATCTTTTCTGATAGTTTCTTATTTTGCTTTTCATTTGCAGCTTATGTAAGCGCACACCATCTACTGGTATAATCTTGTCCCGCGATTCATTTACATTTTGTCCCGTGATTTTATGATTCTGAGCGTGGATGAACCCTGACCAGCACCTGGGGAGCAGTTGGGGGTTCAGCTTCCTGCTCAACGGCACTCCAACAGGCGAGGAGGAGCTTGAGGATCAACCGAGGAAGGTTTGGCTTCAAGATCACAACTCGAAACGCCTGAGCCCCGCCCCCATCATCCCAAGCCACGCCCATCTCTCACCTGAGCCCCGCCCCTCCCCACAGAGCCCCGCCCCCATCCTCACAGAGCTCTGCCCTCTCCAGCCTGAGCCCCGCCCCCATTCTCATGAGCCCCGCCCCTCTCCCACCTGAGCCTCACCTGTCTCCCTCTTGAGCTCCGCCCACATCCTTATGAGCCCCGCCCCATCCCACCTTAGCCCCGCCCTGAGCCCCCGCCCCTCTCCCACGAACCCCGCCCTCATCCTCACAAGCCCCGCCCCTGTCCCGCCTCAGTTGCGTTTTATGAATGGAAGGTAAGTTTTTTCTCGCATCAATCAGCGCGTCCACGGCCGGGTCATTGCAGGACTCTTCCACCACAACTAACCCACTGCACGTGAATTTCTTCCTCACTTCCAGCTCCTCTTCTTTGTCTTCACCCTCTCCGGTATGTTAATTGACAACAATAACAAGAAGCATGTTTGAATTTATTCAGTGTATCAGGACTGTGACGGTTCACCTAGCGTGCTGAACTAGCCGGATTAGCTTGTTCAGGCTACCTCCAGAGTGTAGCAGAAGAGGCAGCATTGAGTCCCACTTCTCTTGACGCTGATATGAGCCGAACACAGGGTGTCCAGAGGTCATCTCACATCACGTTTCTAGCCGGTCCATGAGTGAGTTCCCTAAATTGACTTGCGCTTTGCACCGAACACTACGGTACAATTGCTGTGCCATTAGCGTAACGGTGGGCGTATTCCCGCAGCAGAATTCCAAAGCCTGCAGATCATCTCTGCGGCCGAACATGGAGGAGGAAACTCGAGACCTGTGTCTGGTTGTTATGGGGCTGCTGTCTGATTACTGTAAAGAGAAAGGAGGATTTATTGAGTTAAAATGGATTTTCTAATACAGAAGACCTTTGATTTAATGTGTTTTGGAAAAAGAGCAGTTGTTTTGTTAAGAGACTCTATTTCGGTCCTCTTTTCATTCCAGGGGTTTATTTATTTTACTTTATGACTTGTTCAAGGGAGATGTTTTCCAATAATAGCCCCTGTTGAAGAACCTCCAAATTTGTGATGAAGAAACATTGGTAATAAAGTTACATTGGTAATAAAGACACATTATTTTGTTGTAGAACTGGATTTTCTGTCCAAACCGAGGAGGCGGACTTTGAATACATTAAAACGATATCCTTGAAGTGTCTGTCGCGTCGTCCGTCTGGGGAATCCCAATACGAGCTTCTCAGCCCTGAAGTTGGAGCTGTTGGACGTCGAGAGGGGATGGAGGAGCAGGTTGCGGAGGGTCGCCACGCGTCCGTCCGTCATGTGTTTACTGTGTGTGACTTACATCACAACGTCGGTAACTGTCTGCTGACACCAAGCCCTGCAAAGATCTGGACTCCATCATAGCCTCTAAAGCACTTAACGCTGGAACATATGAGGAAAATCTCTGGTCTCTGCCCAAAAACTCTGTTTTGGCTCCGCATATTTGAACATCTTTGAAACATTTGGTTCTTGTAAGCAGCTGTCATTGGTCCAGGGCGGCAAGAAGAAAGCAAGTCGTGTTCTTTAATTGTCTGAAACTGAAATGTGTTTAAAGTAGATGTCTGTCCCAATACGTGCATATTCTCTACTTGTGCAACAGTGTTTGGAGTGGTAAAAGCCTGAAGAAGATGTTTTACTCGCAGTTTAATGTAGAACATGCACGAGTGTCACAGCCACAAGTAACTGACGTTAAACCTTTCCAGACCAGTGTCTTCTGCACGCCGTTTTTATGCTACCGCTAGTCGTAGCAGAAACACTACTGTATTTTTCGGACTATACGTCGCTCTGGATTATAAGTCGCGCCGGCCAAAAATGCATAATAAAGTTGTATTTTTGGGGGGAAATTTATTTGATAAAATCCAACACCAAGAATAGACATTTCATCTTGAAAGACAATTTAAAATAGAAATAGAATAGAGAACAACAGGCTGAACAAGTATAGCCCATATGACGCATAAACAATGATCTGAGAAGGTGCCTGCTAGGCTATGTTAACGTAACATATCACAGGAGGAGTCATTCAAATAACGATGGCATATAGCACGTGCTACAACCAAACAATCTGTGTCACTCTTTATCACTAAATCCAACAAAATCTTCTTCTTTGGTGTCACTTCTGAACAACTCCGCCGACTCCGAAGGTAAACAAAGCGCCGCTTCCTCAACTACCGGTACGTCGCTTACGTCAGAGTCATCGTCACTTGCAGTTCCAATCATTCCAGCCTTTTTGGATCCCGACAGGATGGCGTCCTTGCTCTGATAGAGAGGCGATTGCGTTGCATGAAGCGGTAACACCAGGAAGGTCCTCCCGCAAACTCATTTATATTCATCTCCTTGGCAACTACCTGGGAGTGAAGACGCAACTGCACTGTTGACAAGCCTCTCCCGGCAGCACGTTGTTCAAGCACCCAAGTGTGAACTCGTTCCTCTAGCCGTGGCCAGCTAGCTTTTAGCTCGCGATTAGCTTTTTTAGTTTTCTTTATTTCAGTAAGAGTAACCTCCGCTTTTCGCCAGTCCCTTACAAGTTTCTCCCTAACTTCAAACTTTCTCTCTGCTGCTCGATCGCCATTTTTGGCTGCATATTTCACTACGTCCGGCTTGTAACCTGCAGAATATGATTTTCTTTTCGGTGCCATTTTTGTTCAGCCCTTCTCAGTTGTTTTTATAAGTTAGCGCAAATGTTCAAATGATCAATTTTCATAGGTACAGAAGTAGCAGGTAGCATCTTTTTTAATACCGCACTTCTGCCATGACCCGCCCCCGCTGAATTTTGATTGGTTGGCGTGTGTGTGCGACGATCGCTGTTATATTAAACACACACTCACAGACACAGACACACACACATCAGAGCAAGAGAGATCAATCATTTCACACATAAGTTGCTCCAGAGTATAAGTCGCACCCCCGGCCAAACTATGAAAAAAACTGCGACTTATAGTCCGAAAAATACGGTACGTAGAAAAGTTAACGAGGATATCTAAACGCTGAATGATTTCAACGTATTCCGTCGGTCGTTGTATTCATGCTGACACAGACGGACATGTGAAAGTGTGTGAGCTGCAGCGATGTCCCAGCATACCGCATGTCACACACGTGTCGGTGTTCAAAAATAAAAGTTTGCTCACGAAGACCGAGTGAAACGTGTGAGTCCTGAGGTCAAACAGGGCAGCGGCGCGTTTGGCCGTGCTGATCCGGCAGGACTTCGGCGACCTTCTCGGCGCCCCTCGCGGCAAGCAGGAACCTCACGGAGCCCGACTCCACCACGGGCATTAAGTGGAGGGGAGATCTGAGCTGTGGCGTGACCTCCTCACGCACTCCAGCTTCTCGTCCGGTGGGGAGAAACCAGAGGAGACAGGTGATGCCCGGGGTGTAACACGTGCGGGAAATGGAAACCTCCGGAGTGAAACCGAACGCCATCCGCAGCCGGGCTTCCCCACAGAAACGAGACCGGAGCGAGAGACGCACCCGCTACCTGGCCTTCCTGCACCTGTGTGGGCAGACATGTAGGAGGGCTACCCCTGGACCTGGAGGGTGGGCCGGCAGGGCCGGCACGTCAGGGGTCGGCGGGTCAGCGGGTCAGATATCCTGACCTCGTCCGGGCAGCTTTGGTTTCTTCGCCAGTGACAGCGAAGGGGCCTCTGCTGCCCGCCGGTGATCTTCACCCGCCGCCGACATGTGATTGACAGCCTGCAACGTTTGTCAGATTGTTTGGACGTGCTCTGCTGATCTTTTTCAGCAAAAATCTTCAAAATTGTGTGTTTCCATGACTTTTATGATCTCTATTTATTTGACACTGATAATCTATTAAATCTATTAAAACACTTTATAGCCTTGACTTTGACGCTTTATATTTTATTTGCATTTCTTATTCTCCCTCCCTCCTACTATTATCTATTATCCTTATGTTTTACTTGAAACTCTGGCACAACAATTTCCTTCGGGATAAATAAAGTTGTTCTTATTCTTATTCTTATTCTTATTCTTGTTCTTGTTCTTGTTCTTGTTCTTGTTCTTGTTCTTGTTCTTATTCTTATTCTTATTCTTATTCTTATTCTTATTCTTATTCTTATTCTTATTCTTATTCTTATTCTTATTCTTATTAATACGCTGCTGTGACAAAAGAATTTCCCTTATGGGGATCAATAACATTTATCTTATCTTATCTTATCTTATCTTATCTTATCTTATCTTATCTTATCTTATCTTATCTTATCTTATCTTATCTTATCTTATCTTTGAGGAAATTTGAGCATTTTGTTTTTATGAGTGCAATTTTTGTTTCTTTTTTTTTTTTGCAAAGTTTTGCATCATTTCTAACTGAGGTGTGTAAGAGCTACTGCATGTTGTTGCTGGTGTGCAGAAGGTCGAACTACTGTATGTATAAACCCACCTCTACCTGGAGAGAATTTTTGCATGTGAATTGAAAAAAAAAGGTCCATGAAGGAATGTATGGTTTCTTAAAAGGCTCCGAGGTGTTTACAAGTTTCCAAGTGGAACCCGCCGAGGGCGGGAAGGGCCTCCTGGGAAAAGCATGCTCATAAAACTCACTCCATCACCAGCTCTGCTCAGAAGAAAATGTCAGATTCCGGGACCCTCTGAGAGAGAAACTTGAAAATGTTGGAAATACGTCAGCTCCTGTCGTCTGACCTTTGGAAGTGAAAGGGCAGCTACAAGAAGTTTCCCCCGAGTGCTTCGTCCCAGCCTTTTACGGAACTACTCGCCTTCTTAAGACGTGTAGAAACATGTTGGGGATTTACAGCTCAGGACCATCCAGAAGGAAAGGGAAGGCGGAGAAGATAAGGGGTGTCTGCATTGGAGACACCGAGGAGAAGACAGGGGGCAGAGATGAAGATGTGGAGGTTCTTCTTTGGGAGTGAGGAGGACGGCGAGGATAAGGAAGGAGTTCATCAGAGGGACGGCACATGGTAGATGTTCTGGAGATAAAGTCACACTGAGGTGGTTCAAACAGGGACAGGGGAGAGATGGAGGAGATCGGGGTAGAAGGTCGCTGAGGTTGGAGCTTTAGCGGTGGACCAGAGACCAGACGGCTGTGGAGACCCATGAAGGTGCAGCCCAAAGGAGAAGAAGACTTGTTGATTGTCTGAGGTGTTTTCTCGAGTTCATCGTGCGACTGGTTTAAAGATATCTTCTAGACGATTCGTCTTAGAATGTTTAACACGCTTCCAGACTTTTAGAATAGACTTTTCAGAAACTTCCAGGACCTGCGGTGTCAAACACGGGACAATAACGGCAAACAGGCGGTTGGAGATCTGGCTCTGTATTGGGTGCAAACCTGTGGCAGGAAAATAGAAAATACACAGTACCTGCAAAGTGAGCTGGATATACATCTTGCATCAACATATTTACACGCCTGGAAGGCATACATTGCATAGAAATCACTCACACACACACACACACACACACACACGTGTGCGTGTTAATGTGTTAAACATACTGCGGGTTGAATTCCAGAGCCGACCCGTGGCGCTGGTTGTCCTCCCGAGAGTATATACAGATGAACGGTCGCTCGTGTCTCGCCGGACCAGTGTGTAGCTGCAGTGTTTGTTGTGACAAGGTTTAGGTTAAAATTCCGCAGAGAGACGGGGAGCTGGGGCTGATCCTGCCAGCAAACGTGCACCTTATTAGGACAACCAGCCCCCGCCGCCCCCCCAACCCGTCCAATCTCCTAACATAGTCCTGCTGTGTTGCCGCCGCCGCCGCCGCCGCCGCCACGCTTTTTGCTTCTCTTCACGGAACATAGTGGTTTTCGCTGCTCCCCCTCCTCGAAGTCCAATGAATGCCTTTTTCCATCTCGGTCGGGATCCAGCAACCCCGTGGGGGCCGGCTCCGAGGAGAACCGGAGCGCGGTGGACCCTTCTCTTTGGCTTTCCACGGACCTAGCATGAAGGACTGCGGTCCAAACTTTGGACGGTGATTTATTTCCTGGCTTTCGAGGACTTAAGTCCGCTAAGCTAATGTTTCTGTTTGCGATATTTCAGCTTTCCCGCTCGTAAGTGGTACGACAGCATATTTCATTCTTTATAAAATGCCTTCAATATTCTATTAGCTTCCGTTCCGTTATGATAAACTTCTTTTCGTGTAATATAACGAGGTTATTCTCTGAATAAATTCACGTCTCGGTGCGACCCCGCCGCCCCGCCGCCTTTGCTGAGAAGTACTGGAAATAGAGCCGTCGGCGCAAACCTAAAACCCGAGGAGCGTCTGAGTTGCTGAAGCCGGACGGGGACCAAAACAGGAAAGGGGGCCCGGGGGGCCGTTCCTCGCGGAAAGAATTCAAGCTTATGCGGGGGGATGAAATCTAGAATTATAAGGAAACCCCGCGGTGGATAAGAGCGTTGTTTTTAAAGCTGTGAGACGAAAAAGGGAAAATGTATTTCCCCGTCGGGGAACAAATGCGGTCCTCCGTCCCGGTCCGCTCCTCTCCGAGCGCCTCCGAGGAAGCCTCAGGGTTCGACGGCGTCCCGTCAGACGGTCTCGTACAGCAGCGTCCCGCTGAAGATGGTCAACGGCTCCGAGGAGAACGCCAGCTTCCCGGCGACCAGGTCGATGCAGACGGTGTCTCCTCGGACCAGCGGGAGGATGATATTGAAGACGGCGAGCGCCCCGGGGTTGTGTTTGGTCTCGGCCATGGGCTTCTCCAGGGCCTCCGGCTGGTAGCCGGCCGAGTCGACCCGCGCCACGCCGATGTTGGACTTGGACATCACGGCCTCGATCTTCATGTTCTTGTGGCCTGTCAGGACGGCGCTGAAGAAGTAGCGCCCTGCGACGGGGGCGGTGAAGTAACCTAGGAGAAGACCGAGAGGGCGCTGAGGAACATCTCACGCATCCTGGATTCCTTCCATCGCCTGCGCTCACCATCTCTCTGCTTGGGACATTTCTTTCTTTCTGTTTTGCAAACATGCAGATTACTTTGGCCAGAAGAGGCCAAAACCACCTCACGCTTCTTCTTCTTCTACTCCTTTTGGCTTTTCCCTTCAGGGGTCGCCTCAGCGGGTCAACCTTCATATCTTCTCTCGAATCTTCTCTTTGGTTCTCCTGCCTGGCGGCTCCAATTCCAGCATCTGTCTACCAATGTATTCACCCTCCCTCCTCTGTACATGACTGAACCATCTCAGTCTGGCTTCTCTGACCTTCTCTCCAAAACATCTAATAATTCTGGCTGATCATCTTCTATCTCATCGTACCCCTGAGACTTTTCTCCGCCCATTCCAACCTGCTTGAACCCGTCTCTTCACCTCTTTTCCACACTCCGCACTCTGCTCCGGACCGTTGACCCCAAGTGCTGGAAATCCACCAACTTCGAGATCTCCACTCCCTGTAGCCTCACCGTTCCACCCGAGTTCCTCTCATTCACACACATATATTCTGTCTCGCTGCGACTAAGTTCATTCTCCTTTCCAGAGCATACCTCTAGATATTCCTCTACCTGTTCTCTGCTCTCACTGCAATGACCTCAGACACTCCTCCCAAAACACCTTGAGAAATCTAACTTGCTATGAGTGCTCCACGTTCAGAACAGATATGTGGTCCATCTCATTTCTGGTGGTTCTTCCGCTGCCTCAGAGAGCCCACACACTGCTCCCTGGTCTGGTTGGAAGGCGCTCTTATATTTTCCTCCTGACTGAGGAGGTGCCAGGTTGTGCTTGGCCCGCTGGAACGTCTCCTCCGGCTCCACGCGGCTCAGACGGCGGCGCTGACGCTGTGCACTCTGGCTGCTTCCTTCATCTCTGCAGCAGCACGCCGACTCCTTCTGGTGGCTCCAGATCCACTGCAGACTCTGGGCTCCAGCTGCATCCAGAATCTGCGCATCTCGTTCTCTCGGAATCTCCCGGATCCTTCGGCCTCTATCAGGTTCTTTGTGCGTGAATGCGATCCAGAACGTCAGAAGCGGCGATGTTGACCCCCGCCTCCGGGATCAGCTCCAGCCCAACGTGAACCCGAGACCGCGGAATGATGGATGGGTGGATGAACCTCTCACCAGCGAATGGATTGTTCTTCTTCGGAAAATTGACAACAAACGGTTGGGAGACCATACAGGGGCAGGGTGACACCCACCTGTTTTGGGATTGTAGGCGTCGTTTTCATTGACAAACACCTGGTTGAACACGATGGTCCCCGCGTTCCTCACCGGCCGAGTCAGAGCCGCCGAGAAGGACAGGCGGGGAACGTGGGCGTCAGAGCCGGCAGGACCTGCAGATAAGCCGGGAGGTGATGCGGGGGCGGCTCGGACAAAGTGACAGACAGCAGAGCTTAAACGGTAGTGGGTTGGAACCGAACAACTTACCCTCTTCACCTCGAAGACCTGAGGAACCGAGGGGGAGATAACAGCAGTTAGTTTCTCACGGCAGATGTAAATAACACCGAAAGAGCATGAGAACCTCTCCTTTTGCCACCTTCACTGTGGCGAGATAAGGAGATGGATGTCCTCTGTGCTACGTGGACGTGTTAGCGCCCCTCGTCCTGCTCGTTAGCTTCTGGGAAACGTCCGCCTGCCAACACTCCTCCGCTTTCTGGGAAGTGTTACCAGGAGTGGGCTCACAGGCGCCACGTACTCCCCTCCTCTGACATGGCTCACTAGCATAAATATCATTGCAGGGCTCATTGAGCGAGGGCAATTTCCCAATCATGGTATCATTAAACTACATCTCATCCCGGATTTTCTTGAGTCGTAGCGATTGCGACAACGATTGGCCGGTTCCTCAGAAGAGGAGGGTGATGAGAGGGTGTGGTACTTACCCGGGGGGCCAGTAGGTCCTTGCTTCCCCTCCCTTCCTGGAGGTCCTACCCGTCCTTGAGGTCCAACGGGACCCGGAAGTCCAGTCTGGCCTCTTTCTCCTTTGGGGCCGGGCCGGCCGGGTGGACCTGCGGCGGGGCACAACCAAGTCCACGATCAGCGGTCCGGAGTCCTGTAAGCTACCGGGACTCCGGGGGGGGTTTCTCTCAATCATCTGCACATCTGACTCCTTCTCGGTCTCGTTTTTGCCCCTGACCTCCTTCCCGTCCAAGGCTTCCCAGAAGTAGACCACGTGATTTCCTGCGTTCAACCCTGCTAAAGATCTGATCGGCCCGATTTTGCTGCGCCTCGTGTTTTTGCGGTGGCCCTCCCTGACGGTTTGCGGGCGTCTGCCAAAGGCTTTCGTCCCGAATTCTTTCTCGGGCCTATTTTTGTTCAAAACATTTGTTTGCTTGTTGTCTCGAACGGCCGCGGAGTGAAAGGTTGTCGGGCCGGATTCTTTCCGCGGTCTGTTCCCGGCCTCGGCTCCCTGTCGCTGAACTCTATTCCCGCTTATCTGCCCTCCCACTCACCCGTGAAGTCCTGCTCAATGAAACTGTGGAACTCCTCAGCCAAGTCCAGGACGGAGGAGTTGAGGCTGTGTATGTGGGAGCGGATGTTGTCCAGCTGGACGTGCTGGATATCGTTGATACTGTCTCCGTGGGACGTGACGGTGACGTTGAGCCCGTTGACGCAGCTCCACAAGCCCGACACATGGCGGCTTAAGCCCTCCTTGATTGTCTCCAGGCTGCTGGAGAAGGAGTCCATGCGTCCGCACACCCCCTCCAGCTTGGACAGCCTCCCCTCCAGGCCGTCACTGGAGCGCCGGCAATCCCCGATCTCCTTGACGACGTTGCTCCGAATGTCCTGGATCTCCTTCCCCAGGTTGACCAACCACGGCTCTGATTCCTGAAGGTGGTCCTTCAGGTCCTTCTGCAGGGAGTCCACCTTCAGGACAATGAAGACACTTTTTAATGTCTGTGAATGTCAGTGAACTCACAGGGTTCACACACACACACACACACACACACAGAAACAGTGTAAAAGTAGTAATATGATGGGATTAATGTGGCAAATGAATAATCTGTGTCCAATCAAAGAGCGTCTCTGAGGTCAAATGTGGAATGTGGAGCATCTTGTGAAGCTACACTACGGGAATTGGTCACAAATGAGGAAATATCAAATGGTTCCAAGTCATCATTCTGATGCTTATCCGGTTTGCCGGACGAAAACCGCCCGCCCCGTCCCGAGGAAACGCCATGAAGGCTCCTCTCAAAGGGAGGACCTGAAGGAGACGCCCATCAGCACAGTTTGAAAGGTGAACACAGGGAGACGAGAACCTGGGCGCGGCAGAGAGGCCTCAGCCTGATGGCTGCTGCAGAAGACGGTGACGATTATGAAAGATGTTCTCTGAGGATTTTATTATTGTAATTTGACAACTTCATTCTACTCTAATAATGGTCTCCCCTGTGCTGAGGAGACATCAAGACCACTGCTTGTTTTCCTTCATATCGTGACTTTTTGTCTCCATGATGTTCTTCTTTCCTCTCCGTCCATCCATACATACATATATAAAACACACACAGTCCTAATGGCCGCTGTCCGTCAATGGAACGCAAATATTGCCTTTGCTAAGCTAATATTATGTGAGAGCCGGAGAAGACGTCTGGAGGACACGCCGTTGTTTCTTCAAGGTCTGGACTCCAATGTTGTGTTTCGGTCGCCGCGCTTTGATAAAACAAAACGTCAGAGTTTTATCACGCCGTCGGGCTTCTGGGGCTTCACACCAGAAGATCTCAGGATGATTCGGTTACTCCTGATGACACCAGAGGGTCTCATGTTTGACCTCGCCGATGTTCTCGCTTAATCTGTGACAGATCTTCACTGTTACAAGATGGAATGTGAGCAGGACGTGGGATTTGACATCGATGTGGCTTCAGGACGAGAACCAGGGGGTGTGACGATAGACGAGAGGGTCGCTTTGGACCTCGGGGTTTCTCCATTACTGAGGTCTCCTTCTATATAAACACCAGCGACTGAAGAGGCTCTGGTTGCAGGTCCTACCCGAACCCCCGCGGTGTCAGCCAGAAGATCCGAGCGCGTGTCACAAAGTGCTCGGTTTCACTTTCCGACACCTTCCGGAGTTTCGCCCCACATTTGCGATCATGTCACTGCGGCTTCGGATGGCGGTCACCTTTACCTAGCACAGCTTCTTGGACCTGATGGGTCAGCCATCTGGATCATCATCCACTGAGCAGCTTTTAGAAGAGCCGCTGCAGAGTTTGACCGGTTCAAGACTCATGACTGAGATGTGATTGAGGTATTTTGATCCTGTGGAGGCCGACCCATGACCCCCAAGGGGCCACGGACCAGGGCTCTCCTCCAGCCATCCCAAGACTAGTATGACACAGAGGCTTGCGTCAGGAAGGGCCTCCAATGTAAAGCCTGCGCCAACGGGAATCAAACCTATGACTTCCATAACAACAATCAACAACCGTCAGTGGTGATGAGGACCTTCAGGGTATCAGAGGAACTACTGTGGGGGGGAGAAGGAGAGCAGCAAGGTATGTCCAAAGGCAGAAGACAAGAGTAAAAGGCAAGGGTCTGCAGCTGGGAGGCAGGACTTTGGATGTTGGGACCATGTAGTGAAGAGGACAGGAGGCGAGTTGGTGTGAGAGAAGAGGGTCAGATGGAGGCAGATGATTGCCTATGGAGACCCTGAAGGGAGCGGTCAAAAGCAGAAGAAGATGTAGTGGGATGAAAAAGAAGTGAGGCATGAAGTTGAGAGGCACCGATGTGAAGACCATCGTCTTACCTCTGAGAAGATGTTGTCCTGGTTGCTGTTCAGTTGCGTTATCGTGGCCCCGTGTATCTCCACCGTCTTTCCAATCCCCTTCAGGGTGTTGTTGATGGACCCGAACGTCTGGAGAACCCCGTCGAGCTCTCCTCGGATGGACTTCAAGTCTCCTCCCAACTTCCCGCCGTGGACACCGTGACCGTGCAGAAGCTTCCTGAGGTCATCCACGTCATCCTGGCACTGTCCACAATTCTGCTCCACCTCCTCCTTCAGACGTCCCACCTCCTCCTGCAGGTCGGAGCAGACGCCTTCTCCCGATTCCACCTTCCGCCGCAGGTCCGTTAGTTCGTCCAGGTACCTGTTGAAGCCACTGTTGGTCTGGTTGGTAAGAGCCTGCAGGTCAGCCTCCAGGTTGCTGCAGACGGAGCAGTGGTCCAGGCCGCGGCCGAGCGTCTCCACCTCCGAAACTATGCGGGTGAACTTCTCCCCGTCCTTCCCGGTGATGGAGAGGATTTTCTTCACGTCGTCTGTCAGGTCGATGATCCTCTCAGACAGCGAGTCTCCTGAGATGGACAGGTCCTCTAACCTGGTGTTGAACTTCTTGATGTCGTCCTGGTTGGACACCACCCTCCACTGCAGTGTTTTCACAGTGTCTTCCGCATCCTTCCCGTGTCCACATGTCTCGCTGCACGTGTGCTCGTTCGACGTGAGCCTCTTGTCCAGGAAGGCGGTGGCGTTCTCCAGGCGGCTCAGGCGGCGGCTGTGGTCTCTCACCGTATCTCCCAGGACGGCCACGTCCAGCTCGATCTTCCCGATTTTGAAGCCGTCGCTGTCCAGACGATCGACCACCATGTTGCGGAGCTGGGTGACGTCCCTCTGCACCGTGTCCTTCAGGTTGTTGCCGGTGTTGGCGCACCTCTGCTCCGTCTTCCTCACGGTGTTGTTGAACCGCTTCTCCAGCTCCTTCAGGCGCCCGTTGAGCCGGTCCTCGCTGAGCCGTCCCTTCCCCCCGCCGCTCCCGCCCAGCTCCTTGTCCAAGCGCCCCTTGATGGCGTCGCACTTGTTGGCGGTGGAGATGAGTCGGCTCTCCAGGTGGTCCATCCTGGATTCCAGCTGGGAGAGCGAGGCGCAGCAGGACTGCGAGGCCAGCGTCTCGCTGCGAGACGCGTCCAGGCTCTGCCGCACGTGCTGGTCCAGGGAGCCCAGGAGCTTCTCCAGGGCTACGATCCGATCCCGGTCCTCCTGCTGCTGCCGCCGCACGTCCTCCACGCCCGCCTGGACACCAGAGACCAGGTCAGACTCACCGGCAGCGGCCCATTTGATCCGTTACAATCCCCTGGGTTTCCTGTACCAGATCATCTACAGGTGTTGACCGCAGTTAACAGATGCAATTCACTCTTCCGTCCCTGATCGCGAATGACCTAAAGGCTGCTTCTACTTCTCCCGAACCTCCCGGCCCTCGGCGGACCTCCGGGCGGAGGTGATCACCTGACAAGAAGAGCAGGACAGGGACACTCGTCTCTCCAGCTCCGTCAGGATCTCCTCCTTCAGAACGTTCAGCTGGCTCCCCTCAGCCCCCCCGCCCACGGCACCTCCGTCCAGGTCGTTGCCGCCTCCGTTCACCAGGTGGTTGTTGATGTTGAGGAGGGTCTGGTCGTGGAGCTGGACCGGCAGAGGCTCGCGTTAGTAAAGGTCAAGGTTCAAAGGGTCGGGAGGTCCAACCACCACACGGACCTGCGTTCTGTTGTAGAGATGGTCCAGCTTCGTCTGGATGCTGTTGATGGTGTCCTTCATGTGAGGTTGAGCGGAGTCAGCAGGCACCGCCGCCCCGTTCAGACCTGAGCTGCACATGGACGCAGGCGTCATCACACGTTCACGAGAAGAACTGTTCCTCAGCTCCATTCCAAAACACATTTTGAAAACAACATTGACTAGAAAGAGGTTCTAAACAATAAAAGTTGCTCCAGCTTCCTTCCTGTCCTCCTGCTGTCCATCCATAAACCTCCTCTCTATCTTCAACCTCAGCATCCTCCTACCCAGATCTTCTGTACCCCTCCTCTGTCCATGTCCAAACCATCTCAGTGTGACCTTCAGCTCTGCCTCCTGTTTTCTTCTCAGGGTCTCCAAACCAGCCACCATGGCTGCTCTCACCTCCATCTTCTCCTTCTATCCTTCCCCTCTGGCTGATGCTCTTTTCTCCATCCATTCCAGCCTGCTTGTGCACACCTCTCCGTCCACCCTCTCCGTAACTCCGGATTGTTGACCCTTGCAACTAAACCGCAGCCTTCATCTCAAACTCAACCTTCTTCTTCTCCACTCCCCGTAGCCTCATTGTTCCTGGTGTATTCGGTCCCGCTGCAGCCGACCTTCACGTCTTTCCACAGAATATCTGTGATGCTCCTCCACCTGCTTCCCATTTCTCATCCACTTCATTCAAATAAAATGGCTATAAAATCTCAAAGGATAACGTTTCAGCAAAACACACACACACACACACACACGGAGACGTACAGTCTATGGTTGATGTTGCTGACTGTCGTCTGGATGTTGTGGAGGTCTCTGGTCAGGCTGCGGATGGTTTCCTCCAGCTGATGGACCTTCTCGCTGTCCCCTGAGGAGGAGGTAGAGCGCGTCAGAACCTCCAGAGCCTTCAGTGCTGAATGCCTTCGCCTTCGCCGTTCACCCCGATGCATTACCGGTTCTGCTGTTGCCCCCCTTCTGTCCCCCGTCAGGGTTGTAGCCCGTCTGAGAGACCTGGGGTCGCCCCCCGACCACTCGGCTGTCGGTCGTTACCCTCGGCCCCTCTCGGCAGTCCTCCCCGGAGTAACCGTGGCAACACTTCCACTCCATCTCCGTCACCATCTTGTAGGCCACCTTGTAGCGAGGCCTCCTAAATGTCCGGTAGCTGGGAGACAAAATGGACAGGCCTGATCCCTGCTGTTTGACAGAAATCCTCACCTGGACTCTCCTTCGGTCAGTGAATAAGAAAGTGTGAATGCTGTATGTCTATAGAAGTGTGAATGTTGTATGTCTACAGGATGTGCGAATGTGGTATGTCTATAAGAGGTGTTAATATTGTATGTCTATAGGAGGTGTGAATGTGGTATGTCTATAAGAGGTGTTAACGTATGTCTATAGGAGGTGTGAATGTGGTATGTCTCTGTAGGAGTGTGAATGTTGTATGTCTATAGGTGTGTGAATGTGGTATGTCTATAAAAGGTGTGAATAAAGTATGTCTATAGGAGGTGTGAATGTGGTATGTCTTTGTAGGAGTGTGAATGTTGTATATCTATAGGTGTGTGTGATGTGGTATGTCTGTAAGAGATGTTAACGTTGTATGTCTATAGGAGGTGTGAATGTGGTATGTCTGTTGGTGTGTGAATGTTGTACCGTATGTCTAAAGCGGGTGTGAATGTTGTACTCTATGGAGACATACTGTATATCTGTTGGTCTTCAGAGACTTTATAAAAAAGGAAAACATTTTTCAGTTGAGCAGATCTGAAAATAGATCAGAGCTTGATTGGAGGAAACCCTTTCACATTGTTGTACACAAGTAGGTCCTGGTGATGGACGGGATTCTTCTCTGCCAACTTCTCACGTTGTTCTAGTCGTTCCGTCCAACAGAACCCAGCTTTATTTAGCTGCTTCCAACTAAAATGTTTCTCTTGACCTTTTATGCTAGTCATCAACAGTGTGTGTGTGTGTGTGTGTGTGTAAGTGTGTGTGTGTGTGTGTGTGTGTTTGTGTGTGAGTGACACATCACTGTCGTGATACATATCAACACAATAAATAGCTCAGACAGTCTTAATAAAGATTTACAGCGTTGTCATGGGAACGTTAACCATGGGATGGCTAAGGGTCCTAACACACACATGCACACATACACACACACACACACACACACACTGGGTCTTGTTCTGATGCCAGCCCTAGACGCAGGTCCTCCAGCAGCAGCAGCAGCGTGAGAAAGAGGGAGGCCACATTCTCTCAGACGGGAGGAGAGGATGAGGAAGAGGAGAGGAGGATGAGGAAGAGGGAAAGCTCTCGCTGTAAGGAAAGGATGGGCTTCCACACTGGAGGGTTGGAGAAGACGAGAACCTTGAGTTTTTCTACCTCTCCCTGTATTTGGGGTTGAATCTTCAAAGATGGCAAGAGAAGATGGGAACATTTGGGCAAATATGCCGTGCAAACGTCCATCGTAGAAGCTGAGAAGCTGTGCTTCAAGGACAATTGCACATTTCTGAGTTATTTTCTCAATTTTTGGACTCCCTCTCAGGAACGGGTTGGTCCTCCTTCAGCCACCCTGCCTTGCCCGGCAGCACCCGGCCGACAGGAGCTGGGGAATCCAACCAGGAACCTCAGGTTCTGAGGCGCCTGCACTCCCAGCAAGACCACGCCCCTCACTCTTTAGCCACGCCCCCACTATATGACCACGCCCCCTAACCACACCCACTTTAGCCACGCCCACCCACCACGCCCCTCACTCTTTAACATCGGCCCTCTAACCACACCCTCACTATTTAGCCACGCCCATCGTTTTTAGCCACGCCCCTCACCGTAGCCACGCCTCCTCTGTAGCCAGGGGATTTGGGTTTTGAACCATATTTGGGTCACTGGTTCAATTCCCTACGTTAAGTTTTGGAACTAATAGAAGTCTGTGACACATGCAGGCTTCTTCTGTCTCCTGAGAGAAGAGCCAATCAGTCAACCAGCAGGTGCGACCAGACAGGACTCTGTGTGTGTGTGTGTTGGACAAACTCACGCCACTCGAGGACACTGCCCCCATGTGCATCTCTGATAGTCAGGCTTGATGTACGTCTCCACCCCGTCCTCCATCACACAGCTGACCGTGCGTGTCACCACATAAGCACACCAGTTCCTGAGAAAAACACCCACACACACCCACACACACCCACACACACACACACACACACACAGGCAGAGGAGAGGAAATGACTGATGAGTCGGTGTGTGACGGCCGGCGGTTTTTATTTGCCGTGAAGTCAAAGGCAGATGTGGCTCCAAACTGTGGTCCTGCCGCCAGACATTTGTTTGCCGGTCACACAAGACAAGGCTGGAGAACAACAACCCTTCCAGAAGGAACCAGAGGGAGGAGAAGAAAACATGGCGCTTGTTGATGGTGAGGCTCCAGAGGCCGGAGATCCCTATCTGCCTATCTGGACGGGAATTATTCTCAGATCATTTCCACCGCAGCCAACTTCAGATCAGGCCAGGATAACAGCAACAGTAAGCACCATTGTTTGGCTGCACACACACACACACACACACACACATTTGTTTCCATCATCCCAGAGCAGATATTCTTGCCTAACGTGGAGTTGGTGGATGTTGACTCACAGAGCACACAGCCCCCCCGAGGCTCCTGAAGTGGAGCTGACCTTCTTCTTGGAGGTTAGTGTTTGGACCCTGGTGGTGGGAGAAGAAGTTTGCAGAAAGGGTAACTTTTGGACTCTCCTGGCGAGGAGGTTCAGATGGGTCCCATCACACCAGGCTGACCTTTGACCCCCTCCACTGCCCGTCTTACTGCTGAAGACCTCGCGACTGATGGAGGACACTTTGGAGAACTTTGCAAAGCGCTGACGATGTCTGAGAGGAGGAGCTATCGTCTGAGAAGGACACCTAAACCTGAGAAAGACGGCTTTACGCAACATCTCGAAGTTCAGCGGACGCAGGTTTAGACTCTCCAGCAGATGAGGTGGCGCCGAGGACATGTGACCAGGGGGAGGAGAAAAATCGGAGGCCCAAAAGGGTGTTTTTTATTTCTCTTGTCGTCGCAGAAGACGGGGAAACCCAAGAGGACTTCAGAGAAGTTCTCCGTCCTGCAGTCTAATTGGGTTTACGGAATAGAACTCTTGATGTCCACGGAAGACCTCTGCAGACCTGAAGAAGGGGGCGTTCAGAAGTTGGAGGCCTTTGTCCTCTGAGGCCGGAGGACAGAAGATCATGTGCTTGGCTTGTGGGAGATGAATGTGCTGACAACTGAGTGCGTGAGATCCTCCTGGTCCTTCAGCACCTTCCACACGCTCCTTAGGTTTCATGTCGCCGAGGGAATTAGACGACCGAGGAACGCGGGCAGATGGAAATGCAGATTATCTGGATTAGAGGAGCTTCAGCCGGTCTGAGTCACTTCTGATCTTCAAACACTTGAGATGTTCTGAAGGAAATGAAATCACCCGGGGAGCGTCTGGAGCGAAGCGTGGGGTTCGTTGGTTCAGGAGGACGCCGGTATCACAACCGCTTTTCTTCCACCTGGGTTTCTTCTCAGGTGTCTGCTGTGGAGACACGCCGACCGTCTGAATTCCCCCGAACTTGTCCTCCTTCCTCGCTTTACTTGTCACATTTGATGTACGCTACATCAGATACCGACCAGACGGATGTCAGAAAGGCGGCGGCGTGACAAAAGCATCGCTCGGACTTGAGCCGGACCTTCCTTTCCTCGGTCAGATGGTCCGGTCCAGGCTACCAGCGGCAGATCTTCTGATTCACGGACATGCTAAACTCTGATGATATAGAATGTGACCCGCCGTCTTCTCGGTCTTCTGATCTCCAGAAAGCCCGATGCCGATGCAGATTAGAGACAATCTTCCATCATCGTCTTCTCATTAGCCAGGATCTCCGCCCCGTGAGGCTCCTGCTGATTAGGGCCCATTAGTGTCAGAGGTGAGGAGGACAAGGTCTGAGCAGGGATTCCTTCATGCCAGGCCTGCCAGCCTCTGAGGTCTCTGAGCCGTGAATGTACGTCCAGCCCTCTGGAGAACAACCGCTGGAGCAACAACGGATGATGGACTGGATCTGACATCAAGCCTCTTCCACGTCGTTGCTGAAGGTTGCGGAGAACATGCTGTGGGGATCTCACGCTGTAACGGAACATCGAAGATGTATGCTTCCCGCGGAGAAGGTCAGGGACACCGGACCTCCGTCAACATTAACTTGGACGCCATGTTTGTGCTTCGTGCTAAGGGGTGTCGGCGGTCCGGGAAGCAGGCGGGTGATGTTTGAGTCTGGATCTGCTCCAGGGTCCAACCAGAGGGCGTGGACCCGGGTGCGGACCTTGGAGGCTCCCAGCAAACACAAATCCAACATCATCAGGAGTTTCCTGTTTGTAGCCTCTGTCCGGCGGGTGTGGAGAGATGGACTCTTTGAGCAGAGACGCACATCTGACCTCCACCTTCATCAGGGAGGAACCCGGATGGTCCTTGAGGCAACCAGGCTTCACTTTCCCACGTACAGGAGCAGTGGAACGACGATAAACCCTCGCTGCTCAGGAATGGAGAAGGGAGGAAGCAGGAGACGCAGGAGGTTTTTTTCTCTCTCTCTCTCTCTCTCTCTCTCTCACACACACACACACACACACACACACACACACATACACACACTGGTCCTGGTCAATGTTCTCACTCCAAGTATTTGTACTTTGTGATATCCCTTGTAGTTCCCCCCGTGGCCATTAGGGGGCGCTGTTCAGCGCCGGCCTTTGGGGTTCCGACCCTCAGGTGATTTCCGGCCCGTCTTTCGGTGAGCTGTCGGAAAATTGCTGGGGTTCTTCGCAGATGTTGAGATGGTCCATCGGTCAGCGGACGCCAGGAAGCCCATTTCTCCTGGATTGTGGGACACCTTTGATCAAGTCTTTGATCTGAGATCAAACACAGGAAGTCCCTTTGTTCCCCACAAACGCAGATCCATGATGGTTCTTCCCGCTCTCGACTCATGAGCGTTCTTCACCAGGCTCACTGTTCCAGCCTGCGAATCACAAGAAGAATTTATCCTGACAGGACCACGGCTCCATCTCCGTCCCACCATTCGGATGTTCTTCCTCGCTTTGCGATGGACAGATCTACACCTGCTCCCCGCTCCTTCGTTCTCTGGAGCACCAACAGGAGTGACCAACGAGCTTCAGACCTGGAAACATCTGGGGCCAATGTTGAGAAGAAGAACAAGATGAATAAGAGTCTTGGTGGTGAGACCGGTGATGGACGCAGATCCTCCAGCTGGAAGCTCTCCGTGGTGGATGGCAAGGAAACATGTGATTTTGAATATTTAATCACGGGTTGTGATCGTCTTCGGGCTCAGATGATGTCAGCTCTTTCCACCCGGGAGGGCGCGGCGGTTTCTGCTGAGCCCTGCGATATCCGATGTCGTCGGCGTTCGACGCTCATCCGCCATTTTCCGCCGGCGAGCTGAGAAGAAGCAGCCGGCGGGGCCTGTAAATCCCAGGGGGGAACTCCAAAGATGGCCACCTCGGCCGGAAGCCTCGTCTCCATTCATCCAGGGCTTTCAGGTGGTCTCTGGGTAGCTTCATGGAAACGTGTCCTCCGGTCCATTTCTAGAAGATTGTTCGGGGGTTCGGTGCCTTTTAAAGGTCATCTCCGGCAGCTTCTTGGAGGACGTGAAGCTAAACTTGCATTCCCACCACCAGGGCGTGGATGTGGCCGCCACGCCTGGGCATCTCACCTCCTCTCTGCTTCTTTTTCATAAATGGATCATCATTAGAACCCATGAAATTCAACCTTCTAGTTCCAGATGCTTTCAGAGGGGTGTGCAGGGTGTGTGCGCGCAGGGGAACGTGGTCCGGGGGCTGCGGTCTGCTGCAGAGGATCCACGGGACGCGGTGGACGGCTTCTCGTCTCACTTTCACATTCTGTGGTCTGCGGAGCTTCCTGGATGGAGCTCGGCCTGAATCAGCAGCTGCGGTCGGTGGCGGCTGGCGAGCTGCGGGCGAGAGGAGCCCGAGGAACTTGGGAACGGAGGTCTATCTACGTCATGTCACCTTCGGCAGCTTCTCAGACTTTAAGGTGACTTACTGTTCTTTCTCTCTTCGCTCCTCACCTGCTTTGTGAGCTGCTGGCTTTGCCTTATTTATGCGTGAAATGTGTTTTCTTCTCTTCTCCCCTTCGGTGCTTCAGACTGGTGGATCATCACAGGTTCTCCAGCACAACACGGAGGTGAAGCCGGCCTCCATGATGGAGTGCAGACACCAGGACTTGTGTAAATACATCCCTGGCTCCCCACCGCCGTGCACACACACACACACACACACACACACACACACACACACACACACACACACACATACACACACACACACACACACACACACACACACATACACACACACACTCAGACCCTATCCTCCCTGCACTTTGGTCCCTCTCCACCCCCCATCTCCTCCTGCGCGCGCGCACACACACACACACACACACACACACACACAAACATACAAAAACACACATACACACACACACTCAGACCCTATCCTCCCTGCACTTTGGTCCCTCTCCACCCCCCATCTCCTCCTGCGCGCGCACACACACACACACACACACACACACACACACAAATACACACAAACATACAAAACACACACACACACACACACACACACACACACACACACACACACTCAGACCCTATCCTCCCTGCACTTTGGTCCCCCTCCATCCCCCCTGTCTCCTCCTGCACACACACACACACACACACACACACACACAAATACACACAAACATACAAAAACACACACACACACACACACACACACACACACACACACACACACACACACACACTCAGACCCTATCCTCCCTGCACTTTGGCCACCTCCCACCCCCCATCTCTTCCTGCGCGCACACACACACACACACACACACACACACACACACACACACACACACACTCTCACACACACACACACAGGAGTGCTTCATGCTACATGGGGATGATGAGCAGTGCCGGGGAGCGTACATGTGTGTCTGTTGACTTAACGTTGCCAAGGCAACCTTCAGCCCAAGTCCAGGTCCCAGGGAGGAGGTGACAATCAGCGGCGACATGAAGTGGATCTCCAGCAGCTCCAGGTGTGATCCACCTTCTGCTGCTGCTGCTGCTTCCTTCAGGGATCTCAGCCAATCACCTGGCTCCACCCAGCCCTCTCCTCTCACACCGTCTATCTTCCTGTCCTCCTCCCCTCCATCCATAAACCTCCTCTGTGGTCTTCCTCTGCTCCTCCGCCCGGTCCAGGACCTTCTACTCGTTCCTCTGGTCCTGAAGAAAAGCCTCTGAATGCGGCTGAAGTTCCTCCTCACCAAGGACACTTTTGTCAGGTTGTCCACCGTCATCCCAGTGGAAGCGATTGATTGGGATTCCAAGTAATAGATTACTTCTTCAGAGTTGCTCTTCTTCTCTTCGGGCCACTTGTTTCTTCTTAATTTCAAGCAAAGCCCTTTAGTTTTGGGAGGAGGTTCCTGCCTGTTCTGCAGCTCTGGATCATATCTTTATGATTTCATGTGTTTTTCAGCTATGTTTATATTTTTAATGCTTGTAATGCTGCCGTTGTCCAACGGCGTGGACTCCAGTGGATTCCACAAGAGGTTTGCACGCTACAATTTGTTACATTTATGTAGATTTAACACATCACACACTCACACACACACACACACAGACACACCAGTACGAGGTGAGGCATTCCGAGTGTAATCCAATAAAGTCCCATTAATCCAATGGCTGGGGAAAAAATTCCTAGATGAAAGTCCACTTTAGAAATGTTTTTACAATCGAACACATTCTTTGAGGCAAACACAAGTTGTTCTAGACACACACACACACACACTTCGCCTCCACTCATGCAGCAGTGTGTGAGAGTTGCCCGCTATGTTCTGGGAGTTCAGCCGTAAGTTGCAGTGTTTCCTCAGGAAACACACAACTTTGCCAAACAAACCCATAAAACACAATGTCTGCCAAGCAGAGAAAGAGCCCAATGTACCGCTGGCATAAAGGCCATTGTTTCCAGACTGTTCCATACAATTACAAACACACACACACACACTCTCACACACACACACACACACACACACACACACAGCAGTTTTCTGGACAGGTCCTTCTTCCCTTCAGGGCTCAGTAGATCAGAAGTGTTGTGCACTTGCCTTGTTTTACAACACAATAAAACACACCTGCTCAGTAAACGACAACACACACACACACACACACACACACACACACACACACACACTACACATCATGTGTCATCTCGGCCCCAGGTTGGCCAGCCTTCGGGGGGTGTAAAACAAAGAGGGAGTGTTTGGTCCAGGAGGATCTTTCACTGAGCGTCACTGGACGTTTGACAGCAGCTTCAAGGGGCAGGGGGGTGTGGGGTGTGTGTGTGTGTGACCCCGCAGGTCAAGAAGCCTTCCATCTTTGTTCTGAAGCACACACACACACACACACACACACACACTTGAGTGCACTTGCTAAAGCTTAAGTGGCCGACAGGCAAACACAACTTAAAGGCATTCTTTCAGTGCGCCTTAATGCAGTTTATAATGCACACACACACACACACACACACACACACACACACACACACACACACACACACACACACACAAACACACACACACACACACACACACCAGGACTATATCTAAACTTGTCTTTAATTGTTTAGACTGAGACTCATACAATGTTCATGAAAACATTTGGTTCAGCGTATGTGTGTGTGTGTGTGTGTGTGTGTGTGTGTGTGTGTGTGTGTGTGATTTGGGGGGTGATGTCTAAGTTGAGTCAGGCCAGTCAGAAGGAGGAGATCCAAAGAAGAAGCTGGTTGCCAGGATCTCCTCCTGGACCTGGACTCTGTTTGGTTCTTGAACTACCTGAATCCATGAAGAACTTCTGTTTGAAACCTAGTTGTGTTCTTCAGAGGAAGACGTCCCGATCAAACCTCATGGGTCCATGGTGGACTCCTTCCAGGGTTCCGGTCCAGGAGAACCGTCCTCGTCCACTCCGGTTGCCCGGAGAGCCTTCTTGCACTGCTGGAGCAGCCTTTCTCCAGGAGGCCTTCAAAAGCAGGACACACACAGAGAAGGTCCCTCCAGGGTCCAACATGCAGGAGGTTCAGTGGAGATCCCACATTGTCCAGACGTGGGTGAGAGGGTGACTCCGACCGCTGGATGATCGCTTTGGAGAACGAACGAACAGATGAAGGTGTGGTGACCATAGTATGCTTCGGAGTTACGGCATTCGACACCCTCGCCATCCTGAACACGCCCGCAGTTCAGAATCTTCCAGGGAAACCATCGTTTCAATGGGGGGCAACAGAGGTCAGAGGACCTAGCGTGATAAATGGATGTTTCCTGTGTCCCGGGCAGGGAGGAGGTCTTGAGAACTTCACCAGACAATCGGGACCGCAGCAGGAAACGGAAAGAACCGACAGAAACACAATCAGCCAAAACCAAAACTACCACAGGCGACATGAAGATCGGGACTACATGAGCCGACTGGATCGGAGACGGCGGTTGAAAGACTCAAATGAAAAGGAGGGATGAACCAAAGGAGAAGCGGATCCAAGATGGAGAACAGGACTTGTATGGCTGGATCCAAAGTAGAGCTGGTCACAGAAGGTCACAGAAACCCACAGGAGAATGAACTCAGCAGAAAACGGGAGACGAGCCGAAGCAGAAGAGACGAGAACGTCCGGAAGTCTGGACTCGTGATGAACCAATATCTCGATCTGAAGATCTGCAGCTGGAAGGACGTTGAAGGTTCATCGTCACTCCAACAAAAGTAACACAACACAGCGGAGAAGAAGATCTCGGTCTCCTTTCGGTGATTTTATGAGCGCCCACATCCAGCAGACGGGACCTCCTGGAACTCCACATAAATAAGAGGCCACTCTTGGAACCTGTTAAAATGCCATCTCCTCTCAGCCGTGTCTTCTCAGTTACTTCTCATATCTTTTGAAGAGCTTCTCTTCCGCTCTGGGCTCCAGACAGCGCAGATACCTACAGGAGCAGCTGGCTGCCGGCCCAGCGGTGGATGCGGGAAGAATAAGCTTCCTGTGGTTGAAGGAGGGAGGAGAGCCAGAGGACAATGTCTCCGGCGTGCTTGCGCCCGGCTCAGAGGGGTTTTCGGAAACGCTCGAGGAGAAGGAGATCGGAGCATTCGGACCTTCTCGGTGGAAGGTGGAAACGAAAATGCCGAAAATGCCGTGTTCGTTATCCAATCGGGATGGAGACCGTACCCAGAAAGCGAGGCAGCTTACGGCCGAGGCCGCGGAGGACGCGGCCGGTCCGGGCCCATCCTGGTCAGCTGCTCTGTTCCGTCACCGAGAGGAACCGTCCTAGAACCTCCACCTCAGCACCTGCTTTGGACCTCGTCCTCCTCATTCTCCGTCTGGACGACATGGAGCTCTGACATTTTGGCAAGAGATGTGTCAGCAAACCCCCTCCACCACCACCACCTGCCCCCCCCCCCCCCCACACACACACACACACACACCAGCTGCCCCTTGACATGTGATTGAACTCAACTGATTTGTTTTGACAGATGTGTGAAGTATTCATTAAGCAGTGAAGACTGTGTGTGTGTATGTGTGTGTGAGTGTGTGTGTGCGTACGCTCTGCTGTCACAGTCCTGCAGATCCACAGACACACTCATAGCACATTTACAGCATTTGATATCATACAATAATAGGATATCAATTATGATAGGCAAACACACACACACACACACACACACACACACACACACACACACACACAAATGTAAGTGTTATCCACACATGTTGGCTCTGGTGCAGCCTGATCTCCATTTTTATCTTGCGTCCTTCATCATCCTCAAGACTCCTCTTTCTTCAAACTCGGACCTTTTATCCTCCTCCTCTCTTTGAACCCCCTGTCACACACACACACACACACACACACACACACACACACTCACACACACACACGTACACACCCACGTTCAGCTTCAGCGTCCCACAAAGAGGAGAACCATTCATGACGCTACACCAACAGCAGCAGGCACACTGACAGAAGCTCATATTGCAGGAGCTCAACACACACACACACACACACACACACACACACACACACATACACTAACACAAAACTATGCACACACACTAAGTGCAAACACATGCAGGCATGCGGGCAGACACACACCACATGTGAGGATCTGTCACTGTGTTTTGGCCCGACCTATGCATTTGTACACGTGCACACTCACATATGTATGGACAAAACACACACACTTTCTCTCACACGCACACACACACACACACACACACACACAGATAGAACCCATTCATATAATCCGTCAGTAAATAAACCCAAACTTCCTCATTGGTTTATGAGCCGACAAAGCGTTGAAATCCACCCAGAGGTCACCGATCCGGCTTCCACACACAGAAGCTGTGCTCGGACCACAGCGTGGACCTCAGTGGACCTTCACACATCATCTGCTCCATCTGCTGCTTCTGGTCCTCATTGACTCGTGAGCCGTAAATCTGCGACTGCAAGGATTCTAGTCAATCATTTCCACACTGCATACACACATGATGTACATCTGTGTGTGTGTGTAAAAATCTAACGGCAATGAACCTGAAATTATATCAAAGTTTCTACAAAAACCAAGAGTAATTAGATCATACATCTTCTGTCTCTACAACCCTACACACACACACATTTGCCGTTTGTTAAAATAACACACTCGAGTCTTGTAAAGCTGAAGGGAGCCAAACTAAACACTCAGCACCCCCTTACATTTCACCTTGGCCCTCAAACAGTAAATATCTAGAGACAAATATCTGCAATCTCTCTCTTTCACACACACACACACACACACACACACACACGGACTGGAATTCCGAATGGAACCAAGTGCAGACAGATCTTGCAGGCTCCCAGCAGAAGACGCCGAGCTCAGCTGGCAGCTTTGCTTCTTCTGAGTTGACATCATTGTCCATCATCAGGCGTCAAAAACCAACGCGTTTGCAGATGGACCTTTGAACGCTGAAGTCGTCGGTTGTGAACACCAGAAGACGAGTTTGGGAGGAGACACCGGTCCACCATCAGTCGACCGGTCCACCAGACCATCATAACTAGTCCTTTAGTCCACCCACCATTCCATCTGTCCTGGGGTCCAATGTGTGGACTCAATGCACAGACTAAATGAGAAAAACCCGACCTTCTGCGTGGAGGACAGATCCATGTGATGCGGACCGAACCCCCGGAGATACAGGGGACCTCCAACCCCCCCAACCCCCACCCTCCTCGGCGGTCCTACCGGTGTCTGCTCGCCGCTCTGTGGCCGCCCTGGACCAGCGGCTCCGCGAAGCCCAGACCCCGGCAGGAGCGCAGCAGCGCCACGGCCAGCAGCAGGACCAAGGGCTCCATCTGCTCCGCTGGAAGGTTCCAGTCCGAGGGAGAGGAGGACGAGGAGGAGAGAAGGAGAGAAAGAGGAGGAGAGGAGTGGAGGAAAGGAGGAGAGGAGAGTCCTGGAGACTATCGGGGAGCCGCGGGCATCAGCGCGCACCGCCGCGGGAACGAGGCGCCCCTGGAGAAGGAGCTCCGGGAGAAGACATCACAATGAAACCCGGGAGAAGAAGAGGAGGTGGAGGTGGAGGAGGAGGAGAGAAGGAAGAGGAGGAGGAGGAGGACAAGAAGGAGAAGGAGGAGAAATCCGCTTAAGCAAGGTTGTGTGTGACGCGCACAGAATCCGCCCGAGTGTGAAGCCCGAATAGTTTCCTGTCAAAGATCCAGGACCCTCCACCCCCCCCACACACACACCCCACCCACCCACCCACCCACACACACACTAGAAGGGTTAGCCACTGTTTCACAGCCTTCCCTTTAGTGGTCCCTCGGAGCGGACTGGGGTCTCAGGTCTGGGGGTTCAGGTCTGGTCCAGGAGGGGACAGCTCAACAAGTCCTGGTTTACAACGAGAACTTGAAGGAACATCATTTCTCTGAACATTCACCCACAGATACCTGCGCATTTCTAGCACGGATCTCCTCCATCCATCCATCCATCCATCCATCCATCCATCCATCAGTGTGGCACCTATCTCAGCTGTGATTGGACAGGAGGTGGGTTCACCCTGGCCCAATCACATGCAGCCATTCACCCTCTCATTCACACAGCAGGATAATTCAGGTTCTCACTGTGTGTGTGTGTGTGTGTGTGTGTGTGTGTGAGAGAGAGAGAGAGCCCCCCTCCCCCTCCAGTCAGTCTCCATCTGAAGGCAAACTAAAGTTAGATCTGGACGCGTGATGGAGCCGATGGGCCGTCTCCTCCCACACCTCCAGCCGGCGGAAGACATCCCAGAATATCTGCAGGATCACATCTCCATCCCGTGGCTGCTCCCTCCCGGTCCTTCGACCCCGCCTCGAATCCACCGCACCTTCCAGTCTAGCGGCTTCAAGCACCATCTCCTCCGTGGGTGATGATGACACGGCGAACTCGCAGCTCTCGCCCGACAGTCGGACCACAGCCGGATGATCTACGTCGCCGTTTGAAGTCCAAGCCCGGCGCGTTTCTCGGGTTAGTTCAGGTGGTCGGTGTAAATCCAGGCCGACAGATGAAAGGGTGAGGGCCATCAGTCAGCCTCGGCGATGCTCCTCGTCTCTTGCGGTCCCTGCGGACACGGAGATGTTCCACAGATCCATCAGCCGGGCCGGGGGTGGAAGCTCGTGGTGTTTGAAGGACTGACAGCTTAACAACCATCAGTCTGAAGTATTGCAGGTCCAGATGAGGACGGCATGCTTGTGCCAGAAGGTCCCCGCTTGGACCCTTCAGAGTCTCCATGTTCTCCCCGTGGGGTTCCTCAGGGTTCTCCGGGTTCCTTTCGCAGTCCAAACACACGGAGGAGGTTCATGGAGACCCTGGGTTGTCTAGACGTGTGGTTGTGCGCTTCTGTATGAGGCCCTGTGATTGGTCCAGGGTGGAAACATTTGAAAATCAACAATCAGGAGAAGCCGTTGTCCCGCCGTCCTGGAAGGAGAAGCTGGCTGGGGTTCCAGGGGCTTTCTGGAGCTTCTCTTCACCTTCTGGAACCAGACTTGGACCTGGAATGGAGCAGCTGATGCGGAAAGCAGACGTCTGAAGAGGACAAAACACTGAAGCGGGAACCCGTGAGAACCTGCAGGTCCTTCGGCGGTCATATTCTCGTTACCGAAACGACTTGGCCCGAGTGGACCTCATAGATCTGAATCATGAAGGAACCAGACAAACCTGAGCAGAGGTCTTCTGTGAGTCTGCAAGATGTCTCAGAAGATATGTCTCAGTGTGTCACTCTCTGTTGGACAGAAAGGTTACTTGAGCTTCTCGAGCTGCTGGTCCAGGACCAGGAGGTAGAAGGTGACAGGAGGTGTCCAGGTGAGCTGAGATAGCAAAGAAGAACAAAGAAGAACTATCTAGAGGAGACGCTATTGTGCAGAAGCAGAAACTAGGAGGTCATGTTTGTCCTCGGTGAAGTTAAGACAAGAGGACATCAGTTCCTCTGCAGGCAGGAGCTTCCAGAGCTTTGGAACATCTCTGACCACCTCCACAGCTCCAACACCAGGATGTGTATCTCCAGGAACCTTCAAGAAACCGACGGACTTTGACAGCAGGAACACAGATGATGATGGTAGGACTTGTGTGTGTGTGTGTGTGTGTGTGTGTGTGAGTCAGGAGCAGAGTATTTGTGGCATCTGGCTCTTCCTCCTCTTCCTTCTCCTCCTCCTCATCCCTTGAGACCCTGCAGAAGCTGATGGGCTGTGGACAAATAGGCCCATATCAGTCATTTTAGATAAAGTCACAAAAAAATTGACTTTTTTACATCCGACCCCCCCAGACACACACACACACACACACTTAATGTTGGAGGTGGGCTCTGGTGGATGTGGATTCTTCTCCGCTCCTGCTCTGGGGGGCTCCAGATCCGGCCCGTCGGTTGTGTGACGGCTGGACTTTTAACCAAAAGCCCTTGGGAAGATTAACATTCCTGGGGGGCTGTTCAGTGTGGAGCGGTCTTGTGTGTGTGTATATACACCTCACACACACACACACACTCCTATAAATAGGAGGATTAAATGGGATGCAGCAAAATAAACAGCCAACGTTAATGCCGTGGCAACCGGACACCCATGCAGTTGGGCTTTTTTAATTGGGCTGTTTCTTCTGTGAAGTCAAGTTTTATTTCAACCCTCCTCCTCCTCCTGCATCTCTACCACCTCCACCAGCACCAGCCATTGTTCCCATTGTGCCCCATTCCTTTTCTATCTACTCCCACTGTTTCCTCTGTAGCCTTTATCTGCCCTGTGTGTGTCTGTGTGTGTGTGTGTGTGTGTGTGCACCCGGTGATACTTTGCATCTGCCATGTTGACATTCCTGCAGCCTTGGCCTGCGTTTCACATGTGTGCGGGTCACGGCGGCGTGTTTGTGTTAGCTATTATTGGAGACCCCCCTGGTTGTTCAGCACTCTGAGGGAACCTTCTAGAGGGCCTGACCTGCCACGCAAGGGGGTGTCACCTCGGTGTGTGTCTGCCAGGAGCCCTGCTTCACACTTATTATGTCCCTCATAGCACTTTAACACCAGAACAACGGGGAAGAAGAACATCCTCAACAGGGCTAACGGGGCTTTTCCGAGGCTTTGAGTTCTTGGCGAAAACTTCAAGCGTCCATGCTAAGCTAACAAATGTATTGCTCCTGCATCCTCACAGAGGTTTGGGAGATCTTAACCCTGGCTGAACGGTGGACAATGACCGCTCGGCCGGGACAAGCCGCTCCTGCCGGATGAACCTTCAGAGCTGCTCATGGCCTCCATCCCAGGAACCCGCCTGTTTTCCCTGTGGAAAAGGACAGTAATGACCATAATCATGCAAAAATTGCTTCCCCGGCACTCCGCCCTCCATCAGCGGGAGCTTCAGCAGATAGCACGTTCTCGCTGTGACTATTTATGTCCACATGTGATAGCGAGGAGACCTTATCTTGGGAACATAAACAGAGGTGTGCCCCTGAAGGCCCAGACCTTCACGGTCCAAGTGGGGTTTCTGATGTCCCGGAAGACACTTCAGTTGCCTTTCTGCCGTTGAGGCAGCCTGTCGGGCTTCGGGAGACCTTTGTCCGGTGATCTCTCCTGCTGAGGAAGAGTGGGTGGAGTCCACAAAGATGACCGCCGGACCTTCAGCAATAAACCACCCTCCCGTGAAGAGGAAACTACCAACGAAAACAGGCAACGCTCTGGTTTCC
The DNA here is from genome assembly GCF_037954325.1 of Fistularia commersonii. Classification (NCBI taxonomy): domain Eukaryota; kingdom Metazoa; phylum Chordata; class Actinopteri; order Syngnathiformes; family Fistulariidae; genus Fistularia; species Fistularia commersonii. The sequence goes on along the minus strand of NC_141303.1, from coordinate 14,411,520 downwards.
GGGGTGACTCGGAGCTCCTGGAATCTGTGGTATCGGGGTTGTCCTCAGGTCGACCACGGAACACACACCCTTCAGCGGTGTGTGTTCTGTGGTCGACTTCGTGAGGAACTGCTCTGACTCTCAGGGACATAACCACGATCCCTTGCTCTCACCTAAAACCTGCCACCCAACAGTCACGGCAAGGACTGCGTGAACGTGATGAAGGTCCGAGGGGTAGAAGGACACCCCGGGGGTTTGTGGACTGCAGGTGAGAGCAGAAGGTCCAACCATCAAGCAGACGTTTACCATGGACCATCATGATTGGCTGCTTGGCTTTCAGTCAGAGGAATGTGTGTGTGTGTGTGTTGTTTTACAACAGGTGTCAGTTCAGGAGTGAGGCTCTTGCTGAATGCTAAGCTAACAGCTCGACGCAGAGGTTTATTTGCTGAGCTTGTCTGGCAGACAAGTTGTTTTCTCTGCAGATGAGAACCTTCTCCCCTCGCCATCTGTGTGTTTTATCAAACCTCTGGATTCGGGACAACATCGGCTCGCACATGTTAATGCTAACATTAGCAGTGGCTAACAGCTAACACAAACAAACGGAGCTTAGCTAACATGTGAGGGTTGACACGAGGCGGTTGTTCCTCCAAATAATCTGCTAGCGTAGCGTCCAAGATGGAGGTCCACTGATTCATGATTATTTTATATATTTTTATGATTTATGTGCATTGCATGGCGTACAGCGGCAGCAGCTGGAGGAAAGGTCCAGACCTCCACCTCCAGCGGGGACCCTTCATCCAAACACGACGTCTCCACCGGTGTTCTCAGAGATCGGCGGTGAGATTGAGTGAGTTTACGTTTCCCCGGCGGAACGTCGCCGCACCGCCGCTAATTATTTCAGATGCGCCGGCTCCCGGCGCCGACGCAGCGGCGGATCAGCGAACGCAACCAACCCAAACATCAAGAGTCCTGTTTGTCTTCTGGGCCCACAGATATCCACGCTTTGTCTGGAGCACAAAGCACTGGAGATAGGATTGAGAAGCCATGTTGAAATCACAGGAAGGCTGGTTGACGTCTGTGTGTGGACGTCTGGGTTTACTTATTACACACACACACACACATTCACACACACCCCCCCCCCCCATCGGTGACATATGAATGTAAGCTGTTAATACTCGTCCGCCTGGAATTCCCGGGCTACTGGACAGAGATGATTCCCATTTTTCGCTGTTTATGTTTCCCTCTTAAGAAAACAAATTCTCGGAGCAAATGGATCTGAAACGTGAGATGTTATATCTGCACGTGACCTTTGCTCCCATCGGAGGTGGTAGAACTGGAGTGTGTTAGATAGGCTGCACCCGCAATGTCAGGAAAGAATCAAAGTCATGCCAGAAATCAAGCAAAAGACCTGAAAATTAGTTGTCACCAGAAGGTTCCAACCAGCTTCAGGAGCACGGGAAAGAGGCGGTCCTCCCGGAGAAGGACCGTGGACCTCCGGGGTAAACCTCGGTCCTGTTGAGCTTGAAGCCGGTGGAGCTCTGAGGACCGGCAAGCGAAACGATCTCCACCGAAGAGGATTTGCTGACATCTGTAAATGCACACAGGAGGTCCTGCCCAAACGCCTGAAGCGTCCTGTAGCCACAGGTACGGCCAGGGATATGGAAGCAGCCTGTGGGAGGAGGATGGGAGAAGATGAGCGTATAAGTATATCTGCGTGATCAGATGGTCGCAGGACTCAAGTGTAAACTATCCAGTGGGTGTGTTTCTGTTCTCCTGAACCTGCAGGAGACGACCCTTGGAGGCCTCTGTGTGAGGAGGCCGACCCATAAACAAAGCAGCAGGAAGTTTACAGGGGCGACAAGGGGACCGCAGGGGGCTGAGTACCACCCCCCCACCAACCCACACACACACACACACACACACACACACACAGATAGATGCACAGCTGCACTCAAACATACAGATGCAGTATCACAAACTTACTAGCACAATCTCTCAAATATACACAAAGTCATTATGCGTGCACACACACCCGCACACACACACACACACACACACACACACACATGCACGCACACACACAAACACACACAAACACACACCCCTCCTTATCCGTCATATCAGTGTGCATGTGAGTTGCCACATGTGCACTCTTCACCCTGTGCAGTTCCAGCATGCTAATGTGCGGCTAGCGGTTCTGGGGTCCCTCAGCTGCAGCGTCCAGGCAGGGATTCGGGTTTTTCTCCCGGCCCCGGCAGGCCGGACAGACGGGCCAAGCTGGCAGGGGGGTCCGGGTCGCCGGCAGAACCCCCCCGGCAGATTTCAGCCCCGCTCGGCCGCAGAGGTGGGCTGTGTTTGTGCGTACGTGCAGCGGCGTCCTCCGGGGAAAACAAGGCCCCGCTGGTTTTTTCAGACGAAGTAGTTTTTTAATATTTTCTGTTTATGTGTGTTTTTCATTTGAACTTTCATAGCTGCTTCTGGGAAAGAATGAGCCCCGGAGCTGGGGGGGAAACCTGGTAGATGTTGGCGGGCTGACAGCCACCCCGTCTCGCGCTCCGAGCCCCACATATCAAACATATCAAAGTGCAACGGCTTGTTTTTTAGCAAAGGCGTGTTTATTCTGCGCTGACGAATGGCTGCGAGGGGAATGTTTGCTGAACTTCGTTTGCCTCCCGGTCCAACGACAACCATCTGTGCCAGAGCGAAACAAGGTGACCCCCAGAAGGTCCGGACGCAAAAACAGCCCCCTCGGCTGCGATAGGCCTCCGCCCGCCGCCTCTGCTGATTTAACGCAGATGTGAGTGCGCTGATATCCTGCTCGTGAAAACATTGACACAGTGGCAGCAGAAGGTGCTTCCAGGTTGGTTCCAGCAGGAAACCCGGAACGCTCCACGTGCTTCCACAGAGAACCAGAGGAAAACATTCAGCCGTTCATTCTCGATTCTCCGTTCCATCTGTCCTGCTCTCAGAGTCGGGGGGCGGAGCCTATCCCTTCTGTCGTCGGACGAGAGGCGGGCTCACCCCGGACCAATCACAGGGCCTCATGTAGAGATGTGCGACCATTCACCCTTTCACTCTGGTCAATTTAGGGTCTCCAATCTCCAACTTTCTGCATGTTTCCTGGGTGCTGGAGGAGCTGTGAAGATCCAGGACCGTCAGGAGACCCCGGCCCTGACGTCTCCTCCTTCCAGCTGTTCCATCTTTCTTCGTTGTCCACGATTTGTTTTGCTCTTTTCCAAGAGGATTTGGATTATTTTTGCGTTGTTCGGGATAAACCGCCTCCTCCACCCGTCACCTCTCACAGGGACCTTCAGCTCCAGTGGAGGACCTACTTCCTGACTCCGAGCGCACACTGCCTCCCTTTCACTTTGTTTTCCCACTTCTTTGGAACTGTTTGCTCAAAGGCCGTCTTTGTCCCTGCGGCGGCAGTGGCGGCGGCATCGAAGCCCCGCCCCCTTTGGGAGCGGCCGGCGCTTTCGGCTGAAACGGATCCCGCCACCTGAATACGCCCGATTATGGCGGGAGCTTCGGCGCCGCCGCCCTCTTGCACTTCCTGCAGACGTTCTCTGGAAGCCAAACACCCCCAGGCCCTTCATCCACCTCCCAGCATCGGTGCTTCTCATTGGTCCTTGAACCAAGTAGGGTAAACAAGGACAGCAGGCGTCATGCCTTTCTGTTGGCTTTCAGGGAGGACGTCGAAGGGTTAAAGGAAATGTGAGGGATTCCCGCTGGAGGTTTTAATATGAACCCCCCCCCCACACCCCCCCGCACAATGAGCCACGGGCAATGGCGGCCCACGGGACAGAACACAAAGCCCGCCATTCATCCCTCCTTGGCCCTGCCCACCGGGCCATGGCAGCCAGCAGAGCTCTGCAGGACACAGAGCCGGTGTTTGGGAGGAGGCCTGAGGTCTGAATGGACAGAACCACGGCTGGCAGCTGAGAAGGTCCGCCGAGGAGGAGGAACGGCGCCGGGTTTCAGGTCTAATGACTGAGACAAGCTTCAGTGTGTGTATGTGTGTGTGTGTGACGGGGAAGGGGGGTTTTAAAGGCTGGAAAATGCTTCCCGATGGCGAAGGGGTTCTTGGGGTCTTCTCACAGACGACTGTGTCCTACTCTGAACTCTCGCAGGGGAGAGGGTGAATGGATGAACGTCTCTGTATGAGACCCCGTGATTGGTCCAGGCTGACCCTGCCTCTCACCCATCCCAGCTGGGATAGGCTCCGCCCCCAAACCCTGGGTGCAGGCTAAGTTGTATTCTAATGAATGAATGTTAGCTCAGCATGAAAACACAAACACTGTGTAACTTTGTGTGTGTGTGTGTGTGTGTGTATCCTGTACCTTCGTGTCTCTGCGAAGCGTTCACCGGGACCAAGAACTGATTCTCTTTCATTGCTTTTGCTGTTCTGTTGCTGTTGCTGTTGCTGTTGCTGTTGCAGCCAAAGCCTGTTCTCCAGCTCCTAGACCTCTGGATCTGGTCCAGAGGACGCCGTGTGATCCACCTGGTGGCTAAGAATAGCTCACCGCCCTGTCCCTTTCGCTACAGATGGCCCGTGAGTCAACTCTTTCCACCGAACCGGCCCACATCCTCTGTCGTCAGGACGTGAGTCTGTCGTCAGGATGTGAGTCTGCCGTCAGGAGATCGGTCTGTCGTCAGAAGGTGGATCTGTCACGAGGAGGTTGGCCTGCCGTCACGGCCCGCTGGGTTGCGGTGAGCGTCGTGCTGAGTCTGCGTTTCCGACCGCAAGGCCGCTGTTATTGTCAAACATTCCTTTCACCTTAGCTTATTACTTCTCCCTGCTGGTACAGTGTACTCCCTGAGCCCGAGGAACGCCTGCCACAGCTGAAGCCCTGTCTAGCAGTGTATATGTGTGTGTGTGTGTGTGTTATCTGGTTTTTGTCTCTTGGTCAGAAGGTCAGAAGGAGCCGCTGACCTCCACCTTCACGAGCAGCAGTATTCTGAGGAGCTGCGGTGAAGGAACCCACTCTGGACCACAGACAAGGTGCTGACGTCCATGAGAAGGTACAGGTGGAGGTCCTCGTGCAGCTCTTATCCACACACACACACACACACACACACACACTGTGAAAGGTGGACCTGGTCAAACTTTCTCCATCACACAGAAGCTGCGTGGACGCCGACTGCAGTGAAGAAGTCGAGATCTTGTGTCATTCCTCTGGTGATGGAAACCTGATGGCCAGTGTGAGCAGAAGCTGCATGGTGTTGCAAAGAGCATCTGGAGCAGGACAGAAGGTCGGACGATGGACAACCTGGAGGGTGACAATCCACAGCACAGGTCCCCGCTGTGGGACTGGAGGTCCATCTGGTGTCCTGTCCATCTTCTGCAGTTGAAGAACAAGATGGATCGATAGAAGATGAGGAACACCCGGTTGCCATTTCAGGTGAATTCAACCAGATGAAGCTTCTTGTCGGTGCCAGAGGAGCAAGTTGGAGGTTCATCTCCGCCGGACCTGAAGCCTCCAGAAAGATGGAGCCAAAAACCACACAAATAAACAGAGGCTGAGAAGAACCTCAATGAGATCCATCAAGCAGTTGATATTCATGTCTGCAGCAGGGACCTTCTGCTCCAGCTGGAGATCATAAAATGGATGAGTGGTCCCATGTGGAAGGCCAGCAGATAGGATCTCCTGTTTCCTCCAGCAGTAAATCCTCACAGTTCAGACATATTGGTTGTGTGTGCGCTCGCATGCGTGTGCGTATGTGTGTGTGTGTGTGTGTGTGTTGGCTCACCAGCCCAAAGATCAAACACAAGTCACCCTGCTCTGCTGTGGACCTTCTGTGCCTGGAGTAAGGAGCAGGATGAGCCCCTCATGAAGGTCTGGGGAGGAGTATGAATTCATCCTTTCATCCGGGGCCGTCACTGATCTTCAGGCAGAGGGTTTGAGAGGACCGGATGTTCTCCGGCAGAACAGACCCTCGGGGAATGGAGTGTATCCTGTCTCCTCTGCAGAGGTCTCCTTGAAGGTCCCCTTCACTGTGGAAGGACTGGATGGAGGCCACCTCCTGATCCTGACCAGGGACTTCTTCTTCTTCTTCTTCTTCTTCTTCTATTCTGGGACGCATTGAGATATTTCTTGGATGTGCCGCAAGATCTGTCACCCTCAGGGTCCATCTCTGGGACTGGTTTTCTGCAGATGTGCGGAGATCCCTCAGCAAACACAGTTGAGTGAGACGCCGTGGTCCTGGCCGTTAAACCGGGAGGCCAAGGGGGGGGGGGCTTCTGTCCTGCTCTGAGACAATAAGAGCAGGAGCTGGAGGTCATGGACCTAAAGGGGTCAGCAGGAGCAGCTCCTCCAGCTCCTCCTCCAGCTCCACCGTGGGGCCATCATGTACTTTTAGCCCCTGATGCTAAATTGAGAGAGACAGAAGTTAATGCTCTGCTCACTCTGCTATTTATAGAGGAAACAAAGGCCGGGCTGGATGACCAACGCTGGAATGAACATCTCCACACACACACACACACACACACACACACACACACGCGTGCGTGCGCACAGAGGCCCAGAAGCTCCCAGAAGTGCAATAAAATGGTCTGCACTTCCTCTGAGCTGCTGCAGCGACACTTTGACAAACAGCTGGATTCCTGTTTGGAGCAACGCCATCTTCACAGCTCCGAGATGAAGCGGCGAGGTGGTGAGGAGGTTAGGAGGTGAGGAGGTGAGGTGGTGAGGACCTCCCGTCTCTGGAGCTGGGCCGTCCAAAAACAGCAACCCGCTGTTATTGGAGCTCGTCGGGAGACGTGTAAATATTTTCTCAATGTTCTGAACCGAAAGGACGACGATACTGACGGCATCTTCTCACTCGTGGTGGGTCTGCTTTGAGGGCCTCTGCTGGCTTCACTCTCCTCCAGGCAGGAGAAGAAGCGAGTCAGATATGCAGAAGCACAAGGACGCCATTGGCCTGCACCAGGTTAGGGAGATATTAATCTTCTTGTAGCATGTCTGATCCCCCAACTGGACCCAACCAGTGAAGACCTGCCCCGCAGTCATCTGGACCCTGGTGGTGGTAAAGACCTTCAGGTTCTCTTCACAGGTCCAACAACAGAGGGGCCGATGGGAGACGAAAACACGTAATGAACTCTGGTACGGAGGAGGGTCTGGAGAAGGTGACCGAGACTGTTGGTTGTTCTTCTCCATTCAAATGGAGAACCACCAGCCTAGTTATGGAGGCATGAAGGTGTCAGACTCCAGCATGGAGACTGAGGTGATGGGGTTCCTCGGCACTGAGCCAGAAGAACCAGGTCCAGTGCCAGGTGAAGAGGAGGTGTCCCGATCACAGGAGAGACTTAGATTATGTTTGGAATCAGGTGATGTGCTCCACACCAGTCATCTGGCTGGATTCACGATCCTGCGCGGTCAGGTCCTGAACCATCTCATCTGGGATCCAGAAACAGAGAAGCAGGAGCTGTGGCTGTCGGAGTCCTCGTCAGGTTATTTCTTCATCTTCATTGTGACGTCTTTATCAGTAAAACACCCGGTAGGCCTCATCACATGTTCTCCAAACCTCTCAGATCAGAACCAGGTTTGAGTCTAGAGAACCATGACCTCCTAAATGGCTGCAGCAGGAGCTGCCGCAGAGGAGGGGGTCGCCGAAGGTAAAGCTGAACAAATGTTCACCTGCTTCTGGCCGGCACGTGGCGGACTCTCCAACCAGTAGCATGCTCAGAGTTAATGGAGCCATCAAGATCTGCAGATCTTTGGCCCAGATGTGTTATCTGGACGGTCCCAGCGGGCTCCTCAGCCAGACCGTGGTCTGCTTTGGATCACAGAGGTCAGATCCACATGTCTTCTTGGCTCCATCTCCTCTCTGAGCACACAGGTGGTTCCTCCACCTGAAGAACATGTGACTGTTAACAGTCATGTCACTATTCTCAGAAGGTTTCGAGTGGAGATGAACACCTGAACAGAGCCCGGCGCCGCGGGTGAGTTCATGGTCAGCTTCAAACGACCGTCCAAAACTTCGACATACCAGAATAATCTCATGTTCGAGCTGTGACTCGGGAGGGGGGGGGGGGGCAGGAAGTAAAGACAGGGAGCTATGAGTTCCTCCGTCGTTCCAGACGTTCAGTGAGTCGTACCAAGGCTGCACTGCACTGCAACTCGCGACCGGGTGAACGGCGCCATGTCCATATACGGCACAGGGATGACGGGGTGAGCACTTGTATGCCCATCTGAGATGTGGATGACGGGGCCGACAGTCCAGTGATTCCGTGGAAGCTGGAATGGGTTCCACCTCACTTTGACAGGACGCCGCTGGAGGGTGGAAACAGGCCAACGCCGTCAGAGGTAGACTCCGACTCGAAGCTGAGGACGACGCAGAGAAGGCCTGGAGAAGAACCGGCAACATTAAGGCTTCTTCAAAGGGGCTGAGCGCTGCTTTTCTCCACGACGGTGCCAGGAGGAGAAACGTGACTCCGAGTACAGTCGGATGTTTTTGGTTTTGGACGACATCATCTTGTGTTTTAACGAGAACCACGTTTAGCTGGAAGTACAGAACCCTGGTAAACTCTGCTCCTGCCCCCCTCGTCCCCAGGGTCCCCTCCTCCTCCATCACCACCGACGGCCTCCTCACAACTCTGCTCATAATCAGATGAAGCTGCTCCTTGGATTCCCAGGTAAGGATCTGCTCCAAGGGGATTTCCCTGGATGTTTCTTCTCCGCAGAGGACCATAGAACCCTGCTCCAGGTGAAAACCACAGTGATGGGCCAGTGGATGCCCGGCTGTCTGAGCTGTAGGAGAGGTCGCAGCACCATCTAAACCCCAATGAGACGGTCTAATTACAATCCCCGGTCCCGCAGAGGCAGAAGATCGCAGTTCTTCACCCCCTTTGCTTCATGAACGGGCTCTGAACTCCCACTCAACCTCACATTAACTTTACGACGGTTCCAGGAATTAACGACAGCTCGCTCCGGGGCGCCGAGTCGACCGAACCCCCGGAGGTCCGTCCGGCCCTGAGGTCTGGTGGCTCTGGAAACCAACCTGGCAGCTCGTCAGAAGATCCAGAAGTGTGAGTCAAACACACTCCACGGTGGAGTGTGTTGTTCTTCTAGCTGCATTGCTGCAGCGGTGTCTTCTCCTGCGTCCTGGTGTAGAAAGATCTGACCGAGGGTGGTTTTCGTGGTTTTGACATTCAGAACATTTTTAGAGTGTCGTAACAGGAAGCGTGAGGTTTTCTTCTACATTTCCATCCACCGCATATATGAAAGGCCGCTTCAGGACAAGTCGAGGGCAACCGGTGGCCGTGAACCGCCCGGGAAATACTGCGCCGCTATGAAGATGACACTGCTGTATATCCCTGAAGGCCAGGTTATGAAGGCTGAGAGAAGAGACAACCGAAACAAGGACACCCAACAACGGCCCATAGAAACATTGAAGTAGAAACATGTATGGATCACAGCAGAAGAAGAAGTCACAGGAAACCATCTGGTGTCAGACCTCAGTTCTGATGAGTTGCCTCATCTAGTGATGGAGGTAGCCTAATCTCTGACTCTCCACCAGGGAAAAAGAGGACCTGTCAGAGCACCAGACCCGTATAACGGTTGCTAGTGATGGTCTTTGAAGCAAGAGTCCCTCGCCCAAGCTGCTTGTTGAGGTTCTCCGGGGAAAGCAGCGGCTCAGCGAGCACCTCTTTAAGGACGTGATGAATATGCAGCTGGTCCTGAAGGTGTCACTTGATCAAAGGTGTGGCTCCGGAGGTCTGCTCCAGCTTTGTGGAAGTGTGGCTCTTGGGTTGCCGCTGGGATTGTCGGGGCCCCTTTGTGCGTTGCCACGGGCGATGAAGCGAAGCATCGCCGGACGTTCCCTGACATGTGTGGATGTTTCTCCGCACCCACGCGCCTTCAATCCGGGCCCGAGCGCAGAAGAAAGATCACAACTATGCGAAGAATGTCTGGCTCCAAGAGCCGCAGATGCTTTCTGCACATCTGGCGTAAGTTAGGACGGCGAGCGTCCCGGAGCCCCGGGCCCCGTCGGCGGGCATCGGCCCGTAGGCTGACCTCGCCGACATGGCCGCCGGCCGAGCCCGTCGTTCCCCATGCGGGGGAACGTCTACTGAGCACGAAGAGATAAAATAAAACAAATGTCACCGCCGACATTCTGGAAGGCACCTTCTGACCCGCAGACTATTTTTTGGCGATTTTCTCATTTCTTCGCTCTTCTCAGTGATGGATTTGGTCCCCGTGGAGCTGCTGCTTATACAGCTGCACACACTAAGCTACCCGTGTGAAAAGGTTAATATAAAGAGCTGTTTGCCCGAAAGGTGCCGAGGTAACAAAAGGCGATCAAAAACAAATATTTGACATTCAGTCTGAAAGAGGTTTCATCTCATGAAGGACCTCAGTCCGTCCATCTGCAGCAGCCTCAGTAGATGGTGGAGGGAAGGCGATACGTGAGCACTAATGAATGAAAACACGCTCGGATGTAGAAGGAACCCCTCCAGCCGCCGGGTGGAGGACACGCCGCGGGTTCACCGAAAGGGAGAACACTGGAGCTTCTGTATCTCCACATTCATATCCTGCGGGATCCTGTGGGAGAACACACTGAAGAGGGAGGGCCTGCAGAAGCATCTTCTCCGCTAGGCTTCTGCCACCAGAGTTCACGGGACCACTGTGAGCCCAATGCATCAATCAGAAGATCCGATCACGGGATTCTGGTCCGACGCAGATGTCGGGATGATCTTCTCACACTGGCTGTGTTATTTGACCCAGGGAGGAGAACGATGAAGGTCAGCAGCATAAGATACAAAACGTGTTGTGGATGAGAGGAACCCGAGAGGAACGGTGAAGAATAGAGGTGAAGAAGGTGGAGGACTTTAAGCCCTGAGGGTCAACAGTCCAGAGCAACGGAGCAGGTGGAGACGAGGTGGAGGAACAGGTCCGAGCAGGTTGGAACGGGTGGAGAAAAGAGCATCAGCCAGAAGGAACTGAACGGTGGAGAAGGTGGAGGTGGGAGCAGTCATGGGGTCTGATGTGGAGATACTGAGGAGAAGACAGGAGGCAGAGCTGCAGGCCGAAGGGATGAAGATGTGGAGGTTCCTCTGTGGGAGTGAGGAGGATGGAAAGGAGGGACAGCACATGGTAGATGTTCTGGAGATAAAGTCCCACTGAGGTGGTTCCGACATGGACAGAGGAGGGATGGAGAAGATCTGGAGAGGTGGATGCTGAGGTTGGAGCTGCCAAGCTGGACGGAGAGGACAGGAAGGCAGATGGTGTGAGAGGAGAGGGTTGGCTCTGGAGACCCTGAAGGGAGGAGAAGTTCATCGACTGATGTCTCCCAGCATCAGATGATGTTAGCATCATCTTAAAGTCCACCGTTGGTATTGGAGGACAACCTCATGAAGCAGAATGAAGCTCAGCAGATGTGAGGTTGATTCCCTTCCAGATCCATTTGTTTCCGCTAGAAGGTCTCAGGAATCTGCTGATGTTCCTGGACTACCTTCAGAGAAGAGGTTAGGACGTGAGTGTCTGGTGGATCACCGCCGCTGAGGCTCCTTTCTGTCAAACCCTCCAGACCTCCAGAGGACACGAGGACAGGAGTCGACAGCAGGAGCTGCCGGTCTCAGATCCATGTTCCTCACAGATGTTGGCTCCCGGCCGAGAGAGAACATCGCTGAAGTCCATCTGGAGATCCGGCTAACATCTCAGAGAAGGCAGCTTCTCGCCGGTCTGGGTTGCAGACGGAGGAGCTGCCAAAGACGGCTGTCTGCCCTCCCCTCAGCTGGACCAGGACAAATGTACCCTTCTCAGAGGACAAGAGGAAGAGGAGGCCAGATGTTCTTCAGCCTTTTGGGACAGATGGATGAGAGGAGGAGGCCAAATGTTCTTCAGCCCTTTGAAAAGACAGGAGGAAGAGCCTGGAGGAGCCTGGAGGAGCCTGGAGGACATCTTGACGTGATTTACTGTGAGGCTATAATTAGACGGCATGAAGAACATGATGTGAGATGTTTAAACCCCATCTGGCCCTGCTCTGGGTAGAGGTGGAGGAGGTCCACTTTCTGCAACCACTTCTCCATCACACACACCGATCACATTAGGGTGTGGTGTTGTCATGGCGACCGAGTGCACTCCTCAGGATTCCGGAATCCAGCCAATCCTGAGAGGCCTGGAGCGGGCCGAGGTCGGGGGTCAGAGGTCAGAGGTCTGAGGTCGCAGCAGATGCGACCACACCTCCCTCCTCTTCTTCACGTCCTACGTCTGCAGACTCTGCTGATGGACACGCCTTCTTCATCTGCTCCTCCTGAGTCCACCGGCACCATACAGGGTTTCGAGGCTCCTCAGAAACCCGGACCTCCGCTGCTCCATGGAAGTCACAGCTTTGAAGTCACAGCTTTGAAGACACAACCTCCTGCTTCTACCCAGGCTTGGGACGCCTGGAGCTACACCAGTGAGGTGCGGTCAGGGGAGGCAGGAGAGGCCATACCTCACTTGCCAATCTTAGCTATCAGTGATTTGCACTATAAAGGTATCTTTCATTTAACTTAATCAGTTTTAGATGTTTTTTAATTCAAAATGGCTGGATTTTCACATTTACTGATCAAATAAGAGACACGCGGTGAGGCTGCGGACTGTTTAGCCTCAATGTAGATTGCGCAATGATGTCTGACTGCTGGCACGCTCTGTACCGTCTCTGTATATTGCTATTAAATATGATTAAACACATTTGCTATATGAACTACATTTCCAGTGTACAGTGCTTTTTTTTGTCAACAACCGTATGTGTGTTACTAGTTTCTTGTGCTGAGCGATGATAAAACGACTGCAAAGAGCCCCTCAGTGAGGCACACAGTTGTCCTGCCTCATGGAAGTCAGTGCCTCTCCAGCCATGAACCTCACCGCACCTCACTGAGCTACACTAAGCTCAACCTTTCACTGTGGAACCACCTGTCCTGCGCTAAGTGCCGCAGGGGGCGGAGCCTAGCCCAGCTGTGATTGGGCGAGAGGCGGGGCTTAACCCTGGACCCATCACAGGGCCTCTTACAGAGACATCCCACCTTTCACCTTGTCTCTCACACGTGACAGAAGCTGGGCTGTTACTTCCGATCTTCCAGCGATGTTCTGCTACTCTTGGATGATCTGCTGGCATTCCGGATCCTTACGGTCCGTTCGCGGAGTCGCCGCTTTGAGGGGAACCCGATGGTGAAGGTCCACCAGGTGGCGCCAGATGCTGCTCCTGGGTGGGAGACCTGCAGAGCTTCTGAAGCTGCAACCGATGGAGGAGACCACGACTGCTCGGCCGGTCAGTCGCTTGCTTGTTTTTTTTTTTGTCTTCGATCTTTATCTTCTGGTTTTTGATGATCACACAGATCCGGTGTTGGAACGGAGCTGATCTGATTCTCCAGTGGTGTTTCTATCTGATGTCCTGCTTGTTTTAGATGTTCAAGAGACACTTTGGTGGATTTGATGATCATTTCTCACTCAGAGATTATGAATGTATAGCTGATATATGGACGCGTCCTCCATCTTCTCCAGTTCCAACCTTCTACACTGGTTTGTCCTCAGGCGCTTTCTTGTTGTTTTTAGATTGAGATGAATTGTCTTTTATTTTTTCTCTTTGCTAGAGCATCCTTTTTGGGGAGCGCTTTGAGAGACCTTCTACCCTTGGAGGTCCTGGAGGTCAATGGTGTCTGTGACCATGCAGAGTCCAGAGGACATGCGGGTCCACGTCCACCGAGACAAGAACCACACTAGATCGCATTAGATCGAGTGTGATTGTGCTGTTACACACACACACACACACACACACACACACACACACACACACATATTTCCTGTCAGTCTGTTGTCAGACCACAAACTGCATGAGGTTCAGCTGAAGTCCTGTTGACGAGCAGGGTCGGGGGGGTCAGGGCTCCCCCTGGTGGCAGGTTGGCGGAGGAGGAGCAGGTAAGTGGAGGCTCATATTCAATCCTAATGTCCTGTAGGACAGGAGGAGACATGGAGAAGGACGTGGAGTATCGTCTTCTGTCTCCTGGAAATGAAGGGACGGAGAGCAAACCAGACGAGCAGAAGGTGAGAAGAATGAGATGACCAGAAGGAACGCCCACATTCGTCAGGAGGTCCAGGTCGTTCCTCAGGTCTGCTCTCACACACCCTCCTCTGGAGGAGCAGGAGCCCACATGGATGATGTCATCCTTAAGTGAGGTATGTGTGAGGTTCATGAGTAAGCCTGTGTGTGTGTGTGTGTGTTTGTAAGGGTGTGTCAGGAAGGGAGGGGGGTCTGAGTGGGAAGGGTGTGCCTGCCACTGTTTATTGTTGTGTGTTTATGTTGGTGTGTGTATGTGTGGACAAGGTTGTGTTTGTTAGTGTTTCAGTTGTGTGTGTGTGTGTGTGTGTGTGTCCGTCTCAGATCTAATCAGCACTTCAACTTTTTGAATTTTTTCAGTTTTTCTATCATTTTATTTTAATTTTCAATTTTCAGTGCAACACCTTCTGCCTCCATACGTCCCTCATGTCTTCAGTGAAGGATCGGCCCTCTTTCCTTTCTACCCTCTTACTTCCCCCCGCTGACAGTAAACCCATGCGTGACTTGAGACATCACACACATCCTGGAAATGAGATCACAGTGGAGAGAAAAAACTGAGGGAAGCGGGGGAGGACGAGGAGGAGGAAGATCAAACAGATTATTAGACGAAGCTGAAGGAGGGAAGATAAGGAGAGGAGGAGAGGCTGCAGGACACACCCTGGTGTGACCTCTGTCTCTGCCCTGTGTGTGTGTCCACACACACACACACACACACAGTCTATGTGACATTGTGACATGATGTAGGTGTGTGAGCTGAGTTTACCATTAAAGGGCAGCAACCGCTAACAGTCACTCCTCCTCCTCTTTTTTTATCCTCCTCAGCTTTTGTCTCGGAGGTCAGAAGTCCTCAGCCTGGACAGAAGGTCAAGATGTTATCTTATCCCAAGTAGCAGGAACTTGAGGTGTCTATTGATCAGCGTGTGTGTGTGTGTGTGTGTGTGTGTGTGTATGGAGAGGAGATGGCCAGGCCTCCACCACTGGGTTGAGACCTGGTCATCATCAAACTCCAACGGTGGAGCTGGAACTATGACATGCCATATCTTGAAAGGTCCGGAGGAGATGATGACCATCACGGGTTTGCTGGTTGCCGTTGGCGGCGGGTTGCTAAGCAACCACAGAATCACACAGCTTGCCGTGAAAATATAAGAAAAAGTGTGTCGTGTGCGTTTTAGCGAGGACATCCAGGAAATGTGCACACCCAAAGTCCACCTCAGTATTATGGGATGGATGGAAAACACTTATTTTTTAGCATTTGGAACTTTCGCGGCGACTTCAGGAAAACACAGCTTGTAAAGCTGTTATCAGGAGAGGAGTATTTGTAGTTCACTTGGATTGAAGCTAAAAACTACAAACATGTCCGAAAAATGAGGCTGAAGATTTCAAATGTTCTAAAAGCGACCTGGACTTCATTGCAGGAGCTGCAGCAGCAACCCTTCCAGCTCACTCCGTCAACTGAATAATTCAGGCTCCTTCGTGCTTTGTGGCTCAACCCCCTGCTGAGAAACACACACACACACACACACACACACACACACAACTAATATGTCTGAATATCTTCACTTCCCTATGCATGCACACACACACCTGCACACACCCATGCGCCACATAATAAAAGTGATCCTGCCACCCACCCTGCAGTACAGCACAAAGAGCCCCCCCCCCCCCACCGCACCCCCCTCGTCCCTCCTCTCTGCTCCCATTGGCTCCCGGGCCGGGTTCCTGGCAGAGCCTGTGGCCAATCGGGCGGCATCATGGTGATGTCATGCAGGCGGCGTTGATGCTGTTGCTGATGCTGTTGCCCGGCGCCTGTATCCGTGCAGCCAGACAGGAGGAGAGAGTCCAACGGCGCAGGAGACCCACGACACACACACACACACACCCACACACACACACACACGCCGGCCGAGGTGAGTCTAAAGCTCCCACATTCACACCGCCGCTCCAAACAGGGTTCTCCTCTGCTCAGTGAGGTGAAGGTTGGAGATGGAGATGGAGATGGAGATGGAGATGGAGATGGAGATGGAGATGGAGATGGAGATGGAGATGGGGGAGAGAAGTGTGATGAGGAGGGCGAGGAGGGTTACAAGGGCGAGGATGCAGCATTTCTCGTCGTCAGGAGAAACCGGAGGACTCGATGTTCCCGCAAGATGTTCGCTGTGGATTGGATGTCATCTATTATTGATCGTCCACGCCGGCAGCTGCAGCTTTTGTTTCTGCTTCTGGGAAGTGAGAGGAAGACGTGTGTGTGTGTCTGTGTGTGTGTGTGTGTGTGTGGGTGCGTGGATGTGTGTGCGTGCGCATACGCAGAAAAAAAAAACTGTGTTTTTGAGTGACTTCCATCATTGTCCATCATGTTTGCTGTTTATGGATTGGAGATGATCAAAAATGATCAGTGGAGGAGTGATGTCATCAAACAAAGGTGCGATTATATCATGATAGGGCAGAGGAGGCCGTTGCCGTGACGACTGCCGCTTCCACAGGACAGAGTTGACATAAAGGTGTGGAGAAGGTGTGTCACCTTTGTGTTCCTCAATGTTTTGGCTCTCAGCTGCAGTGCATCCTATAATGTAACCACGGAGACGGTGTGTGTGTGTGTGTGTGTGTGTGTGTGTGTGATATTAGAGGCTGCAAATGTCAAATCAGAATTTAACATTTTTGGTTGGATCTTATGGAAAGATGGTGCAGTCAAATCACACCCTTGGGATAAGATTGTTGGAGGAGATGATGATGAAGCCTCCAGGATTCACGTGTCCACTGCTGTGGACACGTGCTGTGTGTGTGTGTGTGTGTGTGTGTGTGTGTGTGTGTGTGTCCTTGCGGCTGTGAGTATCCAATGGCAACTTCTGCCTTTGCTCTTGTGAGCAGCAGCTGTCCTTAGATTGATGGATGGATGGATGGGTGGGTCAGTAGGTAGGTAGGTAGGTATGCTAATGTCCTGGTCACTGAGTCGCTAACTCTGTGACCAACTAACTCGGCGAGTTACTTAATTGTTGCTCAACTCACGACTTACTAACTCAGTGACTAACTATCTCGGTGAGTTCCTAAATCAACCTCCTGGTGTGGTTGCCCGGAGGCGTCTGCCTCCTCATCAGCTCTTCCTGACTCTGTCATGCTGAGATGTTCACAACCTGCTGCTGCTCCTCCAGGTCCTGGAGGTCTTCCTGGTGGTCCATCAGTGATGTATGACAACATGATCTCGCACAGACCGGAAGTGCCGGTGAAACAGCGGCGGAGAAGGCAGTTCAGCTGGCTTTTACAGGATAGGATGACCTCAGGTCGGACTTGAAGGATAGCAAATCTTCGGAGATGTTCTGTCAAATCAGACTTCGTCTCCAGCTGGTTTCTCCTGATGGTTCCAGAGGAGTTAGGTTTTACTTTGTTAAGATAAGGGTAGTTAAAGTCGTCACGGACGTGTGTTTGTGTCTAAGCTGGGCCAGCTCTACTTAGATGGTCCTGATCTCCACCTTGGAGACCCCTGGTTCAACATGCAGGTGAAGACCAAGAAAACCTGGCCTCCAAAACACCGCACAGCGTCACCAAAACACCTGGAGGACAGGTTCCAGCCCAGAGGAGCTTCACGGTCCACCGTTTCCCGATCACATGGGAGGACCACGCCCTCGGTTTAGTCATCCTCTGTCTCTCTGGAGATAAAAACTGGCACATTAGACCTCCGGCGGGCAGAGATCCAAGGTCTTCTCACCATCTCCACTCCGCTTCACACCTTTGAGGTGGTTTCATGTTCTCCCTCTGTGTCTCCACAGGCAGGAGAAGATCCTCAGGCTCTCTGGAAACCAACACCGACAAGATGACTCTTGCAGGTAAGGTGTTTCCTCCCAACGGGTACCCAACTCGGCTCAGTTTATTGACTAACCGGAGTAGATGCCGGTCAACATCTTGGAAATGGGATGTGAGAAGGTCTGGATGATGAAGACACCAAGAAAGAAGACCTGAGAAACCACCTGAAATCAGCCAGATTCTGCAAAAACAAATAATCTGTCATCCACCACACATTTGGGTCGTCGTGATGTCACAACTGAATGTGTGTGTGTGTGTGTGTGTGTGTATGTCCTCAGCGTACAAGGAGAAGGTCAAGGAGCTCCCCCTGGTGTCTCTGTTCTGCGCATGCATGAACCCTCGGAACACGGAGAAGCAGACGTACAAGGCGGAGGGTGAGGCGGCTGCGGGGGGGGATTTTGGGAGTTTAAGTCCGCGGTGACGAGTCTGACGGCGTGCTGTGAATGAACGCGTGGTGCGCAGACGCCGTGGACCTGGGCTGGTGCGTCATCAAGGACGTGGAGGTGATCGAGCTGAACAAGCGGACATCCGGTCAGGCCTTCGAGGTCATCCTGAAGCCGCCCTCCTTCGACGGCGTGCCGGAGCTCAACGCCTCCATGCCCCAGCGCCGGGACCCCTCCCTGGAGGAAATCCAGAAGAAGCTGGAGGCTGCTGAGGAGAGGAGAAAGGTGTGTGTGTGTGTGTGTGTGTTCAAGTCTGCTTAACACTGCTCAGCAACATCACTTGCATCTGCGTCAGCATCACCATCATCATTCATATTCTTCTTATTATTATCACTATTATTATTATTATTCAGTAGTGAGAGATAGACTTGCATACACACACACACACAGGCTGAAGTGTGTGTGACTCTCCGGTGTCCACAGTGCCAGGAGGCGGAGCTTCTGAAGCACCTGGCCGAGAAGCGGGAGCACGAGCGCGAGGTGATCCAGAAGGCCTTCGAGGAGAACAACAACTTCATCAAGCACGCCAAGGAGAAACTGGAGCAGAAGATGGAGGCCATCAAGGAGAACAGGGAGGCCCTGCTGGCAGCCATGTTGGAGAGGTTGCAGGAGAAGGTCAGATGTTTGTAGGTCTGGACTCTGATCTACAGATCAGGAAGATCTGGAAGTCAGAATTCAATCAATGGAGCGATCCATTCATGAATTCATTGATTTAGAAAGGAAAATCCAAATCAGAGAATTCTGAACTTCAGCTTGTGTGTGTGTGTGTGCGTGTGTGTGTGTGTGTGTGTGTGTGTGTGTGTGTGTGCAGGACAAACACGCTGAGGAGGTGAGGAAGAACAAGGAGATGAAGGAGGAGGCCTGCCGGTAGACAGGAGGAAGAGGAGGCTGAACGCTGAAGAGGAGAAAGAAAAGAACTCAAAAGCAAGAGAAAAAGAGACAGAAGAAGGCGAGTTTTCATCGTGATGTTTCCCCAAACGTGCTGTAACATCTCCGCCCGCTCCTGGAGAACATCAACCAGAGAAGGTCAAGGAATGTGACTCTTCAGTTCGACTCCTTCAGGACTCGTAGCAGACGTCCACTCATTAGATCACTGTAGGGTTCCGATCCCACCACTTCCATTAGTTGGGTTATTAGACAGTAGCACACACACACACACACACACACACACACACATACACACAGGATTTCCCTGGATGCTTCACTTCCTGCTTGAAGAACCTTTCAAATAAAACCCAGATCAGTTTCTCTCTGCAGTTTCTGTTGGAAAAGGGTTTGGAAAAGGGATGCTAATGCTAGTGCTAACAGTCTCAACAGGAGCAGTGGGGGAAAGCAGTGAAGGCATCACAATGGAAGCTGACCTTCTGTGAATGAATGCATGAGGAATCACCCCCCCTCCACACACACACACACACACTCACTGGATGAAGCACAAGTCAGACGCCCATTGTCAGAATGAGCACAGTGTGTGTGTGTGTGTGTGTGTGTTCTTGTGTTTCTTCTGTTGGCATCATCAGTAAAAGCTGCTTGGCTGAAGCTCCTTGCCTGAGGTCTCCATCCTTTCTGCTGCTTCATCTCACATCACATCTGCTGGAGGACCTGAGAGACCCTGCAAACGCCTCAGTGACTCCGTCAGGCTCCCATCGAGAACCAAACCCGGACATTTCAGGACTTCCTCACGTCCTCCAAGGAACGTCCCTGAAGATGCTTTCACCGGGATATCAGGAGGACGGGAGCATCTCGGTGAATGTCCTGGCATCGGCGGCGTGACTTCGTGCCGATGCTGGACACCGGATGGTCTCAGAGCGGCAGCAGGACCAGAGACCCGAACACGCGTTCTTCAGAGAACCTGCCGGAGCTGCTGAATAAGCTCCCGTTCCAGCTGCATTCTGTCAGGAAAGAAACCCGGAGGTTTCTCCTTGAATAACAGGGAGTCTTCAGCCAAATGTGGGTCAAAGGTCAAGAGGAGAGTGACAGTTTCACGACCGGGCAGACATCAAACCTCCGAATATTCGCATGAGATCCGCTCTCGGGCCGCTGACTCCTGACGCGTCGTCTTGGAGAAGACTCGCGTCAAGGAGGATCAAGTGGACTTCGGGGTCGAGCCGCGGAGATCACCGATGATCATCAATCCCGTAAATACGTTTGTCAAAAATCGATTAAAATCACACATGCAATCAAAACCATTCAAACTTTTTTTTTTATTTTATCTTATAAAATTAGTAAATTCATGGTGATTTATGGAAAAAAAAAATCCACTGATTGGTCAGTGTTTTTGTTTTTGTTTTTATAATGAACAAATCTATGTTTAGCCGGGGGAAACACAAAAATATGCATATATACAAAAGTCAGACAGCCATTTAAAAAGAGTAGAAATAAAATACTGTCAATGCTGATACACATGCACACAAATATTAAACAATTTTTTCCAACATAAAATTTGTTCGTACCACAGAATTCACAGGGGTCATCAAAATCAATCTTTAATCTTTGTCATGTTTTGTTTGGTTTTTTTTGAACATTTTTAATAGAACAGGTTCCTTAACAGAGTCATACACATTCTTACAAAACCTCATAACAAGATATACATTATACAATAATCTTTATAGGTCACTTATTTCCTCAATAGCAAGCGAAAAATAAAATAAAACTCAAAAAAAAAAAAAAAAAAATCTAACTCAGTCAAATAGAGATAATATCTTCAACTCTCCAAATATTTTTGAAAGGGTTCCCATTTGTCAAGATATAGGTCTGTCTGAAGTCGTAAGTTTGCTGTTATGCGTTCCATGCAGTTTACATCCTTAAGTCTCTGACGCCGCTGGTCCAGGGTAGGTGGGTGAGGTTTGAGCCAGTTTACTGGGATCATTTTATGTGCAATTAATAGAAGAACTCTAAGCGTAAACACCTGTTTTTTCCTTAGGTCGCTTGTTGATGCTGAACCCATAATAAATTGCTGTGGATCAATTGGTCTGTTTAATTTTAAAATCTCACTTATTTGTTTTTTTTTTATGCCACAGCCCCTCCATCACAGGGGAGAACAGTTATTATCATACGAAGCTATTATCAAGGGAGTTTTAAAATACCTTATTCTTAACTTCCAGCTGAACTCCCTCCATGTTGGGCTGCTTAAACATTTTTGCCAGGTGTCATGTTTTTTTTTGCTGGATATATGATATATAAATGTTGAGACAGAATTTATTACCGGTCAGCCATGTGTTATTCCAACTGAAATCCTTATATAAAGAAGAGCAAAACACTGTTGCCTTAGAAACAGTTTTACTAACTAAAAGAGCCCGAATGTATTCACTTGGACATTTGTCCTTTATCACATCCACCCTTTCCAGAGAGATGTTCAGCGGTGACACGTGACGTCCTGCCGCCGAGGCAATAAGCAATTGCAAAACACATTTTCGGACTGCATTTCGGTGGAACAGCGAAACCAAATTTGTCAAGAAATTCTGCATGGAATAACAACCGACCACTAACTTTCAGAAGCTGTGAAACCAAAATGATGCTTGTACAACATCTTCCATGCCAGCAGAGCCTGCTGGTGAAAACTTGCTAATTTCACAGGTAGTTTATCAGGATTATAGTCACATTTTAACAGGAATTTGAGTTAAAAATTAAATATCTTCTTCATTCGTTGTTTTTTTCAACCATTTAATTTTAAAGGTATTATTCAATTTTTCAAAGCTTAGAGCCTCCACACTCCCAAATTGTCTGGTACTCCATAAGACCTCTTTCCTAAGATAGTGGCATTTATTCCTCCGGGAGAAACTGAATGATAACTTATCCAAGAAGAAGAAGAAGAAGAACGGGTCTGAATTGAAGTCGTCACGGGATTTTTAATTTTTCTCGATGGCATTCCCCAGATATTTTACCGTATCCTGAACAGGAATATCGCCAACACATTGCATTCCTTCAGTGAGAATAATACCGTATTTTCCGGACTATAAGGCGCATTGGGATATAAGCCGCACCCACTAAATTTAAATGAAAAAAAAACATTTTAAACATATTAGCCGCACCAGATTATTAGCCGCAGATATCCAGAATATGAAATGAGTTATTTACACAGAAAGATTTTATAAGTGTTTATTTACATACCGTAATTGTTTCTAACATGGCTGATCAAACACTGAAACCACATCTTCTTTAGTGTCGGAGTTAAACAGCCTCAGAAAATATCACACACCTTTTAAGTTCCCTCTGAAGTTGTTTTGGTCTTTTCAGCTTTCACCGTCCAGCTTTAGGAAACCCGTCGGTTCCTTCACTCCGCTCCACCCTGTTAGCATCCGCTGGCAGAGTTAGGCGAAGGATGATCTTCACACGCTGCCAGTTTTTGTGAATGATATCTCGCCGCTTTAAATACACGATTCACGCTGATTACGAGCAGATGCAAAAACATAGCTGTTGAAAAATATTTTACGTGTCGTGCTGCGTTAACCCTCATATTATGTTAAGGGTCAACTTGACCCATTTCACCCATTGACCCAATGGGTCAAATTGACCCTTAACATAATATGAGGGTTAAGTGCGCCAAAAACACGCATCTTCTTCTTCTTCTCCTTTGCATTGAGCTCTTGCGTCCGTCTCGTTTTTTCACTTCCTGCTGAAGCGCCCCCGATGGCCATTAGCAAAGATAAATCCATAGATTAGCCGCATCGCTATATGAACAGCGTGGGAAAAAAAGCAGCGGCTTACAGTCCGGAAAATACAATATTGACTTATTTCTGTTCATTTTTAATCCTGATGCGTCTGAGAATGTTTCTATGCGTTTGACCGCTTTGCCAACCTCATTCTTATCAGATAAAATATGGTTATATCATCTGCAAGTTGGGATAACTTAAATTCTTCCAACCGCCCTTATGCCCCTATGAGCAGCCAATGTTTGAGTGACTAAAGTAGACATTTTTTTATTTTTATTTTTTATTTTTATTTTTTATTTAATTTAATTTTTTTTTTTTTTTTTTTTCGGCAAGATGGCGGGCAGGAGGACGCTGGTGCGTTTGGCTGCCGCTTCCCGCTCTCCAACCAATCAACCAAACCAAAGACAAAGGCTCACCTGGACAATCTCCAGCAAGCTACCAAACTAGCTTGCCGACCTGAGCCGGCTGGCTGGCTGGCTAGCTAGCCGGCCAGCCTCTCAAAACTCCGGATCCCGATGGCGCCTAGCAAGACGGCATTTCCATCGGCCGAAATCTTCTTGCTCCTCCTGCTCCACCATCTCTCCCTCCACCAAAAATCCATCTCCGACATCCAGCTCCAACACTTGCCTCCTCACAGCAGCGCGACACTCAGCTGCACACCGGCGAAGCTCCTCCAGCTCGTCCCTGGACTGGCGCTCATCGCCACACTCTGCAATTATGGACTTCTTCCCAATAATTCTGTGTATGTTCTGTTCCTTCTGTTTTTTACTTGTGAAGCGTCTTTGAGTGTCATGAAAAGCGCTATAAAAATCCCATGTATTATTATTATTATTATTATTATTTAACAAAAAGGGGCGAAGCGGACATTGTTGTCTTAAGCCACGATCAATGTTAAATCCTAGGGTTGTAATTGGTCGGTGGGTTTCAGAGCAATGGCTCAAGAGGAAGTAGACACGGCCGCGGGGTCAATGTCTGCCTAGGCTGCTCCCACGACTTCCTCCGGATTCCCCCGCCGACATCCGACCAGGGGGTCCCCGACAGAACGGTGAGTATCGAACGTTCGTCCGATGACCATTAAGATGCTCTCCTTGTCCAAGGAAATCACGCCAAACCT